>NC_084487.1:22520973-22845473 GCF_030035675.1 Rhineura floridana
TAAGGTCTCTTCACCTCCCCCCCCTTTTTATTTGTATTTATACAAAAACCCTAGCTGTTCTTATGTATTTTAAATATTTTTAGATTAAATAAATAGGAAATCATAATTGTGAACCTCCCTAAAAGCAATTTACCTATCCTTATGCAAAGTGATGGTGTGAAGGCATGCTGGTAGAACAAGAGACCATGTTTGAGGCATGTTATAAGGTGTTTGAGGACTTTGTCACACATTACTTTTTGAGACCTGTAGATTCATGTTGGAAAGAACACGTGCACGTATTGAATGGTGGCTTGGGTGCTGTTTTTTCAGTCTCCACTGCATGTGTAGCGTAGGTGATACATCATCTGGCAGCTAGCTTCATAACGTGAGAATGAAAAACATTTGGATCACCATTCACTTGTTTACTTTTCTCACTATTGAGACCACTTCATGTATTACTTTTTCATACACAGAAATTTAATCTTTGTATAGGAAAAAGTATTTTGTAAAATGTGAAGGACAGTGGCTGCCCAGTCAGTATAACCACGGTACAAGATCTACTCAGCCACTGTAATTACCTTTTTGTTTTGAGTGCCCTTTTGTCTGGGTTTTGGTTCAGGTGTGTATCCAACTTTGATGTGCTTATGGAAGGGGTGAGCAAGTAGTGCCCCCCCCCAAGTTTGGAGGCTTGGACAAACTTTGTGTTATGGAAAACCAAAGTTTGTGTGAAAGTACATATTTGGGAATGCCATCAGTGTAATCCTAAACACACTTAATAAATAAAATATCGAACTTGCATGTCACAAAATATATTACGGTCATGTCCATAAGCACCAGGAGGGTAGTCGCCCAGGGGATCTTAGTCCCTCTGCTTTTTTGGGAGCAGGGTCCCTATGTCTCCAAGCATCCTCCAGTCAGCAGGAAAAGGGAGTGTGTTAGTCACTGAGAAGAGTCTTCTAATATGCTTCCTTGCCTTTTCTGCAGATTGGAGTCAATCAGAGTGAAAGGAGGTGAGTCAGCCACTGAGAAGACTCTTCTCAGTTGCTAATGCTCTCCACTTTCATGCTGATTGGCTCCTAGAGATGTTTGTTGTGAGAGAATGCATTAACAAAGATCTCATTCTTAATCCAGGAGCAAAAAAGGGTGTACGTGGCTGTAACTATCATGAAGGGACCCTGCAGCTCTGAATTTTCTACTAAACAACTGATAAATACCTATGTAACTTTGTGTCTGGAGACTTATTAAGAATCACTTTCCATAATTGTAAGGAGATGTGTCCACACGCATGCATCCCAGGCACCTAAATGAGGGGAGAGAGCAGCATAGGGACATAAGCAGATGTCTTATTCCAGGGGTTCCCAAACCTTTCTTCTACATAGACCACTTGAAAATTGCTGAGGGTCTGAAAGTATCTGAAAATATACAGGAATTACTATTTACGAGTAACATTAGTACAAAAAACATTACTAAGGATTCTGTATGGTCTGATACGGGAGGAGGTCCATGGGGGTGACACCATGAGTTACCGCACCAGGTGACACCAACCCTAGTGACGCCACTGTTCCCTCCGAGCTATTGAAAAGCAACATCAGTTGGTGGGCCCCATTGTTGGCCTCCCTGTTTACTTTAATAAATAAATCTGGCATAATTCCCATAGCCTGGCTGAAAGCTTTTATTGTTCCTATCTATAAGAAAGGACCTAAAGATAATCCAAGTAACTACCGACCCATCAGTTTATTATCAATAGTAGAAAAGGTGTACGCCAGCTTTCTAGGCCTTAAACTGAAAACGTGGATAAGTGACAATAACATCTTGAGGGGAGAGCAGATAGGTTTTAAAGCCGGATGCTCTACCCTTGACCACTGTTTAGTACTGGCTCACCTAGTGCATAAACACTCTAAACCAAGAGGAGGTAAACTTTTCACAGCATTTATAGACCTAAAATCTGCCTTTGATTCCATCTCTCTTGACCAACTATGGAATAAACTGGAACAGCTCTCCATTGAGAAAAGGTTACTGTTTCTGATCCACACTCTGTACCAAAACACTTCTGTTCAGGTACGCTGCAGTAACGCGGTCACTTTTCCAAGGAGATCACCTCCTCACGTGGTGTTAGACAAGGGTGTGTCCTTGCCCCTACCTTGTTTAACCTATATCTGGCTGATCTCCCCTCTGTATTGGGGACAACTCAATCCCATCCACCTAAGATTGCGCATATAAAGGTATTTATCCTGCTGTGTACAGATGATGCGGTTTTAATTTCCCAAATTTGGCTGGGTCTTAAGAGATTATTGAGTGGCTTTGTGGAATACTGTAAAGAAAACTTTCTCACAATTAACTATTCTAAAACCAAAGTAGTAGTATTTTCTAAGAGGAAGGTTAGATACCCTTGGTTTATGGGGAACAACAGAATTGAACAGGTTGACTCCTATAAATACCTGGGTATCTGGTTCCATGAAGCAGTACGCTGGAGAACCCAAGAAAAATATGTTAAGGCCAAAGCAGAGAAAAACATGGGCCCATTGACCCACTTCTTTTATATAAAGGTTGGGAAATTCTTGCCAGCTGCCATCCGTGTTTTCAGAATCAATATTGTCCCTTCGATTCTTTACGGGACACCAATCTGGTTCCCATACTTCAAGGGCTCACTTGAAGGAATTCAATCCATCTTTGGGGTCCCAAGGTGTGTCTCTGGAGCTACCCTCAATTTGGAGGCTGGCCTTAACTCTCTGAAATACTCAGCTTGGATTGGTGTTATCCAATATTGGCTTCGCTGCTGCCTTGTATGCACCCACAGCCCTTTTACATCCCTAGTAATGAGAGACTCTGTTGAGCCATTTTGGACAAAGGTGGTAGTGAAAAAAGTTATGTCAGTAGGCCTCTCTCCCTCCAATCTGCTCTCTATGGAGCTTGGAAGCGCCAAGGCAATTGTTAAACAGAGGCTAGTGGACATTGACACCCAAGAGCTCTCGGCAGCTGCCCAGGGTCCCTGCTTCCCCCAGTCATTGGGCCTATTAGGTCTTCCTTGTAAGGATGGGATGCTCTATCTATGCTGGTTATCCGTTCCCAAGTATAGAAGGGCATTCTCATTGGCCCGATTCAATGCTTTACCTTCTAAACTCTTGGAGGGTAGATATAACAAAATCCCAAGCAACAGATGCTGTCCCTGCGATAATGACGAAGTGGAGTCGATCTCACATGCTCTGTTCAGTTGTAGATACTATGAAGGGGCCAGACAAGATCTAATATACCCAATTACGCAGTCCTTCCCAGGCTGCCCCCTCGAGTCTCTTCTGACTGTTCTACTCCAGGGTTCTGACAAGGCAATCACTGTGCAAGTGGCAAAATTCTTGAACCTGGCCATTTTAACCAGACCCTGTAAGTTCATGAATGGCAGTTAACTTAATTGGACTGTTCCCTGCTTGTTACAGTCTCTGCTATCAAGCAGTTTTATCTTTTAATTAAATACTATGTTCTGTATTGGTGGTCAGTTGACTGTAAATAAAGATTGTTGTTGTTGATATCAAATCTTGGCCGTGCAGGGTTCTAAACCACACAGGGAGCCTACACATGTGGAACCAGCTCCCCACTTCACACATTCTCCTGCACATGTATTATTCACTCTTTTAAAATTTTCCAGACAGACAGCTGGAGAACAACCTCAGTGTGCTGAGAGTCTCAGGGGTCCAGGAATGTAAGAGCTGGTATGCCACTCAGAGCTCCTTGGAGGAAAGGTGGTATATAAATATAATAAATAACAATAATAATATTGAACAACGGTTCATCTAAGAACATAAGAAGAGCCTGGTGGATCAGGCCAGTGGCCCATCTAGTCCAGCATCCTGTTCTCACAGTGGCCAACCAGGTGCCTGGGGGAATCCCGCAAGCAGGACCCGAGTGCAAGAACACCTGAGTGCATTCCGTCTCACATAAAGACCAGCTGCAGGCCACTGGAGGCTTTCATGCAAATAATGATAAAATAGGCATTTCCAGGGCTGGCAACAGTACCCGGCATCCTCAGGATGCTGCTGGGGCCTAAGCATGACAGCAAGGCCCATGCTGATATGTAGCTGGGCCATTCTGCTGATGTTCCTCCACCAAGACAGACACACACCCCCCCAAAAAGGGGGGAGAAAATATTTAATCTCAGCAATTTGGGATCCTATCTGCTTTAAAATGAAATCACTCTCAATGGCTTTGTGAATCATCCATGGCTCACGGAACACTTTCCATCAAGGTATTTTATGGGAAACACCAAGTTGGGAAAGAATCTGAACCAGGTGCCGCCAATCAGGGCAAACACACACATACATGGAATGCAGGCTTACCCAGAAGCCTGCATTTGCTGCAAAAAAGGCAAATGCTATATTAGGCTGCAACAGTGGGGAGGAGAGCCTGGCTGGGAGTCCCGACTCTGTGAGTTTAAATCCCTGCTCATGTCTTCTGGGTGTCAAGGGCCAGCTAAAGGTCACCCCCACAGTGAGTGGCTCAGGGGTTACATGCCCTGCCACCTGTGAAGCCGTGGGCAAGCTGCATAGTCCCAAGGAGCCCAGTTGCCCCCAGCTGGCAGTTGCGGACAAGGAAAGGGCTGGCTTGTGCAGCTGTGGCAAGCTGAGCAGGCCCCAGCCAGCTGGGGATGACTAGCGTCAGGGGGAGGCAATGGTAAACCCCCTCTGAATACCGCTTACCATGAAAACCCTGTTCATAGCGTAGCCATAAGTCAGGATTGACTTGAAGGCAGTCCATTTCCATTTCCATATTAGGCTGTATTAACAGAAGTATAGTTTCCAAATCACGTGAAGTATTAATTCCCCTCTATTCAGCATTGGTTAGGCCGCATCTTGAATATTGCATCCAGTTCTGGTCTCTGCACTTCAAGAAGGATGCAGACAAACTGGAGCAGGTTCAGAGGAGGGCAACAAGGATGATTGTTGTGAACCGCCCAGGGAGCTTCGGCTATGGGAGGTATATAAATTTAATAAAATGAAAAATGAAATGAAAATGATCAGGGGACTGTCTGGAAACAAAGCGACTGAAAAGAGACTGAAAGAACTGGGCATGTTTAACCTGGAGAAGAGGAGACTGAGGGGAGATATGATAGCACTCTTCAAGTACATGAAAGGTTGTCACATAGAGGAGGGCCAGGATCTCTTCTTAATCGTCCCAGAGTGCAGGACACGGAATAATGGGCTCAAGTTGCAGGAAGCCAGATTTCGACTGGACATCAGGAAAAACTTCCTAACTGTTAGAGCTGTACGACAATGGAACCAATTACCTAGAGAGGTAGTGAGTTCTCCGACATTGGAGGTATTCAAGAGGCAGCTGGACAGCCATCTGTCGGGAATGCTTTCATTTGGATTCCTGCATTGAGCAGGGGGTTGGACTTTATGGCCTTATAGGCCCCTTCCAACTCTACTATTCTATGATTCTATGAATGGGCACCATCCATCTAATTGCTCAGAGAACATATGGTTCCCGCCTTACACATTACAAAATGTTAAAGCAGGCAGAAATGATGGTGATGACTAAGCTCTTTCAGGGTCACTATTAGTAGTGCCTACAGTTTAGTATCCGTTTTGCTTCCAAGAACTACAGATTGCTGTCTCTCTCTCTCTCTCTCTCTCTCCCTCTCTCTCTCTCTCCCTCTCACTCTTTCTATTTGCCAGTGCTGAGCCAGCTGGCAGATTAGATAAATCTATTAAAACAGAATCCTACTGAAACAGAAATTCCTCTTTCCTTCCTCTTTACAGCGTTTCTCAGGCAGTCAGCCAGGGATCACCTTGGGCCACTTTCAGGTGGGCCTCAGTGTCACAGCCTGCCCTGTGTCTCCTCACCCACCTGCCCTACCCCCTGGTGTACTGTCCGTAGCCTTTTGGATGGACCGATGCCAGCACCAGCAACTCCCCGTACAAGAAATAAGGTGCCAGGAGACAGGAAAGGGGTCAGATGGAAGGGCAATATCCCTCCTCTGAGGGGAAAGGGCCAGGGAAAGTGTTGAAATACATTAGAAAGAAATTAGAAGGAGATATAAATAATATATTATTTAATTTAAAGTAACATATTGGGAATAAGAAGAAAGGGTTAAGGAGCGGGAAGGACAGTTGAAAGAAACTGGCAGTTGGGAATGAGAAGGCACAAGTTAAGTGTGAAAGGGGAAGGGGAGAAGACATTATAGCAGACGAATAAAAATACTTTGAGAGGCAATGGGGGGATATAAAATAAAAAGACCTCTGCTTAGAGCCTCTGAATCAGCAATCTCTGCCTAAAACAGGGAGGATGAGTCACAGTACTTCCAGAGCCAATATCTAAACTTAGTTTGGGGAAAGCTGAACTGTGGGACTCCTTGCCACAAGGAAATCACTGTGGTAAAGAAATTACCAATTTCCAAAGAGGGATTGGATAGATAGATATATTAAAAAGATATCAGTAATTGCCCTTACAGCCTTTCAAAGCAGCCACAATGGAAACCAAACGAGACGTTTCCATTAGTTTCCACAGGGCTGCTTGGAAGAGCTGCACCTAGGCTGGGAGATGTGAGCAGAACTGAGATGGGCCCTCCTCAGGGTGGGCTGCGGCATCTGAATTCTGCTCATAGTCATTTAAGAAGGATTAGGGATGGGAGAGAAATTTAGTTTGCATTTCAAGGTGAACCTTCCTAATTCGTACTTTCTGAAACAATACCAGAATCAAAACACATCCATCCTTCAAAATTTGCACTACTCTGAATCTTGCAATGTAGTTCTCCAGCCAAAAAAAATGCATATACTAGGGTAAAGTATGCATAAAAGTGCACATAAAATGCATTATATTTGGCTAAATTGCTCTGCAAAAACTTGTGTATTAGGCAAAACTGCATACAAACGTGTATAATAGGAGAAATCTGCACTAAAATATTTATTCACTTTCATGAGAACTTTTTTGGGGGAAATTCACAAACTGATGTGGAAATGTGAACTTAAGTATGGACAAATGAGAAAATTAGAGAAACTGAAATCAACACTTTCACCCATCATTAAGTAGGAGTGCTGTCGCAGCCAAGCAACCCTGCTTCAAATTCTCACCCCATTCCTAAACACTGTCTCCGCTACACCATGCTGGGTTGATTTGTGCCACTCATATACATCCTTAACCGCCTATGTTTTGGTGTGGAATGTCTGCATAGGGAAAGCCTTTACATAAGCATCTGCTCATGTGAAGGCTCTCATGCAATCAAATCCATGTGTGATAGCAGGTTCGGGTTGCATGGAAACCTATGCATAGGTAGCAGCATGCATGATTCTAGGAGTAGGACTAGCAGCTGGGGACAGGGCCTGTTCCCAGTAACTGCAGGAATTCATACAATTCATGTGAGAAAGGAGCTATTTCTATATATATCTCAAGTAGCCATTTGTAGAACGGCCACATTGCCACAAATTCCCTTCTATAAGCATATTCTCTCTAGAATATTGTTATGATTATGTTCTTGCTTGTCAGAAAAATGGCTTTAGTTGCTTTCAATTAGTCCTAGGGATGCACAGATCTGTCCGTTTCAGTTCTCTCAGGTTCTCATTTTTCGAATCTTAAATTCATCTCTCCACATTTCCACAGCAGTTTAGAATGTTTTAGAAAGAAAATCCTCACTCAAACTCAGCAGCATTTTAGTACAAATCTGTCCTAGTAAGCACATTTTGGTATGCAGTTTTAACTAAAATCCACATTTTTGCAAGCAATTTTCCCTAAAATAATGTATGTTGTGTGTTGTTTTCACTAATATATGAACTTTGGTACACATTTTTGGATTGGAGAACTACATTGCAAAATACAGGGAAGTGTTAGATTGCCATATTCCAGTTCCACAAATCCAGGCAGGTTATTTTAGCAACAATTAGGAAATGTGAAATGAATGCTACAACCTGTAATGCAGATAGAAATCAAGATTTCAATATTATCAGTTCAGTCAATAATCTTATCTAATTAGCTTCAAAGCAAGCAGTGCAACACCAGACTATACTCCTGCATAAATTTGAAGTACCTGAAGACATCCAAGTTTATGCTTATCCTGAGCAGTAAATTGAAGATCAGCAAGTAAATAGGAATGATGTATTCTATCTTTAGAGTATTTAACCTGCCGCTAGAAAGAACAGAACTCTGGTGTGCGGCAAAGTTTTCCTGAACTTCAGAGTATTGTGAGCATACAGTGTATGTGGAGCCCTGTCAAAACTAGGAGTAGTAGTAGTAAAAATATTTATATACTGCTTTTCAACGAAAAGTTCCCAAAGCGGTTTACATGACAAAATATATAATGTTTGAAATTTGGTTGTGTAAAAGAAGATAGCTACAAACCAATCATTTTCATTTCAAATTTTAAATAAAGGAAATTCTCCCCAGTCCTTGCAAAAACAAGATTTGGGCTTTGAATATGTAAAATAGTAATAAAGAAAATGGGTTCTCTAAATACATGCTGAATGCATTCTACAGCAGTAAATTATAAACTTGCCTCTGTTTCTCTGGGATTAGGAATAAGGGATTTCAGCCACTGCCAGGGAGCAGACACGTAGCACCAAGAGCAGAATATACTGCATAGTAAGCAATGGGGTGGATTGTTCCGTTCCTGTTGGACTTGGTCTTGGGAGGGGGCTACACACACACATACATACATATACATCCCTGGGGATGAAATGAAATAGGGTGATCTTTGGTGGGGAGATGACTGCCAGTCATTTTGAAGAAGAAAATGTATTAAAAAATACTTTTTCGCCTTTTCTGAATTGCTGAACGGAAGCTCTGCCAGGCAACAGGGTGAGCAAGGCTGCATACCAATGCAACTTTAATTAGGAATAAGCACCATTTAACAGGGTGGAGGCAGGGCCGAAAAATGCAAATACTAATACCTCTGCCTTTTCTACAGAGAGGCTTGCCTTTACATTTTTATTTGTTCTGGGGGGGAGCATTTGGTGGATTCAAACCCCTTTCTTCCATCCTCCATGATGGTAGTCAGACACTCCCATTGCATTCACCACTTAAGACTCATACCCTGAGACACAGAGGAAATTGAGATGAAGGCTGCTTATAATTGCTGACTCAACCAGAAAGTCTATGGGTAAGGGGTGGAATTCCATGTATTGATCTCTAAACTGCTAGATTCTGCATATGCAGCAGGCAGGCAGGCTAAAATTCTTGATTTTCCCAGGACAGATGTGGTGTTTCTCATTGGCTAACAACAATGGAAGACGAGAATAGGGTGATTTCTCACAAAATGGGCAGAAAACTCACATTTTGCCTTGTATATCTGGATCCACAAGGGGTAGAGACTTGCTTTGTTTTTTTAATGAAAGCTGGGAATCCGGGCCACTTATTGAGCTAAACAGGCGCCAGATAGCATGGCCTTAAATGCCCAGATTCTCGTTTCCAACACTTTGGAATATTTATTTATTTAGAGGATTTCTATCCTGCCCTCAGGGCAGCTTACAAAAACAATAAAAATACATAGTCATCTGGCTGGCCACCGTAAGAAGAGGTTGCTGGACTAGAACGGCCATTGGCCTGCTCCAGCAGGGCGCTCCTTATGTAATTCTGATTAAACCCTGGACAGCCAGGCTACCAGCAGGAACCAGTCCCCTTTTAACTCACTATGTTTTTAATTGCCATGAAATGGAACAGCTTGCCTCTCTTGCAAAATCAGAGAGTACAAAAGGCGTTTTGCTTTGTTTTAATGTTGAATGTATGCACTGTCTGTAAAGGGATTCTCCAGCCTGACTGTCAGTCAAGATTCATTAGACCCTCTGTGATGGGTTTCTATGGCTTGCAGGTACCTGATGTATCTCAGATGTTTTTCAGCCTGAGAAAAAACATACTCTGTTGACCCCGCAGAGTACAGTTGGTGGGGGAGAGAAAAATAATTTTCACAAGAAATCTTAAAAATGTGTCTCCAGTGTAAGATAGATGCAGAGGGTAAAGGAACTCTAGGGGGATTAAAATATTTTGGCTTAATTGAGAAAGTGGCTCCATTCTTGGATGAGCAAAATCAGACCATTTAGGGCCCTTCTTATCCTATTTGCAATGCATATAACAATGTACCTGTCTGAATTATATTTGCACAGAACAGAATTGAACTGTTGCATTTTCCTCAACAAAGAACAATTACATACATACATACATACATAACATACACACATACATACGCAACTTCCCAGAGGTTATGTAGTTGCTTGCTGTATCGCTCATCCTACTTGGAAATAGAGACATTTAAGCAGGGGGATTTCAACTCCCTGAAGCAAAGCTTTAAAAGCTAGACAAGGCAGAGGTCTGCTCAGTTGTTCCTCAAGTTTATCACTTCTTAACTGAACCACTGATTACAGGCCTATCATGGGAGGACTAACTTTGTCAGGAAAAAATGCAATCTTTATCTCCTTAGACAGGCCATTTGCTTTGAAGTAGACTCTTTACTGCCTTTGTTTCTTGTTGGAATGCGCTCCTCCAAAACTAAGATGAACCCTAGATAAAGGGTGAGGTGGACTAGTGGCTACAGTAATGGACTGAGAGCTAAACTAGACTTTACCATGGCAACCCCATTTGTTGAAACACAACTGCCGCTGTCACTGCTAGCTTGGCCCTGGTACACAGGAATTCAGAACTCTTTTGTATGCCTTTCACTTTCCTGAGTTTCAGTTCTCCTCTCCGTAAAGCAATGCCACCTTCTAACTTTGTAAATCTTTTCAAAGTTGCAACTGAGAACTACCACACTAGAAAAGGAAGCAAATAATTGGGAAGGCATTTTAAATTTGAGCCCTCAAAGGCGGTTGGACGTTTGAAATGTCGGGCCAAACTGCACCTGAGTTCAGGGCCGTCTCAAGATATTTTGCTCCCTGTGGCAAAGAACAAGATGTCAACTCTGCCATTTCATATACAGAAGCCAAACAGGCGGGAGGGGCATCAGCATATACATTTAAAGCAGTATATTTACTTTATATAGCTACTTTATACATAAAATGTATATAACCACTTTAAACAGACATGGCTTCCCCCAAAGAATCCTGGGAACAGTAGTTTGTTAAGGGTTCTGAGAGTTGCTAGGAGATCCCCTATTCCCCTCACAGAGATACAATTCCCAGAGTTCCCTGGGAAGAATTTTAACCACTCTGTGTTAAACCACTCTGAGAACTGTAGCTCTATGAGAGGAATAGGAGTCTCCTAACTCTCACCGCCCATAACAAACTACAGTTCCCAGAATTCTGTGGGGGAAGCCATGACTGTTTAAAGTAGTACAATACTGCTTTATATACATAGTGCAGATGGGGACTCAGCGTTGAATCTTACTTCAATGCTGGTGATGAAGCAGCACCTTCCACCGCACCTGAGGGTAGCAGATAAGCACTCATTTCCCAGCCCTCTACATCTGCCCCAAGGTGGCTTCTCACTGTCCAATGGTAGGGCCTGTTAGACATATTTGCATATAACATACAAAATGAAAATTGTTTTGCTTAGGAGGGAGTCCTCACAATTAATGAAATCAGAGCAGGCATGGCGAGCGAAAACTCCCTCTTCTGAGGCTAGCATTTGCTGAGGGAGGAAATCCCCCATTGGCAGCAATGAGGGATTTCCTCCCAATCCAAATGCAAATTTCAGAGGAATACTAGTTTGCCAACCAGCATTTGGCCACATGTGAGAGTGGGTAATACATATCTTAAAATACTCAGGATGAACAGCGGATGACCGTCTCCATTAAGCCTCTGTTTACAGGTACATGGCTAGCCACTGTTACATAAGAAGAGCACAGATGGATTTTATTTATTTATTTATTTACATTTCTACCCCACCTTTCTTTTCATGAGTGAAAGCCAAGGCAACTTACTTACAGTTCCCAGGCAGTCTCCCATCCAGGCACTGACCACAACTGATCCAGGGTGCTGGCCTTATGTGCCTTCAGACCATAGCCTGGGGCCTATGCTAAAGGCCTATCTAGTCTAGCATCCTGTTTCACCACAATGGCCAACCAGATGCCTATGGAAGGTTGCTGTTCCCAGGAACTGGTCTTCAGAGGTATGCTCTCTTTTATCCTGAAAGTGGCATATACCCATCAGGATTAGTAGCCACATTCCCCCACTGTCTAATCTTTTAAAACTGTCGGAGTTGGCGGCCACCACCATATCTTGTGGAAGCAAACTCCAGAGTTTTAACTCTGTCCTGTGTGAAGAAATACTTCCCTTAATCTATCCTGAATCTTCTACCATTCCACTTCATTGGACAAGCCCAGGTACTAGTATGATGAGAGAGGGAGAAAAAATCTCTTTATCCACTTTCTCCATATCATGTATGATTTTATACACATATGAATATCAGAAGAGCCTGCTGGATCAGGCCAATGGCCCATCTAGTCCAGCGTCCTGTTTTCACAGTGGCCAACCAGTTGCCCATGGGAAGCCCGTAAGCAGGACCTGAGAGCACTCTCCCCTCCTGTGGTTTCCAGCAATGGATGTTTGGAAGCATACTGCCTCCAACTATGGAGGCAGAGCCTAGCCATCATGGCTAGCAGCCACTGATAGCCTTAGCCTCCATGAATTTGTCACAACTCTAGCATGTCCCCCCTTTACTTGCCTTTTTTAAATAAACTAAACAAAAAACCTCAGTTTTTGTAACATTTTCTCATAATGAGTTGCTACAACCCCGATTGCTCCGATTGCCCTTTCCTGGCCCTTTTCCAACTATGCAGTATCCTTTTTTAGCTGAGCAGTGGCGGCTGTGGGCTCCATGTCAGTGGGGCAGTGGAATCCTCTCCAGGTTTTAGTCCAGAGTTTTATGCAGCTGACCTTGAACGTTTGGACTAAAATCCAGAGCAGATTCCATTGCCCCACTGCCACCAGCTGCCACTAGAGGTGAGGCAACCAGAACTATACACAGTAGTCCAAATGGCCACCTTACCTCAAAAAGGATACCGTAGAGCTGGAAAAGGTTCAGAAAAGGGCAACCAAAATGATCAAGGGGATGGAGAGACTCATTTATGAGGAAAGGTTGCAGCATTTGGGGCTTTTTAGTTTAGAGAAAAGGTGAGTCAGAGGTGACATGACAGAAGTGTATAGAATTATGTATGTCATGGAGAAAGTGGACAGAGAAATGTTTTTCTCCCTCTCTTATAACACTAGAACTTGTGGACATCCAATGAAGCTGCATGCTGGACAGACAAAGAAAGAACTCCTTCACACAGCACATATTTAAACTATGGAATTCACTCCCACAAAAGGCAGTGATGGCCACCAACTTGGAAGTCTTTAAAAGAGGATTAGATGAATTAATGGAGGATAAGGCTATCAATGGCTACTAGCCATGATGGCTATGCTTTGCCTCCATAGTCAGAGGCAGTATGCTTCCAAATACCAGTTTCTGGAAACCGTAGGAGAAGAGAGTGCCCTTGCACTTAGGTCCTGCCTGCAGGCTTCCCATGCGCATCTGGTTGGCCACTGTGACAACAGGATACTGGATGAGATGGGCCATTGGCCTGATCCAGCAGGCTCTTCTTACATTCTTGAGTGTTCCATCATAGGTTTGTATAAAGGCATTATGGTACCTGCGGTTTTATTTTCAATCCCTGTTGAAGACAGACTGTTGGATGACATAAACTGTTAGGAAGACAATCCTTAGATCCTTAATAAGTGCATTTAACTGTGAGTCCAAGCCCAAGACAGGACTTCATTAGCCTTTAGCATATACTTGGCTTGTACCATTTCTGTTTGATCAAATAAGTGCCCTGGCAAGCTTTCTGACAATGTTGTCTGCTATCTAATTGTATTCTCTCATTTAATAAAGTTGGACTTCATTTAGATATTTTAGAGTAAATGTTATTTTTAAAGAAGATGAATAAATGTACAGCTCCCAAAGGACATGTACACCAGAATTCCTGCCACTGACACTTGATGCTCTGTGCTAAGGAAGAAAATAGGCAAAAACTGTAACCTCTGTGGTGTTCTGCATTCTGCTTCTGAATGCCTATGACTGGCAAGAGTAACCGAGCTCGGAGTGTTTACGTCACATTTCTAAAATCCATTCAAAATGTGGATTTGCGGTCAGTTTGCATGCTCTGGATGTTGCACACAAACCTTGTGTTTGTTGACATAACGCCGCCGCCCCCCCCAAAAGAAAGCATTTATGAAAACAAGATGTTCTTGAGCCATTTTGGATTTCTTGGCAAAACTCAGTTGAATAAGCATCTCACATTATTTCAGAAGCAGATGTTAGAGGCAAAGGAACTGCAAAGGAGGCATGACCTATCAGGTTGTACTGATTTACCATAAAGTGGGAGTCAATTTAAGGCACAGCGGGGGGAGCAATGAACCTTTCTCTGCAAGTTATGCTCCCCCAAAACCTCCCCCCCGCCATCCATCTCCCTTCCAATGGGGGTTACCTCTGGTCTCAGTATCCCACAGGAAGAAAATGCAGAAGTAGTGTCAGGGGAGGCACATGGGTGGAAACATGGGCCGTTTCAGCACCCCTCTTCATTCAAGTCATTGAGTGCTGGGAACTCCATTTCCCAAGCTTTACTGAAGGAATGGATGGTCTGCAGTAGCATCCATGCCTTAGAAATGAGGCTTCTATAGCTGCTTAAGTCCTCACTTCCATCGGGCTCCCCTCCTCATCACAAGGGTAAGTCTGAGGAAAGGAAGGGGTGTGGCAGCAAGGAAGGCTCCCCCATGCCAGGGAGTGCTGGACCAGGGGAAGCCCATTACAAATTGGAAAAGAGGCATCGCTCATTGGCAGAGCGTCTGCCTTGCATGCAGATGGCCCCAGGTTCAATCCACAGCACCGCCAGGTAAGGCTGGGAAGTCCCCCGTTTGAAACCCTGGAAAGCCGCTGCCAGTCAGTGTAGATCAGTGTTTCCCAACTAGTGGGCCACCAGATGTTGTTGGACCACAATCCCCATCTTTCCTGACTATTGGCAATGCTGGCTGAGGCTGATGGGAGTTGTGGTCCAATAACATCTGATGGCCCACTAGTTGGGAAAGGCTGGTGTAGACAATACTGATCTAGATGGACCAATGAGCCTGACTCAGAATACAGCCATTTCCTAGGCGCCTAGGTTGGGCTGCAACCTCAGGGAGGATTTGGGCTTGGCTTGTAATGGCTCAGGGTTTTCTGAGCTGAAGGGGTTCATTTTGGAGACATAAAGACCGTTCCGAATTTCAATGCCATCACAAAACGTGATGCACACTTAAACTGACTGCAGATCTATTTGCATGAGATTCACATAAATGAAAATGAAAAACTGCAGATAAACATCCCAAGCACATGTTGCCAGTATGAAGGAAGCCAGAAATATTCCTGAAAACAATGAGGCAGATTTCACACAACCCTCATTTGCAAACTGACCATGGTGCCTATCTTCCATGACAGCAGTAGTCAACAGGGTACTCTCTGTGTAGATGTTGTTGGACTACAACTCCCATCATCCCTGACCGATTGGCCATGTTGGCTGGAAATGATGGGAACTGGAGTACAACAACATCTGGAGGGTACCATGTTGGCTACCCCTGTTCTAGTGTCAAACCTTAGATTCAAAACCCTACAAAAAGGTTCCAGACTACACATTTCACGCTCCTCAGGAAGACTAAAAAGAAATTGCCTAAGGCTCAAATATTTCAGAGAAGGTAATGCTGCCTTCAATAATATGCTCTGTTCAAGTTACGTGCCTTCTTTGGCTGACAGAGGAGCAGCTGGTATCATAAAGTCACAGTTTATTTGAATCATCCCTGCTTCAAGAGTCAGTCTTATTTTGAATCAAACTTTACAAGGTAAGCTTAATGGTGGATGATGCATAACAGCTTTTCTCATCCCCAGAAAAGTTCAAAAATCCAACTTGAGGGAATCTTGTATAATTTTTTTTAAAAAAATGTGGGAACCTTAATAATACATCATTTATAGTGTGGTGGGGGAATCCACTGTTCTTTTATTATAATAATTATTATAATGCTAACGTTTTGCAAGTATCTGACAAGCAAACAGCGCTTGTAATGAGGGACTCTAGCTTGGTGGAAAAGGATGTTCTCCAATAAAACCTGCTTTAGGATACCCTTTGGCAACCTGGGGCCCTCCAAACAATTTAGATGGCAACTGCCATCTGCCCCAGCTGGGACTAAAGGGAGATACGGGTAGGGATGGTTGACTCTGTCAGTTTCTGTTTCTCTCAGTTACTCATTTTTCCAATCTTAAGTTCAGCTCTCCACATTTCCACCTCAGTTTGCAATTTTTCTAAAAAGGGGTCCTCATCAGTGGAGGCTGCTGACTCTGATGTCAGTGGGGCAGTGAATCCACTCTGGGTCTTAGTCCAAACTTTCAAGGAGCTGTCCAAGGTGAAGGACACTGGTTTTTTATTCACATTTTACATCTTTGCCAAGGGAAAACCTGGAGTAGGGATGGCAGTGGAGAAATTCAATTCAGTTTGCATTTAAAGCCGAATCTATCACATTCATACTTTCCTAAACAATTTGAGAACCAAAACACTACCATCCTTTGAATTTTGCACGTATCTGAATTTTGCAATGCAGTTCTCCAGCAAATGTTTAATGTTTTAATGTTTAATGTTAATTGTTCATCTTAATGTTTTAAATTTTCCTGTTATTTGAATCGGATTTTATTGTGACATGGTATTTTAACTCTGTTTTGTACACTGCCCAGAGAGCTACTAGCTATGGGCGGTTTAAAAATGAAATGAAATAAATAAATAAAAATAAATAAATAAAAGAATGTTTCCAAAAGTGTGCATAAAAATGAATATATTAGTGAAAATAACATACAAAATGCATTATATTAGAAGAAATTGCTTGCAAAAATGGGTACATTTCACAACTGTATAGAAAAAAGTGTTTATTTGGAGAAATAAACACTACAATGCTGAAGAATTTTCAACATGCTGAGGATTTAAAAAAAAACATAAATTACTGCAGGAATGTGGAGAACTGAATTTAAGACTGGAAAAACAAGAAACCGAGAGACCAAACTTGACAGATCCTTCTTACTCTGGAGTAACAACAGTTACACCCACTGCAAACACTATTGCCATATGCAGTAGTAAAAGTGATGCTTGTTCTAGCTTGGAAAAGAGAAGGTTAAGGTGAGATGATCACAGTCCTCAAGTAGCTAAAGGGCAATCACACACAAGGTAGACCAGACTTGCTCCACAGGGCAGGACTAGAACCAATGCTTGGAAATTGCAGGGCAGCAGATTTTGGCTAAATATTAGGAGAAACCTCCTAACAGTAACAATGGAGGTCATGGGCTCTCTTCCGCCAGAGTGTTTAATCAAAGGCTGGAGTTGCATTTTAGCTCTTCCACTGAACAGAGGGTTGGATTAGGTGACACACACACACCCAAGTCTCAACCAACTCTATGATTCTGAGTCTATGATTCAGAGCTACTGGGATGCATGATTTATCCTGGGGGATGATGAAGAGAAATGTAGATTTTGTCAGTGCAGAATTTGAAATTTTCTTCTCACAAAGCAGAGTTACTAACACCAATAAAAGGTAATTTTTTTCTACAATCTGTTGTTGTTGTAGTATATATAAGGAAAGTGGGGATGCGTCAAACACAGTGCAAAAGTAGCATGAATTTCAAAAAGGTCATCAGTCATACTCACATAGACCTAACTGGGTAGACACTTCAAACCTAGTTAGTCACGTGCCAGAGACTGGAGGCTGCGATTAATGTAGAGGGATGGTTCTATCCCCTGCGTAGGCAATACCTGTGAAAAGAGAAGAATTTGAGAGGTGAAGAGTTCAGTGTTAGCAGAGTGACTGGAATAAAGCAGATGGAGTCCAGAGAGAAAAAGTTATAATACTTTCCTGATAACAAACTGAACAAGGACAGAGTATGTAATATCAGGAGCAATAAACAGAGAGGTTTGTCTTTCTTAGGTCAGACTTACACGGGAAAACTCCTTCAGAACCACAATTTCTTCAAGGAGAAGATGAGAATGGAACTTGTGAAAAGCAAATTGCCAATGTTTCAAGGAAGCATGATGTAGTAGTAATGGGGGACTTCAATTATCCCAATATCTATTGGGAGCCAAATTCTGCCAAACATGGCCCCTACAAGAAATTTCTGACCTGTGTTGCTGATAACTTTCCCCTAGAGAAAGTGGAGGAAGGAACTAGAGGATCAGCTATCCTTGACTTGATTCTAACCAACAGAGATAATTTAGAGGATGAAGTGGTGGATATGGGAACTCTGGGGGGAAGTGACCATGTTTCTAAATCACGTGAAGTACTAGTTCCCCTCTATTTTGCACTGGTTAGGCCTCATCTTGAGTATTGTATCCAGT
Organism: Rhineura floridana; assembly: GCF_030035675.1. Classification (NCBI taxonomy): domain Eukaryota; kingdom Metazoa; phylum Chordata; class Lepidosauria; order Squamata; family Rhineuridae; genus Rhineura; species Rhineura floridana. The sequence goes on from NC_084487.1 coordinate 22,539,239, forward strand.
TCTGGACACCACACTTTAAGAAGGATGCAGAAAAACTGGAACAGGTTCAGACGAGGGCAACAAGGATGATCAGAAGACTGGAAACAAAGCCCTATGAAGAGAGATGGTCCTCACTCCTGGATTAATGACCTGATGGACAAGTGGTATAACTCAGTATGGCAGCTCCTAGCCTTACAAGTTGGTTGTCGCACAGAGGAGGGCCAGAATTTCTTCTTGATCATCCTAGACTGCAGGACATGGAATAAGGGGTTCATGTTACAGGAAGCCAGATTTCAACTGAACATCAGGAAAAACATCCTGTTAGAATAGTATGACAATGGACCCAACTTCCTAGAGAAAGTGGTGGGCTCTCCAACACTGGAGGCATTCAAGAGGCAGCTGGATATCCACCTGTTGAGTACGGTTTAACTTGGATTCCTGCATTGAGCAGGGGGTTGGAGTTGATGGCATTACAGGGCCCTTCCAATTGTACTATTCTATGATTCCCTCCAACGACTCCAGTCTATCAAATCTCAACAATCTTCCCCACTGACAGCTAACTCAACTGACCAGAAACTCCAGCCAGTCAGAGCCTGCTGTCATCCAGACCGTCAGAGCCTGCTGTCATCCAGACCAATAACAGAATTATCCCCTCTAGCTACTGACTGAATTGCCCCTACTGTTGTACTTCCAACATACAGTCCAAGCAGAACTTCCTTGCTTTGTTACACAACCCCACCGAAAAGGAATGAAGGCACCATTGCACTGTTGTTTCATGTTCAGGAAGTTACACAAGCCAGACACACTCCAGCAGCTCCAATGCATGCATGATGGCACCAATACACACGCAGGGTATCTAGGGAAGGGGGCTTCTTTAAGATAACCCTTATGCATGTGCGGGGCAGTTATCTTCATAAAAGAGAAGCCCTGATAAGCAGAGCTTTGGTTCATGCTCATCATTTGCAATTACATACAGTAAAGTGAAAAGGGTTATCTAGAAATATATATAGCTGCTATATGTAGTATGCAATATGGATTCAGTTTCTACAGCTTTTGTCAGGGCCAAACTAGCCATAACAGGGCAGCTGGGGAAGGGCTGTAGCTCAGAGGTAAAGCATCTGCTTTCTATGCAGGAAGGTTCAACCCTCAGCATCTCCAGGGAGGGCTGGCAGTGGCAGCTGGTGGCTCCCTGTCAGTGGAGTAGTAGAATCCACCCTGGTTTTAGCTGAACTTTCAAGGAGCTGTCCATGGTGCTGAACCTATTTAGACGATCTGCCCCACTGACATGTCTACCAGCCACCGCTGCCTGGGAGAGAAACCTAGAGGGCCGTTGCAATGCTGAGCTAGATGGACCAATGGCCTGATTCAATATAAGGCAGATCCCTATATTCCCATATACTCCATTCATATATAAAGAAAGCATTTTCTTTCTATATTGAAATTTTCATTAGGACAGGAGTGGCGAACCTTTGGCACTCCAGATGTTGCTGAACTACAAGTCCCATCATCCCCAGCAAGCATGGCCCATGGGCAGGGATGATGGGAGTTGTGGTTCAGTAACATCTGGAGTGCCAAAGGTTCGCCACCCCTGCATTAGGACTTTTTTTTAAAAAAAGCGAACTGCTGAAGAAATATTGAGAACTGAATTTAAGATTGGAAAAAAATGAGAAATGGAGAAAAATCAAAACGGACAGATTTGCCATCTCCATCTCCACCAGCCAGATATTGGCAGCTAGCCTTGCAAGGTGAAAGCGCTCACCTTTCCTGCCAAACCTCTGCCGAGGCCAGTCTGAGAATCCTCCCCAACCCTTTCATCTTTTTTCAGGCTCCAGCAGCCAAAAGAGCACAGCTACTGCTTTGGAGAGGACGACGTTTATTCAAGCCACACTACTTTTGTTAAAGATGTTGCCATTTCCTCTCAGTCAGAAAGATTGGGAGCTGTTTATGGTTATGGATAATTTAAAGAAAAATAATTAACGAAATCGTAGCAACTGACTTGGGACCTCGCTACTGCCAAAATTGGACAGCTTTCTTTGTACAGTTTTCATTTTAAAACACTGTCGTTGTGAAGTCATTTAAGATTTATGGTGTGGGGGGTCCCCCTCCCTTTTCCCATGAAGTCACGGTAGATGGGAAATTATAGCTAAGTATTGCTTTCAATAACTTTAACTTGTTAAGGTCCTTGATGAAATAATACTAGATTTCAAAAGACTAGTATTAAAGATACCAGCCAGTTGTCAATGATAAAATGCATCACCTTGTCCAAGAGTTTGTTTATTCAGGTTGACCGGTTTTCCATCTCCCCACCCCTCCATCTTTGTCCTCTATTTAGACAGACGTTGCTAAAGACCAAACTACACATGGCAAAGGAGATTTATGAGTGGATAATCCAATATCTATTTTTAAACATTAAAATCAACCATGAGGGGCTGGTTTAGATTAGGCCCACACCAGAAGGGAGGGTATTACTCTTTCCCTAATGGAAATTCCCCTTCCCAAGACTGCTGTTAGCCCCCAAAAGGGGGTTAAAGACAAGGACAATGCTAGTTTCTGCTGTTACTGCTGCTGTTTTTCTCTCTCTGACTCTAGTAGGAGCTTTGGGGCAGGGTTGGACCTAAACTTCAGCAGAGGTCACATCCCCAAAGAACCTTGGAACTGTCATTTGTTAAGGGTGCTGGGAATTGTAGCTCTGTGGGGGGGTAAACTACAGTTCCCAGGATTCTTTGTGGGGGAAGCCATGTGCTTTAAGTGTGCTTTCAGCATGTGGTGTGGATGTGACAGGAGTGAGGCAGCTGCCTCAGGTGGGAGGTGCTGGGAGGTACACAGCAGCAGGGAGCAGGAGGAGGAGAGCAGAGCTGTGTGTACAATGTGGCCTGTCTGCTGCCCTCAGGTGCGGTTGAGGGTGCTGTTCTGTAGCCAGTGTTGGCAGTCTAATCAGGTTCTGTGCATAGAATGAGGGCATACCATCTTGTTCCTTTGCCTCACACAGAAAAATGCCTTGGGTCAGATCACATGTAGTTTGGCCCTTAAAGCAGGTTTAACGAGGCCATTTGTGCTAAGATGTCATAAAATCACTATCTTCTCACTTATGAAGAACACATGAGCCCTGCTAGATGAGGCCAGGGCCCATCTAGTTCAGCATCCTGCTCTCACAGTGGCCAACCAGATGCTTTTGGGAAGTCTGGGCATGAGGGCAACAGTGCTCTCCCCTCTTCTGATTGCCAGCAACTGGTATTCAGAAGCATACTGCCTCTGTGGGAACAGAACACAACCACCAAGGTTAGTAAGCACCCCCAGCACATTAAATCTTAATCTAAGGCTCTTCTCTGAGTGCTCTTCCTTTCAGAGATCAGGGGTGCAGCCACAAGAGAAATATCTTCTGCTGTGATGCATGTGTAACCCCCATGAATGCCTTTGGTTTAGCTCAATAGGGCTGAGTCCCTCTGAGGAGGACTAGAAGGAGGAAATGTAAAGTTTGTTCTCTTGGGGAGTTGAATATTTCTGGTCTCTTACTACCTTAAAAATGTAAATGTCCTGGATTTGCATTCTAAAGATACACACAGAAGAGGGATTTCTATTCCAGATTTTTATTTTGAAAAATATTATACTGTTTTGAGACTACTCTCTTTTTGGTCTATTTTATTTTGACGAATCTGTTTCTTGACGATTGCCATTAATTGTTTCGATCCTGGGAACTGCATTTTGTTTACTTAACTATTGGAGAGATAAGGCTGTCTGCTCTGTTTATACTGTGATGTCACCAAGTTTGGAGTATTAACCCAATTGTTGCTGAAATAAGAAGTGGTTTTCCTATATTTTTCTTTTAAAATGGCAATTAAGAAAGTGGCTGAGAATCTGGAAATAACTATGTTTCAGAAAATAATGGATGAGATTGAGATAACGAAAATTGAATTGAGTAAAATGAAGCAGGAGATTAAAGATATAAGGGTCCCTGTGAGAGAGGTGACCCTGGAAGGGGTCCCTGTGAGAGAGGAGACCCCGGAGATTGGAACAGGGGTCCCTGTGAGAGAGGAGACCCTGGAGACTGGAATAGGGGTCCCTGTGAGAGAGGAGATCCCGGAGATTGGAACAAACGTGGAACAGGAACAAGATTTGGAGTCTATGGACTTTAGAAATAAAATCTATTGTTTGGAACTCAATGTTATCTCTGAAGAAATTAATGAAGACTCTAGAGATAAAGTTATCAATGGCATGGATTATCTTCTGGACTGGAATGATGTGATGGAGCCCAATATAGAGAAAATCTATGGAATTAACTGCAGCCATGTGACAATGGAAAAACTTTTAAGAGATGACCCAGTGTATTTTGAAAAAAAGAACAGAGATATGATTTTACAGCAGTATTTCAGCAACTTATTCAGAATGGATGGCAAGAAAATATTTGGGATAGAGGTAATTCCCATCAGACTCTTATTATATGACTATGGCTTTGACAGCAAGATTATTATGGAATACTGATAATGGAAGATTGGATATTGAAATTACTGGACTTAACAAGACTACTGAAGATGGAAGATGGAAAATGGAACTAATAGAGATAATAGAACAATGGCTACTGAAATTACTGAACCTAACAGATTCTGATGTGATGGATTAATTGAAATGTTTATTTTGACTATGGTTATGACAATAAGATTATCATAATTAGTAATGAGATGGATTAATCGATATGCTTATCTGGAAAAAAAAAAATTGATAGATATATTTCTTAAAGAATTGAAACCTCTCTTTGACTTTTTGTGGAAAGAATAAAGTAATGTTTATGAGATTTGATGATTAAGTAAGATAACTACTGGAGGAAAGTGATTTTATAATATGACTTAAGAGACAGGATTGCTATATATTATAGACTTATAACTGATTTGATCTTTGACAAATGGGAAGTCAATATTTTACTCTTTATTTTTTATTTTTTTTTTTTTCTTCTTTTCTTTTTTTCTTTTTGTTTAACTATTTTTGATTTTGTTTTTTGTCTTTGAATGTTTTATGATTTTGTCTTGTATGTTTTATGAAAATCTGAATAAAAATTATTGAAAAAAAAAAAATGTAAATGTACTGCCTTCAAGTCGATTCCGACTTATGGTGACCCTACGAATAGGGTTTTCATGAGGCTGAGAGGCAGTGACTGGCCCAAGGTCACCCAGTGCACTTCGTGGCTGTGTGGGGATTTGAACCCTGGTCTCCCAGGTCATAGTCCAACACCTTAACCACTACACCACACTGGTTCTCTTACCACCTTACCGAAGGTAAATTGAAATTAGGCATATGCATGCTTAATGAGCAAGGGCACAGTGATCAGTTCTCACATTTGTTACAGTTGTACTACGAATGCACAGCTATGCCATTCAAGCTGCAAATTATAAGTTTGCCATTTCCTGTGGTTCCTCTCTCCTCTGCAATGAAACAGAGCCAGCCCAAGACTGATTGCTGCCTGATGCAAAGAACAAGATAGCGTCCACCTCCTGACCCCTTTCCATGTACAGAAGCTAACCAGACTGGTAGCTGAGTCTTGCTTCAGTGCTGATGACGGGACAGTATCCTCCTCTGCACCTGAAGGCAAGAGCCTAGCACACATACCACATGGCCTCCAGTATCTGGTCACCATTCCCTGTCTGTACCCCAGCAACTGCCGCCTGAAGCAGGGACTGCCTGTTAAACCACACTGGCAATTGTAGCTTTGTGAGGGGGACAAGGATCTCCTAACAACTCTCAGCACCCTTCACAAACTACCTTTCCCAGGATTCTTTGGGAGAAGCCATGACTGTTCATAGTGAAATAATAGTGCAATAAATGCATGGTGTGAATATGTCCCATATCATGCAGTGCTCAACTGAGGGTCACACAATGGGTGAACAACAGGAACTCAGCATCCATAAAGACGTTTACTTGTGTACTTTACTCTGTAGGGTTATTGGTGTGAATCAAGGCCTACGTGCATTTTGGAGGGAAACCCTAAACAGTACAGCTTGTTACAGAGAGCAATTGTCACATGGAGGCTCTGCATGGAGGCCATATTGTCTGAATCACTCCAAACAGCCCATGCAGCTCATTGCAAATCTTAACATCTTGAAATGACACAGGCAATTGGAGAGAGGCATTTCTGCAACAGAATACCCCTACCGGAGCGATCTGTTTACTGCTGTTAATAAACATTACTTACTCCGCTGCATCTCCCTAGACATTCAGCTTGCCGTCTCGCTTCAAAAGCTCTGCTACCAAATGCTCTAATGACAGCAGGATGTGGAGTTCATTGTGCCTTTCTGGAAAAGCTGAAGAACTTTTTCTTTTCTTTTTGCTTGGTGTTTTTTTTTCCTATCCAAGTTTTAATATCCACACGGAATTAGTGCCATAACGAGACAGGAAATAGCTGTTGGGGCAGGAGGCAAATAGGAATGGACTGATCTGAAGCATCGTTTGGCAGCTGTTCACGTTACCCTGGCTGGCAGAGAAAAGAATTGCCTCAAAGTGGAGAGGCACAGCGCAATCCAAAAATGAGTCACTCGTAACAAAGACAAATCTCTTTCGCAAGACCATTTATTTCATTTTGTTTTACATTTGGCCATACAGGACTGTGGAATTGATTGGGTATTGAGAAGGAAGGAACTGCTGTGTAGGTTGTTCTACATCCTTCTGTGTCTTATGTGCAAACACACACATCCTGTGACCAGGCCCAGGGTCAGTAGGCAACATCCTTGAGAAGCTATCAGGGCTCCAGTACCCCAACAGGAGCCTCTGCTGTGCTGATTACTTTCCTGGGTCCCTCGCACTGGATGGCTTAGGGCCAGTGTGGCAAAGTGGTTAGAGTGTGAGCTGGGAGACCAGGGTTCAAATCCCCACATGAAGCTCACTGGGTGATCTTGGGCCAGTTGCCTCTCAGCCTAACCTATCTCACATGGTTGTTGTGAGGATAAAATGGAGAGGGGGGAGAGAATGTATGCCACCTTGAGCTCCTTGGAGGAAAGGCAAGATATAAATATAATAAATAGATAATAAATAATAACCTTTGGCCCTCCAGATGTTGCTGAACTACAAAGCCCATAATCCCTGGCCATTGGCCATGCTTGCTGGGGCTGATGGGAGTTGTAGTTCAGCAACATTTGGAGGGCCAAAGGTTCCATACATCTGGCTTAGAGCCACCATTTTAACTTCCCATAATACCCCAAATCTGAAGTAGCATCACTCCAGGGCACTGTAATTTGGATAATACACAGAGAGTGTGACTGGATAAGGACATAGTCAGAAATGTTGTGCTGACGCAACCTAAGGAGATGGAAATCACTGTCACACAGACAGAATACAAATACAGGTAGTCTCAGGGCTGGCTCCAGGTTTCAGGAGGCCTTGGTGTACTTGGTAGTGGCGACAGCAGCGGCAGTAGCAGCACTGCAGTCAATGCCAGGCACTGTGGAGTCACCATTTTAATTTCCCACAATGCCCTTGACTTAGCATCACTCCAGGGTATTGTGGAAAAATAAACTGTCAGCTCAGATCCAGCCACGCGTAGGTAAGCATCGGGGATGGGCAAATCTGACCATTTCAGTTTCTCTCAGTTTCTTATTTTTCCAGTCTTAAATTCAGTTCTCCACATTTCTACATCATTTTGCATTTTTTAAACATCCTCATGAAAATTCATCTGCATTTTTGTGAGAAAGTCTCCTAACAGAATGTTTGTAGGCAATTTTGCCTAATATACACATTGTTGCAAAAAAGTTTTCACTAATATAATGCATTTATGTATGTTATTTTCACTAATATCTGCATATTGACGTACACTTTACCCCAATATATGCATTTTCATACACAATACTTGGCTGGAGAACTGCACTGCAAAATTCAGAGCACTGAAAATTTCGAAGGATGGCTGTGTTTCAGTTCCTGTAATGTTTTGGAAAGTGCCAATTAAGTAGGTACACCTTTAAATGAGAACTGAATCGAATCTCTCCCACACCCCTAGTAGGCATGCATTCACTGGTGGCTTCTGCTGAGGGGCTAGGCCCCCAAGAGCTGCCCAAGAATGCCACAGCTAATGCTAGCCTGCTTAGCATAAATCATCTAACCTTACTGAATTGCACTGATACTTAGTGAACACTTGGCCAGATTGTACTACTAAATAAATGGGAGGCAATGTTAAAATATAGGCTTTTAGGTAACACGTACACACTCGGTCCAAACAATGACAGAAATCAGCAAGGGAAAATTAGCCAATGAGCTGCTATGATGGAAGAAAACTGAGGTCAACCCAGCTCTGTTATTGTTTAATTAAAAATAAACACTGCTTTTGCCATAAGGGTTAGCATTCCATTTGTAGCCTTGGAGGGAGTGGAGGGGAGAGGGGGGGAAGTGTTTCCTTTCATATTATTCTTTTCAAAAGTTCTGCATAAAACTAGGTGAGCATGCAATATAACACACAACAGTCTCTTTTCATGTAGGGCATTTCAGGAACACCTCTGCACGTGCGTCTATTCCCTCCACATAATACTTCAAACCAACACTGCATTCCTCTATACCCACACAAGTAGTTAGTTGTTATTTATTATGTGAATTTTCACCTGCTGTTCCATTCTGTTTGTGGATCTTTTATTATTTACCCCAGCATTCCCCAGCCTGGAGATCTCCAGATGTTGTTGGACTACAACACCCACCATCCCTTGCTGGCTGGGGCTAATAGAAGTTGGACTCATCTGAAGGGTGTCAGGTTGGGAAAGGCTGTATTATCTCTACAACAGGGGTAGCCAACGTGCTGCCCTCCAGATCTTGTTGGACACCGTCTCCCATCAGACCTAGACAGCATGGCCAAAGTCAAGAACAAAGGGAGTTTGAGCCCAGCATGGTAACTGGCCCTGCTATATGGAAACTGAACAGATAGCTTTGCCCCTCCCAGAACTAGATGCTGGACTTCAGTGGGCCCTAGTCATGGTGCTACTGATGGGCCCGGCCCTCCACCGAATGCCAACCTGGGTCCCTGAATGGTGCTGTTGCTCCTCACTACACATTTCTGCCAAGACCAGTCACTCATCTCACCCTTCACTGGGTCCTTAGAAGCATTCTACTGGTGGGCAGTGGTGGCATTTTTCTAAAAGAAAACAATCTTAATTTTCAGATAACAACAAAAACTACAAATTAAACAAAAGAAATCCCCCAACCCTCCCCCCTGGATGGGTGCCAACTATAATTTCGTCATGTGAAAGACCACCCATCAAATAAAAATATTACACCACCAAGTCCCATGAGTAGCTGGTGCTCTGTACCAATGTACTCTACATAAAGCAGCACAATCAATAAACTTTACCCAAGCAGAATAAAAGGGTACTGGAGCATTTGTGCTTTTTCCTGTCTCTAAGAGTGGTGGCAATTTTGAACAGGAGCTGAGCCAGAGTTCCAAGTGTGATCTGCAGTGGTCACCCACCAAATTACCCAAAATGCAGTGCCTGACTCAACACTGAGAGCTCAATCATTCTTTCTGCAGCCACGTCTCTACCTGCCCTACAACATCACCTGTGATGTCACGTGTGGGGCAGGTGGTCGTGGTTTCAGAAAAATTGCCTGGTGGGCCAACTGGGGAGGCCTACAGGCTGAAGATTCCCCACCCTGATCTACATGCTTAAATTAGGAGGGTTGGAATGCTTTTATTATTATTAATGTCAGATGGCAACATTTTTATCTCTTTTTGTTATATTTGAAAATAAAAATCTTGAAAATTATATTACTAATAAAAAAACCTCAGGAAATAAGGATCAAGAAATATCTGCAGCCTTTTGTTAGTTGGGAGACTGTTTCTATCAAACGGAAAGAACGGCCGATGTTCTTTTTTCTGTCTCTGCTTTGTAGGGCATTGGCAAACTAGGGCCACACAGGCACTGCAAAAACATGGCCAGATGCCAAAATATGATTGTGACATACAGATGGTTAAAAACCAACCAATTTCCCCCCTCTTTGTCAGCAGGAAACACAAACAGCATTAGTTATTTATGGCATTCCATTATTTTTGCACTTCTCATGGGAAACTTACTCACTGGTGACAGTGAGGAAGACTGTTCTCAAGGCTGTACCCCAGTCTATTAACCCCACAGCCTGTTGCCATCCAACAAAATGTCTTTCCATTGCGCCTTGCAAAACAAATGAACAAAAATAAAAAAGCAAGGAAGGAAGAAAAAAGGAAGTGGAGGTGGACCGAGCTATCTATCTCTGCTCTGCCTCCCAGGATAGGATTGTGCGTAAATTAATCCATAAGGGCCAGTTGCCAGATACTTTTTACTGTTCACTGCTTGAGGGTCAGTGTGGTATAATGGCTAGAACAGCTTTCATCAACTTGGTACCCTCCAGAGGTTTTGGACTACAGCTCCCATCAGCCCCAGTGCAGAAACATGTCTGATCCATTAAGGAAAGGATGGGGAACCTGTGGTATTCCAGATGCTGTTGGCCTACAACTCCCAACATCCCTGATCTTTGGCTATATAATGGTGGGGGAGGAGGGCTGATGGACCCATGCCACATCTTGGAGAGCCAGAATTTCCCCACCACTATTTGTGTGTGTGTGCGTGTGTTTTAAATAAAATAAAATAGTCATAACTGTTATTAATTACTGGGGAACTTTGAATTTCCTAGGAACTCTTGCGAAGCCAGGCACAGGAGGGACCTTAGCTAGGGTGACAGCCAAAGGTTGGGACAGCAGTGGCTACAGGGCTTGGTGGGACTGGCATATTACCAGGCACCCTTTTGAACCACCTTTCTTTTTTTTTAATTCCATTTTCATTTTAAAACATACAGGCAGTATCAAAATTGCTCTGTAAGAAAGCAGCCTCCACCTCCCTTCCAGTATTCTGGCACATGAGTGAAAAGGTTTCAGAGCATGTTCTGAAGGCAAATGAGGACAGCAATCCTGCTGAAGCTAAGTATGAAAACATAGATCAGTAGATAATTCTGTTATTGGTCTGGATGACAGCAGGCTCTGATTGGCTGGAGTTTCTGGTCAGTTGGGAGTTAGATATCAGTGGGGAAGACTGTTAAGATTTGACAGACTGGAGTAGTTGGAGGGAATCATAGAATAGTAGAGTTGGAAGGGGCCTATAAGGCCATCAAGTCCAACCCCCTGCTCAATGCAGGAATCCAAATCAAAGCATTCCCGACAGATGGCTGTCCAGCTGCCTCTTGAATGCCTCAGTGTTGGAGAGCCCACCACCTCCCTAGGTCATTGGTTCCATTGTCATACCGCTCTAACAGTTAGGATGTTTTTCCTGATGTTCAACAGAAATCTGGCTTCCTGAAGTTTGAGCCCATTATTCTGTGTCTTGCACTCTGGGATGATCGAGAAGAGATCCTGGCCCTCCTCTGTGTGGCAACCTTTCAAGTACTTGAAGAACGCTATCATATCTCCCCTCAGTCTTCTCAAGGCTAAACATGCCCAGTTCTTTCTGGGTCTGGCCAGTGCCTGTGCCATGTTTGAGGTGAGTGGGCAAAATGTCCTCTGATGGACCCCTCCTACATCAGCCTCCCGCCCCCAGTGGGCTGACCTGCTGATAGCAGCAGAGGACAGCTGCACTGTCAGCCACTATTTAAATGATGCCCTGGGCTGATGCAACATTGGGGGTATTATGGATAATTAAAATGGCAGGTGACTTGCAGACCTAGTCACCCAGCATAGGGGACCCAAGGCTAGCATCAGCAAGTACTGGGGGCACTGGGGGACGGCTGCCCGAGGATGCCAGGTGCCAACATTGCCCTGGATTGGCAACCTCCTCAAGATCCTTTGTAAGCTCCATTTGGGGAGAAAGGTGAGATATAAATGTAATGCATAAATTGAGGCACAGAAAAACTGACAAGCACACGGGAGCAGTGGACACTTGTAAGAAAAATCAAGATAAGACTTAATTTTATTCTTAAGATTATTTAATAAGCTGAATGAACTTAATTTAAATGAGTACTAAATGGGTCAGAAATGGCAAACCTGTGGCCATTCAAGATGTTGTTGGGCTCCAGCTCCCATCATCCCTAACCATTGGCCATGCTGGGGCTGATGGGAGTTGGTGTCCAACAAGGTCCCCAATCCCTGACTTAGGTTTTTGCAGTTTCATGCTGACAGACATTATGCCACCATTGTCACTTTTGGGGGCTGAGCTCAGCATACCCAAACTTCTTGGTATACCTCTAAAGTCACAGTATTGGATTGTGGGAGCCCGTCTGCCTTTTGAAAAAACTGTAACAGGAAGCAGCCCAGGAGCTGCCCTGTGTAGCATCTATTTCCTGCATGCCAACACACACACACACACACACACACACACCACTGAACGAAATCCCAAAGTGATTTTCAGGCATACAGTGACATTATTCTTCTCAAGCGCAGCCATCTCTCTCTCTCTCTCTCTCATATTTCTCTCTTGTCTCACTAGTGCTGTTCAGCAGAAGTTCTCCAGAATGATGATCGCTCTGGGATGCCTTTGCAGGAATTTGGAATGCCTGACTGAAAGTTTCCAAATAGTCCCCCTTTGACTTTTTCCCATCCACTTCAATCGTGCAGCGAAATGCTTCAAATTCTTACTGTGAACTGCAGAAATGATGTCTGCATGTGACAAATGTGTCACATCCGCTTGCCTGGCAAGGGACACAGTGAAGATAAAAGGCCGTTCCTCCCCTTCTTTTCTCGCTGCTAATGGTGCCTTAACATCAATGGCATCTCCAGTTACACATTCATTTGGCTTGAAATTAATACCGGAGTTGAATCAAATGTGTAAGCTTTCTGTTCATTTACAATGAGCAACAGCAATGTGTGTGTATCTATACATATATGTATCTATACTTACAGTTTTCTTTTCCCTAAATCTGGACCTTGGTTCATGCAAACAGGCATCTTCTAGGCCAAGGATGAATGAACCTCTGTCCCTCCAGATGATGTTGGACTCCAGTTCCCATAATCCTTGGCTATCACTCCTGGAGTTCAACAACATATGGAGGGCCACAGGTTCCCTATCACTGCTGGGAAACGAAGACAACTTTGACCCAACTTCTGTTTACATGGTAAACTGGAAGCAATAAATTGAGATTATGTACATCTTCCACAAGCCCATACACAAAGAGGGCAACAGCAAGGTTCTTGCACCAGGAGCTCTAGTTGTCAATTCTGCACCACAGTGTCAGTTTTGCTAGAAAAGGGAGCTGGTGAGCTGTTAGCAGCAGCTGTTCAAAAGGTGGTACTGCAGTTTTCTGACTCAGCAGTTTACAGATGGCACTGAGGGTCCAAAGCCATTGAATCTGACCCTATAAATCCACAGGCCTTAGCATAGCTCCTCAGTATGAACAACATGTTTCCACACAGAAATCCAAGCACATCATGCCTTCTACCCACTTGGCTGCAACCAAGATATGTCCTGCTTGACCAATGGTGCCTCCAGTTCACCCACCCTGGCAGCCATTGTGCTCTAGTTCAAGTGAAAATTATAAGTCCAAAGTCATTATCCTTGGAAGATTCTTTCTGTATTATTACCTTTACATTTCACATTTCTTTCCTCCAGTGACTCAAGAGATAATATATAGGGGTTCCCAGGTGGTTGTGCATCCAGACCTACTTAGCTATAGCAAGGTTTCTGTGTTATGTAACTTCAGATCGTGTCATAGAACAGGAATCTAAATTTGTTATTTGTTTATGCTTATTTATACCCTGAACCTTCAACAGCAACAAGAACAAACAAACTTAAACCTTGCTGAAGCACCTTGGACAGCTCCTTGAAGGTTAGGACTAAAACCCGGAGTGGATTCCACTGCCCCACTGACATGGAGTCATCAGCTGCCACTGCCTGTGCAAAGGTCCCATTTACTTTGATCCTGATGTTCATGTACCTAACAGCACCTAGCCTCCCACCCATCCTTCCTGGCTTTGTCATTTTTCAGGCCCACCTGAGCTCAGATAATGCTGGAAAGCCTTGCCTGTTCTCTGGCCTTCCTCTGCCTCACTATCTCATCTGTTAGGCAACATTCAAGATTAACTGGGGGGCTGCTCAAGCGAACTACAACAGAACTTCAATTAGATTTTTAAAAAGGTTTCACAGGGTTTGGGTGTGTATCACCACTGACCCTCTGTCTGCCCTCTGTTCCCAAGTTTGTATCCACATTAGAAACTTATAGCAATGTTATGTTGGTTTGTAGACCCGGCCCTATCATTACAAAGAGTGCTTGGGCAGCTCAGGCAGCTGAATGTAGGTGTCATGAGATGGCAGCAAATCATTCGCTATTTAACTTATATTGAGATTTTTTTTTACTCCCAGGGAGCAGTGTTTGTGGGATTTTCTCCCTCAGGTGGCAAAATAATCTGGTTCGTTTTGTGCCCTCTGCACCTGTGCCTCAGGCAGCAAAATGTCTTAGGACAGCCCTGACTGTCTGATGGTCATGGTTTCCTCCAAGGAGCCCTGGCAATTGTAATTTGGTGTGGTGCTGAGTCTGTAAAAAGCAAAACAAAACCTCGTAAAACTGCAATTCATAGAATTCCCAACAGAGAAGGAATGCTTTGATAAATACAGCCTTCCCCAACATGGTGCCATCCAGTACCCATCATCCCTGACCATTGGCCATGCTGGCTGGTAGTCACGAGTTGTATTCCAAACCAAGTAGGCCTTACCAGGTTGGGGAAGGCTCAGTTAAACAACTTTAAGTATGTTGCTTAATTACACCTGTGCCAAGGCAACACAGGACTGGGAAAGATCTCTCTCTCCCTCCCTCTGTCTCTCTCTTTTTCTGGCCAGTCAAATCCTCAGATCTATCACCACATAGGTCTACAGCAAGGAGCCTGTGTTGTTTGATCCCAATCCCCTTCAGCCTGACCAATGTTCAGGGATGCTAGTCATTGTAGTCCAGCAACATCTGGAGGGCCAGAGGCTCCCCCCTCATCCCTGATCTAGGCACACAAGGAATCACATCTGTTTTCACCACCTGCCGGATTGGCCATACGGATGCAAACATGCTTACCTCTTTCAAAAAACTTTCATGAATATCCAGGCTGAACAAAAATGTCTTCTGAAATAGCAATTTCTTCAAATGACATTCCTGCCTGACATTGTAGGCCACTGATGGTAACAATTAAGGCAATTGCACATGAGAAAATATGGGTCTAATGTCACTGCAATTAACATATGGTGAATAGCACTGGGCTATTAGTCTTTCATAGGGACTGTACATCTGATTCCTGTTTTCACTGGAACAAAACTATTTTGGCTGGAGCTAGTCCAATATCTCTGCCTTTTTTGGCATACAAAGCATTTGTTCCATTTTTGGATGAGCAAAAAAAACCCCCACTTTCTACTGCCGTTAGGGAAGACCGAGATTCTTGCACATCTGACACAGGTCATAGGCATGAACCTTGAAAGGAGATTCATTCATCATTTTTACAGCAATACAACTTGAAACTACAAGCAAAAATAAATCAAGAGTGTGCATTTCTTTCATGGCGGTGCAGTTCATATGCAGGCAGCAGCGTAATGTATTCATCACAGAGGTTCTCCCACTCCATTCTCCTTGCCACCTTTCCTTTCTAGGGATACTGCTTAGAAGTCATCAGAATCCAACCAGATACACTTTGAGTTAAACACTGAGCATTATTCATAGCTCTCATTTGTCCTGCACAGAGATATTTCTTTGTGTTTCCTAAAAACGTTCATATGCTTATTTACGCCACTTTTCTGGTTTGTCATCCTGTTTCAATCAGAAACAGAAACCAACCAGGTACACTTAATGGCCACCACTGCATGATCAAATCCTGGCTTACTAAACCAGAATAAAGACAATATGCATGCACCAGCCCTTCCTTTGTGCAAGCAGTGAAACAAACCAGGAAGCCACCGCTGCACAGCTGTTAGCACCTGGATAGCTGGCTGAGCAGGGCCTAGAGACGGGTGAATCCACTAGTTTGACTTCTCTCTGTTTCCCATTTTTCCAGTCTTAAGTTCATCACTCCACATTCCCACATCGACTTACAATTTTAAAAAGTCCTCAAGAAAATTCATCAGCTCTTTCATCCCAATTTCTCCTAATGTACGAATTTTCATACGCAATTTTGCCTAATATACACATTAGGCAAATATAATGTCCCAATATAATGCATTGTTGTATGTTATTTTCAGTAATATATGCATTTATATGCACACACTTTACCCTAGTATATGCATTTTGACACATTAGTTGACGGGAGCATATTTTCCAAATATAAAAATGTTTATATTTTCTACAGTAAAATGCATTCTATGTTATTTTCACTAATATATGCATTTTAAGCACACCATCTTTGTATATGTATACAACTATATGTATTATGTGGCTAGAGAACTGTTTTGCAAAATTCAGATGTGTTTCAATTTTACGTATTGTTTCAAAAAGTGTGAATTAAATGCAAAGGTCTCCTTTAAATGTAAGCTGAATTAAATTTTTCCCACACCCCTACCTGGAAGTAAACCCCTACTGAATTCAGTAGGACTTACTTTTGAGTAGAAATGGTTAAAATTGTACTGTATATTCAGAATATCTGTGGAGTTTCCATTCAGTAAACAAGGTTCAACAGCCAAGTCATTTTCTTAGTGATTAGAGGAGAATTATGGAACTTTAGTAGTTTATTTGAAAATATGCATGTTGAAAAGTGAGCACCTAGAGTGTTAAGAGTTATATCCAATGCTGTGGTTGCACTCATGCAACAGACTTCCACTTATGCAACAGAAATCCCCCCTCTTCTTTCCTGCTTACACACCTGCCCCCGTACACCCTCAAAATCTGCTTCAGAGGATTGGAGGACTCTCTAGAGCAGATTTGGGGGGTATGTGGGGAGAGGAGAGGAAGGGGAAGTCCTGTTGCATGAGTGGAGCGCTGCTGTGCAGTGCTGAACACAACCTTCAGGTCTAGTTCAGATATATTTCCTTATCTCCAAACTTCCTCCATTCCTCTTACTCTTGCACAGACACCTTTTTCCTTTTGTGCTTTCTTGTCAACTAATTTAGCATTGTATCTGAATCAGGGACTAACTATGGTGAGAGCAGGGGATGGAAGGATGTGTCCATTTTGGGTCTCTCATTTTTCCAATGTTGAATTCAGTTCCCCACATTTCTGCAGTAATTTGGTATTTTTTTTAAAAAAAAATCCTCATGAAAATTCTAATATATTTGTGTTAATGGACACTTTCCCCTAATGTATTCATTTGTATGGACACTTTCTCCTAATATATGCATTTTTGTAAACATTGGTTGAATGGAGAACTGTATCACAAAATTTGGATAAATTTGCATTTCAGAGGATGGCTGTGTTTTGGTCCTTACATTGTTTGGGAAAGTGTGGATCTGTCAGATTCTGCTTTAAATGGAAACTGAAATGAATTGAATCCCTCCCCCATCCCTACTGCCAGGTTAGTGGAGTTAGAATTGCAGCCTTAACTGTAAGGCTTTTACTACAAGTTTGCTGCAAGATTTCTTGTAGGCCAGGGATGGAGAGACCTGTGGCCCTCCAGTTGTTGTTGGAGTCCAGCTCCCATCAGCCCCAGCTAGCATGGCCAATGATCAGGGATGATGGGACTTGAGAGTCCAGCAACATCTGGAGGGCCACAGGTTCCCCATTCCTGTCCTAGGCTAAGGTAAGGAAGGACGACAATTTGGAGTCTGCATTGTGCTTAGCAGGTACTGCATAGTTAATTTGCTCTGCCCGAATACAGCATAGGAAATGACTCTGTAAACAGCTGTTCCTGGAATTTCCTACTGCTTCAGGAGATGGGGAGTACACATCAAGGGCATCCAATGCATCTGCGCTTCTCATTGCTCAACCTAGTTTAGTAGGAACACAGGAAACTGCCTTATAGTGAGGCGGACCATTGATCCAGCTAGCTTAGTATTGTCTACAGTGGCTGGCAGCAGCTGTCCAGGATTTCAGACAGAATCTCTCCCAGCCCTACTTGGAAATGCCGGGGACTGTATTTGGGGCATTTTGCATGCAAAGCATGTGTTCTACCACTGAGCCACAGCCTTTAGTCAGTGTCATCCAAAGCCCATGGTGAAGCCTTCATGCAGCCAGCTGTCCATAGCCATCTGCAATCCCTTCCTCCCTCCAACCACTGCCTTGTAAAGCATTCCTGAAGGCAGGCACATTAACAACTGCTGTTGGAAATTTATTCCTCTGGTGCAATCAACACTGAATCAATAGCCTTTTAAAAAAATGGTATAACAAACAAACAAACAAAATTACTTAACAAAATGGAATGTCAAGTAAGTAAAGCGCCAACTGAGCAAAGAGGCCTTGGAGCAGCTTAGTAAACTCTCAATAACATGGCTCCATATGCCAAAAATAACAAATGGATTCCAAGGACAAATACAACTGGGGAAGATGCAAAACAACAGCTACAACCTGCCTCTCATTGCAACTCCTGGTCCAAGCAAGGAAGCTGGCAACACGAGGCTAAAGGGCCTCAGCAGTAGACATGGCAGAGGCCAGTTTAGTTGGAGACACTGCACATGCTTCTCTAAGCCACGGGTGGGCAGCTTCCACGGTCTTTGTTTTCTACTAGAATCCCATGGTCCACACACACACACACCCAGCCAGGTGCCACATTAGGGATAGGAAGGTCTGTCAATTTCAGCTCTCTCAGTTTCTCAAATTCAGATCTCTGTGTTGCTGCAGCTATTTGTGATTTTTTTATTTTAAAAAATCCTCAGACAAATTTACATTCAGACCTTATTTTGCAGCAAACCCAAATCAATGAATAAGCCCAATGAATTAATTACTTATGACAGCCATTAGAAAATAATACAGCAAAGGCACCCCTTTTGCTCTCCCACTCTTATTTCATTATAGAAACTTCATAAAATGTTTCCATATAAATCACGTGTGTCTCTTTTTGCAGTATTTAATTTTTTAGAAAAAAAACCCCTGCAATTAGTGGTAAACCTAAATTTCATCCCATGCTATAAATAACTACTGACACTGCTGTTTTGCCCTATGAATCTTGCTGTTCATTGAAACCCATAAATTTCCCTTGAGCACTACCTGGCTTCTGCTGCAGTCCACAAACATTGGTTTCAATCGTTATGGGCTTCACTGGTGCCCAAGAAAACAGCCAAAAGATTGCCTCACTGGGACATACCTTCAGAATGAATCAGGACTGCCCAGCATAGCACATACCACCACATATGGACATTTAGCATTTTATATTTAGAAACAAGGTCCTGGCTGGACAAGGTGAACTCTTCTAGGACTTTTGGAGGAGAGGACATGGCTTAGCACAGGGGTCACTAATCGTTTTGAACCAGAGGCACATTTGGAATTTTGATAAATGGTCATGTTCACTTCTGATCACTCCTTTTTCCAGGACTACATTTCCAATCCTCCCCGCAACAGCGAGAAAGCTTTTCCATGAGTATAGTCAGAATCATATCTAGCAGAATTAAAAAGGATATGCATGATTATAGACACACACACATCAAACCAAAGCTTTAATTCAGGTATGGGGAATCTTTGGCCCTCCAGATATTGCTGAACTACATCATCCATTGGCAGGTACATGGCAGGGGTAGCCAACATGGTGTCCTGCAGATGTTATTGGACTACAACCTGCACCGTCCATGGCTGGAATATATGAACATAGGAAGCTGCCTTACACTGAGTCAGATTGGTCTATCTATCTCAGCATTGTCTACACCAGCCTTTCCCAACCTTTACATCTCCAGATGTTGCTGCACTACAGTCCCCATCATTCCTGGCCATTGGCCATGCTGGCTGGGATTGATGGGAATTGTAGTCCAGCAACATCTGGGGAAATTGGGAAAGGCTGCTCTACACTGACCAGCACCAACTCCCCAACGTTTCAGACTGGGTTCTCTCCCAGCCTTACCAGGAGATGTCAGGGATTGAAGCTGGGACCTTCTGCATGCAAGGCTGATGCTCTACCACTGAGCTATGGCCCTTCCCTATCATCCCCAGCCCCCCCCCCAGCCAATGGTCAGTGATAATGGGAGTTGGAGTCCAACAACACATGGAGGGCACCACACTGGCTACATCTGCTATAAGGCAATTTCCCATATGTCTGTGAAGGATGGCCATAGAAAGAACAGACACAGCAGGATTCTGTCTATGATCAATAGCTTTCCTCTCTCACACACAGTGATGAGACGTGTTCCACATGTTTCTACTTGGTTTATTCACTCTGGGTTGTCCTTGGATTTTTGGACACAGTTCTTTTCCCTAGGGTTTTGAATTTTCCTGAATAGTTAAATATTTGCTGTTATGTAAACTATAAAGAACCACAGGGTACCTACGCACGCACTGCAAGCCTTGCAAGCCTCTGCCTATCGTTTTTGCTTTCCAAGTTCCATATGTATGTGGGTGGAGCTTGGGTTTCTTGAATGGTGGCCAAGCCCTAAGAGAGTGCAGATATGTGTTTAGTTGGGAAGGGGAGGAATGGAATGGAATGGAATGAACGCAGCGTCCCACTCCTCCAAGCCACAAGCAACTCTACACACACATACCTCAGTGAACGAGGAGACATGTTTTATTACTGGGCACTTCCAGAATGTCACTATTTTTAGGTGGGATTCTATCACATATTGGCAAATTCAGGTTGTGCAGTGATAGTTGTTTGCTTCCCCCAAAGGATTGGACATTTTGTGGTAAGGAAAATGATGGAGAATTCCACTGGAAAGTGTGAGATAACACTTGTTTGGATGCAACATCATCTTACCTCCCTGCAAACAAATCAGGTTGAATGGTCAATGAGCAGGTTATCTGGAAACAACCATGAGCTTTCCTTTCTTTTCTTTTTAAATTTTCTGACAGTTTTCTCCCTGCCTTTCTTCCATCATGGCACCTAAATTGGCAAAGATGTATTTCCTAGGTGGTCTGGTCACACATCTGGGCACTGACCACACCCAGACCTGCTTAGCTTGAGCAAGATGGTAGCCTCATGTGCCTTCAGACCATATCCTGGTACTTAGAACATATCAGCAAGCAAGACCTTGATGATGAACTACATAGCACACTTTCAAAAACTTGCATCATCTGAGCCTCTCAGTTTTAAAATCTGTGTTTTAATTTACAAGGCTGAGCGATGTTTTGTTTTTGTTGCATTTATATTTTTGTTTGTTATATTTCAGAGGAAGGCAACGGTAAACCACCTCTGAATACCACTTACCATGAAAACCCTATTCATAGGGTCGCCATGAGTTGGGATCGACTTGAAGGCAGTCCATTTTTCATATTTCTGTTGTTTTATTTTTGTATTTAAATTTGGGGCTCCTAGTAAGGAAGAGACCCATTCTTTGGGGGATGAATAGATCTCACTAAGGATACTCCTCCAAGGGTGGCTGCTGGCAGTGGGTGATTCAATCATTAGGGATGTAAATAGGTAGATTTCTGACAGGTATGGTGACTAGCCTGCATGATGCAAAAGTTGCAGATGTCATGTGCTGTCTACATAGCCTGGTAGGAGGAGTCAGTGATTGTGGCACATTAACTAGTACATAGGACATAGTTATGAAACTCGCTTCCACCAGATGCTGTAATAGCCATGAAGGCTTTAAAAGAGGTTGGACAAATTCATGGACTATAAGACTATCAATGGCTAGGAGCCATGATGGCTGTGCACTACCCTCCAGTGCTGGAGGTACTATGACTCTGAATGAATGCCTGTTGCTCGGAATCACAAGTGGGGACAATGCTGCTGCACTCATGCCCAGTTTGTGGGCTTCCCAAAGGCACTTGTACAGACAGGATACTGGGCTAGATGGGCCTTTGGTCTGGTCCATCACGGCTCTTCTTATGTTCTTACATTATATCCATGGTACCCAAAGTCAGACAAGTTATTTTGGCATCTGAGGGAGAAATCCCACAGGTGCCTATTCCACTTCCCCATCCTTTTTGAAGACTTTGCTTAGGCCTGTCCTGTGGAAGACTTACATGTATTGTCTGCATCCTAAACCAGGAGTGGAGAACCTTTTGCCCTCCAGATGTTGGAGAATTACAGCTCCCATCAGCCCTAGAAGCAAGCATGGCCAATGGCCAGGGATGGTGGGAGTTGTAGTTCAGCAACATCTGGAAAGCCAAAGGTTCCCCACTCCTGTCCTAAACATTCCTCCCCCATCTTGCTCCATATCACATATTTTTGACAGTAGCTGGAGCTAATGGTCTGGGTTCCTCTAGTGGTGACATGACTGATTCAGATCTGACTGGCAAAATCAATTATGAGGCATAAACAAATGAAAAAGTATAGAGTTCCTGTTGATGCAACTTGGTAGTGTCCTTGCAAAGTGATATGAGGGGGGGTTGTTACATTTCGGGAGCCAATACAATAATTTATATATAATGATCTAGGAACATAGGAAGCTGCCTTATACTGAGTCAGACCATCAATCCATCTAGCTCAGTATTGTCTACCCTGGCTGACAGCCGCTCTCTAGGACGTCAGCCCTACCTGGAGATGCTGGGGATTGAACCAGGGACCTCCTGCATGCAAAGCAGATGTCCTACCACTGAGTTATGGCCCTACCCTGATGCTCCATGTAGCTCCAACGTATACTTGGAGCTTCCTCATTTTCATCAGTGGTTGCATGTGTGCATCATCTTCATCATGAATCATAAGTCAGACTAATTTGTCCTTTTCTAGCCCAATATTGTCTACTCTGACTGGCAGTAACTCTCCAGGGTCTCAGGGAGAGGTCTTTCTCGTCCATCATCTGCTAACTAGCCCTTTTAACTGTAAATATTAAGGACTGAACTTCAGACCTTCTGTATGCACAGCATATACTCCACCACTGAGCTGATCCGTCCCTGATGATAAAGAGAGGCAGTACTGGATGTACAAAGCAACATCCTCTCAGTGCTAGCACCTTGGACAATTGCCCCATGCATCCAGTGGATGGGCAGGCACTCCACACAACCTTCAAGAACATTGTTCACCAACTTGGCCACCACATACACAAGAACCAGCTGCATTACAAATCAGAGCCAATTAGCAAGCTGGTCCTAGAATGGTAATGAGGATAAGATGTGCTAGCATTTCATGCTCTGTTATGCGCTTGTGTTTTATATTAAGGCTTTTATGTTTATGTTAATTCCAATCCATTCACACACATCTACCCCCTTTTATTTAGCAATCTGTGATTCCATTGAAAATCTAAGTGGGAGTTCTCTCCCTGCCTCCCACACAAAGAGAAGTAAACAACTCTACAGATTGCAACAGGAGTCCTATGCCACCATTTTTCTATCCCTTCACTAAGCAGAATCAGACCAATTTCTTCACTTTTGCTTTCCTACAAATTTGGGGTTGCTTCATTTTATCTTTTTATACAGCCACAAGAGTAGCTGTATACTTTAGCCAGCATGGATTTTTCGCATTCCGCAATGTAAAATTGAAAATACCCCCATGCCATTCTCATGCTTCCCATAAGCTCCTTTCAAAACAAAACCTTACAAAACTTATAGTCCTGAACTCAGAAACGCTTGCTTAACAACCCTCTAAATTTTCATGGCGATACACAAAACAGAGAGAATTGAGAGTTCAAAGTGTAAAAAGAGAGGGGGAAAACACAGACCCCTTTCGGACTTTTTTCTGTCAGAGTTCTCATAATTTGTTGAAATTAATTAAAAATCAGCCGTATTCACTGAGTACCTGTAATCTTGTTACTGACCTTGCCCCATACTCTGACCTTCATCTTCTGCAGTTTAAAAGTTTAAAAAATGCCTGGCTGATGCCAAAGTACACAGGAAGTGGATAGGACTGTGAAAGACCAACCCAAATTGTGTTTGCATTTTGCCAAATTTGAAGGGCAGTACAATATCTCAGAGAGGAGGTCAAGTCTCCTGCTCCCCTGGTGCATTCACTATAGCTGCCCAATTTCCCTGCTTTTTAAAGTTTGGTAGAAATATTTGTGGGATATAGGTATGTTCTTAAACCGCAAGGTTTTTTGCCTATTAATGAATTAATTTATTCTTTTAAAATTGTTTTTGTTGCTTAACATTTGTAGACAGGTTCTGTTGAAGCACAGAAGCAAGAGCATTTGCTTTGACAAGCCCACTCACTAATTTATATAGTTTGAGAAGTTCCACCTATTACACAGCAACAACTCTGTGGGAGATGATTGCCAGTTTTGTGCTGTATAAGCAGCTGCTGAGAATGAACTTGTACAAAGCAGAGTGCACAGAGAAACCTGTTCACAGTGTAGGAACTGAAGGGGACACCCTCCTTCTTTCTTTCACTAATGATCTTACAACCGCTCTCTGAAAGTAAACAGCCCCTACTTTGTTCCTATTATGAATGAATGGGAGAGCTCAGACCCTAACTTGATTCATGTCTGAAAGCCCTAGCGTGGGTGAAAGGAAGTAACAAGGAAGACTGAAAATCAAGTCCCTGCTAAGTCATCATTAGCTCTTTTTCAGTCATGTGTGGTAAAAAGAACGCATGTAAGGGAGAGAGCAGCATTGCAGTGACAAGCTCTGATCTCAACCAAAGTGTGCTCATTATAACATCTATAGAGAACCCACACACATACAAGCTTTGTACAAATTCCCCCCGCCCAGTCCTTTCATCTCACATGAATGTTAGAAAAGGATTCATCTTTCTATCTAACACATTTCTTGTGCATCTCTTTTCTTATGTGATGACTGCCATCGGTAAACTACCCAGACCCTTCGATCTTCTTCTGAGGCCTTTTCAGTCGTGGATCCCTGTCTGTGGAATACTCTCCCGAGCAAGATCTGTCTGCCACCTTCGTTGGTATATTTTGGATGCCAGATAAAGAGCTATCTTTCCCCCCAGGCTTTTAATAAACTGACATTATGTGGTTTTGTTATACTGTCAAAGTGCCCTGTGAATGTTTGGGGGGTTGTTTTGTTCTGTTTTTATGGTATAATATACTTCTCTGCGTTTTAAATGTGTCGTAAGTCACATGGAGATCTTCAGGGAGCAAGCAACTAACAAATCTAATAAATTATTATTCTCATTATTGTTGTTGTTATGTTTTTAATGCACTTATTTCACTTAACCTTGAAACAAATTCATGAAGCACTAATATCCACATGTTGCAAATTAGAGTGCTGACACCAAAAGCTGATGTTTACACTTAGTATAGCCAATCTAGAGATTTCCTACTACTGTCTGTCATTCAAGAAAAACTCATGGCCCTGTTCCTTGCTGCATGGCCAGGATAGGCATCAATGGGCACCTCCCAAGGCCCACAGGCAGTGCTCAGAGTCTCCTTGCTGTCACTGTCACCCACCCTCTTTGAGCTTTAGACCATCACAGTAGCTAACCACTGTTGAAATGCTGTGCTATACTGCTAGCGTCCATTGGTGTAAGATAGTAGAATGGCTTCAAATAGAGGGCAGCTGCAAAACAAGCAGAAAGGTATGGTGGAATGACATGGTTAAGGCTAAGGGAGTAGCATCCCATCAGGTGGTAAGTACACCCTCCATACTCCTCCTAGCAAACACCTGCAGCTAGGTTGGCTCCAGACATATTGGCAGCTGCCTTTCCTTTTGATTCCATCAAGAGGGGATCTCAGGTGCAAGGCAAGCTTGAGTCTCCACCCCAGCTTTTGCTGCACAGCACGGCAACTGCAAGCTCATTATCTTGTACAGGTGACTGTTGCCAACAAAAGGCATGATTGGTTAGTAGACTGACATTCTAAGCGATAAGCAAATCTGCCTATTCTTTAGAGCGTGACATTTGACTAGTGTAATCTCCCCACGAGTAGCTGCATGCTCAGTTAATAGCAGTAAAACCAAATCTTCCTTTGTACCTAAATTATCTTAGTGCCTTGCCAAGGATTTGATCTGATTTGCTAAAAAGTCTGGAACGGCATAAAACACAACAGTGCAAAGAGTACATTTTGCCTGGGTGAATTGGGTAGTGGCTTTGCATGGCAGAACCATTTGCACGGTACAGTGATGTCCTCTGAACCTATAAACCAAAACTACCTTGGGTTTTTTCCCAGATTTGTTTTAAAAGTTATAAATTGCACAACGGGGACATTTCTGCTCCTGGCAATAGAGGAGAAGGCAAAGGAATCAATTCAATGAAAAGATGCACCCTGTACCCCACATATCTGAAGTGTTTTAAATTTCCATTCCTTCACTAAGGGGCCCTTCTTATAGCTTTGGATGCACACTTTTGTTGGTGCCAGCTTCTCCCTCCCATACCACAGATAGGGCTGTGAAAGCTTATCTACTCTATGACTTTTTTAGGCCAGTGTGTCTGCCAGTATCTGCTATGGCACCTGCAAAATATCCCCTCAAATATCTACAATGCACAAAAGACTGTTTGCTCTTCCTGCTCATTTTCTTTTTGCATTGACTTGGCCTCTCCTACACAAACTGAACAGGCCCCTTAAGCATGCCCACATTTCAATGGATGCCAGGATTAAGTACCCACTTTCCTGAACAGAGGAGACGTGCAAACAGCCTCTTTCAGGGAACGACCTTGGTGGTGGGTGATATAGGTGCCTTTTCCCCACTGACAGGAGGGCTGGTGGGGTATGCATGTACCATTTTGTGGTTCTCACTCTTTTTCTGTTATTTTAGATGTGACAGCTATTTTGTGGTATGCCACACCCTTATGGCAGTCATTCTGTAATATGCTACACCCACACAGCAGCCATGTTGTTTTGTGTCATGCCCCCAGGGCAGCCATTTTGTGACTGGCGCCCACAGCACTTTCACAACACAAAAGGTTAGCAAACCCTGCTCTAGGTCCCTCCCCTAACTTTTCAGCTAATTTCTGTCTACCCTTTTACTTGCTGGAGATATCAGGAAAAGCATGCCGGCAGTATTTAATACAATTATTTCCTAAAATATCTATTTTATTTTATTATAACAAAATTTATATAACACTTGATTGTAAGAAAACCTCTAAGTGATTTACCAAGAAACATTAAAATTAACCTTCCTGTGTCTTCCTGTGTTCTGACCAATGAGTACAAAGTCCTTACGTACTTCCTTACATATATTTGTGGCCTGTAAATCCTTGGAAGTTCAGACTAAAACCCAGTCTAAAACCCGGAGCGGATTCACTGCTCCACTGACATTGGAGTCAACAGCCTCCACTGGGTGCGACCATAGTTCAGTGGGATGCAAACTGCATGATCCAGCGAAAAGGATCCCAGGGAGCAGGTGATGGGACAGACCTCTGCCTGAAACTCTGGAGAGTTGCGGTCAGTAAGAGCAGTCAGTACCCGGCTAAACAGACTCACGTTCTAAGTTGGGATAAGCTGTTTCTTAGATCCACCATGGATGCAAGAGGGGGGAAATGATCACCATGAGAAAAGCAGCCATGTGTTTTGTCTAGAGACTAAAGATTGGTTGTGTAAATTGTTGAAGGCCATAAATGATCTTCCTTAATCCCTTCTGATCTAGTCCCCTCTTCCCCTGCATTCTTCATAACACACATCCATCACATGGCAACATGCTTCATCTTGAGCACTGTTTGCATGTAAACTTCTCCTGCCCCTCCAAAAGATTAATCCTCTCCCCATTCTGATGCCCGTGCAATCTAATCTCTCAGAAGCACCATTATCAGTGACTACATACAGGAAACACGAGAAATATCTTAGAAGGGAATTCCTTTCTTCCGTCAAACTTATCTTTGAGAAGCTCCAGCCACTCACTCCCAAATAGGATCTTGTTTAAGAAAGATATAAATCACAGATTCATTCACAAGTGGGGATTTGACTCTGCAATCCCATGCCCAGACAGGGGGCCTCTTTCCAGAGCGAACACTCTATCTGTTGCACAGAGAGGGCCCATGACGTTTGGGCCCATGAGGCAGAAAATCCAAATTCTGCCCCCAACCACTCCCACCCCCATAGTAAAAACATCTGAATATGCAAAATAATAAACAGTTCCCTGCCTTGTAATGGCACTCTGAAATCTGCTGGCAGAGGCAGGTTGTCCCACCTTGCCTAATAGTAGGGCCAGCTTTGTTGATCAATAAAGCAATAGCAGATAATATGGAAGCTATAGCTAATACCAAATTTAGTTGTGATTTTGTAGGGAAATGGAACCCAGTTCCAAATGTAATCAACTTGGCCATATGCTGGCCACTTATGCATTGCCAAAAAAGGAGGGAAGGAATTGCATCACCAAATATGTTTTAAAGTGTTTTTAGTGATTTTGTTTCCTGCCCTGAGCTGCTGCTGGGAGGAAGGGCAGGATATAAATAAATAGGACAAAGAGTACACAAAGTTGCCTAACATTAGCATATGCTACAGATGGGGAACCTCAGATCCAGGAGCTAAATGTGACCCTCCAGGCCTCTCTACCCAGCCCTAGTGTTGCACTGCAGCCAACTCAGAAGGGACAGGAAGGGGGGAGGCATGAGTTTCAGGCGCCTCCACAGCCAGAAGAAGCAGAGTTGGGGATTGTTGTGTCTGAGCAGGATCGTGCGGGAGGGGGGCAGCCTGCTCTCCAGCCAGTTCCCATGAGTAACGCCCTTTCCGAGGAGCCGAGCGCACCGCCCCCAGTTGATGCAAAGGACTTGTGGGGGGAAGCTTCAGAGACAGTGCCAGCTCCTCCCTTGCCAAGCAGTTCCCAGGAGGATTCCAGTGTGGCACCGCCCCCTGACCTTGAGCCCGTTGCTCGGGAGCAGGTGTCTTCAGATGAGCCCTTGGATGCGCATCCCCTGTCTCCTCGTTCCCGTTGCCGCGAGAAACGGACAGGGCAAAGACAGGAATTACGAAGGAGTCAGAGATTACGTTCGAAAACATTTCCTATATAAGCCTGCCGCTCCCAGTGGGGAGTCGTTGAGTCAACTTCCTTCACACGCTGCAGAGCATGTTTAGAGTATAGTTAGGGACTCTAGTGAGTTAGCGTAGGGTTTCCTATGAAGCGCAATGCCTTTGATGTATCCATTACTCTAATAAAACGAGATTTACTTGCACACACACTCCAGCCTCATTCTTTCGGCTCTGGACGGGACACCTAGGGACTCGTCCCAGACCATACCCCTTATCCCCATGCTGCAGCCTTCAATGGCCCTGCGCTGTGCTATCCTCGAGTGCGTTTGCATGGCTGGAATATGCCCGTGAACTGTGATGATACCTCTTGCTTGCCTGGAAAAAGGTGCAGCTATATGCAGAAACTTCTTACTTTTACTGTGCAAAGATCAGAGTTTGCACCTGTTGCTCCACCCACTTTTGCCTCTGGCCCCACCCACCATGGGCATGTGGCCCTTGGACAGTTGCCCATGAGACAATGTAATTCTTGGGTTGGGAAAGTTTCCCCACCACTGATATATGCAAACACGATGTATAAATGCAAATATAGAACTAATTACGATAAATGAAGTAGAAATGCAATACATCTCACCACAGCGGGGAAGACTATAACCAGGCGACCTGTGTTACTGTTCAGTCTGCTATTCTGGTGCTAACCGTTGATGATGGGTAACTTCAAGTCCTCTGCTTGTACCAGAGAGTTCTTCAAACAGAAGACTTGCTGTCTTTAAAGGACACCTGGGCATCCTACTCAGCCAACTAGAAATACAAAAGACCACTCAGATTCCCTTCATTAGTACTTATAGAATATATATTTGTTACTGAATTATTTTACATATATATCCAAACAAACATTGCTATATGATTTTAGTTATCCTAATTACTCTGATTTATTTTCTTGATGCTTTTTTGTTGATTTAAATGCTCTGTTATTCTAAACTGTCACACATAAGAGAGTTATTATAAAACACAACTCTCCCCCACAAAAAAAGCTAAAAGAAGTATTTTTTTATTTTAAAAAGTGATTGCTTGGCCTCTGTTATTATGCTGCTATAGTTATTATAAATAAAAATGTAGCCACAACAAATGATCTTTAAATATGCTATTTTTGTGTGTGATTTAATGTTGAAGAGGAGGCCTTTAAATCTTGCAGAGAATATTGTCTCTGTGTGTGTCCTAAATGGGGTCTTTATTGTTTGCAAGTTAAGCATGGAACTGCAATACCAAGCACCATAAATCAACAGCTTTCAATATATGTTATGTTTGTCATTTAAGTGACATAGCATTAACACTCAGAACTATACATGTTATACACCAAAGAATTAGTCTTTTAGCATACAGAGAGTGCTGTGCCTGGCCTTCCCCTTCCATTAACTGCCATTACCCAACGCCTATATCTGAGATTAGGGGAAGGATGTGTCTCCAGGGCACAGAAAGGGCTTCTAGGCTGATTTGTGATCTAGAAGGTCTCAGTTAAAAAATTAAGTATGGGTAGCATAGAATTAAGGAATACAAAGCCAATGTGTGCAACAAAAGAGTTTATTTGACTATGTGCAGAATGCCTTTTCCCTTTCTGTGAGCAAATGCAGTCAGACCCCACTCCATCCAGAATTAGGGACCAAAAAGGGTTCCAAGCAGGATTGAGCCTCATCATCTAATATATTAGCCACTGCTTCATACCTTTTGCTTTTCCAAATGTAATAGTAAATCAGCATTATAAGAGTTTTCCTTTGGTTTAAAAGAAGAAACCCAGAGATGTGATTAACTAAAATGAGCGAGTAAAGGAAACGTTAAGAAGCACTCACAAACAGTAAGTAACTCAACAAGCTCTCTGCTTGTTGGCTGGTGTCCATATTGCCTAATATGGTTATCAAAATGTTTGACTGGAACCAAGTCCACGGATAAGGGCCAAATTTAACAACTAAGCAGAATGCCACAGAGCCCTCTGCTTAGGCTCAGGGAAATTGCAGTACAGAGCAGATAACTTGACTAAAGCATGCCAATGGTTCTACATTACAGTAAGCAGATAGCTCAGTACTCTCTCTGCTGTCAGTGAAGCTCAATAGTAAACACCAGTTACCCATACAAGGAGTGCAGAGTGCTTGACTATCTTGGGCTTCGTAAAGGAAGGAAGGAAATCTTGGATATGCCTGAGATCTGTTGGCCCTTGGGCCGAATTTAGCCCCACATGGCCATATTTAACCAAAATGTGGTAAAACATCTGTCCGCAGTTTTGATCAAAAGAAGAACAGAGGGAAACTGTTTCACTTAGAGCTGAGGGGGAGAAAATCAGAAAACAATTTTCTGAGACATCTGCTTGCTTTCTTGCTTGTTTGTTTAGAACCCTTCTGAAGAAAAGGACTATTTTGCACAATATTCTCTTATTATTTTCTGCAGTTTGCCCCATCATGATCAATGCCATGGAATGAGGCATTGCAGGAGATACAAAATGGTGGCCAACTGCCAGCTTGTAGCAGCAGCAGGGAAAAGCCAGAGAGATTTAGAAAGAAGCCGTGCTGCTGCCGCCACTTCTAATGATACCACACACACATAAGAAACTGTTGGAGAATTTTGTTTTTCAACCCTGAGAACATTCAGCAAGGTCTCCCTATCCGTCCCCAAAGAATTTTGAGAAGCCACTTTTGCTCAGCCCTTGCTCAGGACTCAGGAGATGGGTGGGGAAACTGCTTTCAAGTTATAAAAGATGGAAACAGTCTACATGTGAATATTATGTATGTCCTTGGCATTTCCTGGGGAAGGGCTTTAGCTCAGTGGTAGAGCAACTGCCTTGCATGCAGAAGGTCCGAGGTTCAATCCCCAGCATCTCCAGGTAGGGCTGGAAGAGACCCTTGCCTGAAACTCTGGAGTGATGTTGCCAGTCAACATAGATAGCACTGAGCTAGATGGATCAATTGTCTGACTTGATAAAAGGCAGCTTCCTGTGTTCCTACACAATGCCTAAACACACATGCTGTATTAAAACTGTGAATGCCGCAGCGCTAGATGAACTCGGATTCTGAAGGCTGGGAATTTCCCTTTCAACATTACACTTAAATCACAAGCTATCTTGACATCCCCTGTAAACATGACAGACCGTACAAATAACTTGACATTCAGAATATTTCTCCTCTTATCTGTTCCTTGGGAAGCCCAGTGGGCAATTGCTCTCTGCACTGCAATAATCTGCTTACGAAATAACATTATCAAATGGCTGGAATGCTCCCCAGTCTCACTGAATTTAAGGTACGGCAACCTAGCAAACTAGCCGCTTTTGTCATTCCTATTTGTGGGTCACTTCGAGCCTGGTTAAGGTGTTGGACTATGACCTGGGAGACCAGGGTTCGAATCCCCACACAGCCATGAAGCTCACTGGGTGACCTTGGGCCACTCACTGCCTCCTAGCCTCAGAGGCCGGCAATGGTAAACCACCTCTGAACACTGCTTACCATGAAAACCCTATTCACAGGGTTGCCATAAGTTGGAATCGAAGGCAGTCCATTTCCATTTCCATTGACTCAATGTCCTGCTTCCCAGAGGCATCTGCCTGGGTCACTGTGGGAAAGAAGGACCCTGCTGCCTGTACAAGTAGACAAGGAATGGGAAGCCTGTGGCCTTCCAGATGTTCCTGTACTACAGCTTCCATCATCATTGTATTCATTTATTTATTATTTGATTTATGTCCCACCCTTCCTCCCAGCAGGAGTCCAGGGCAGCAAACAAAAGCACTAAAAACACTTTAAAACATCATAAAAACAGACTTTAAAATACATTAAAACAAAACATCTTTAAAAACATTTTTTACAGAAAGCTTTCAAAACTTTTTTTTAAAAGGTTAAAAACATTTTTAAAAAAGGTTTAAAAACATATTAAAAAGCAATTCCAACACAGATGCAGACTGGGATAAGGTCTCAACTTAAAAGGCTTGTTGAAAGAGGAAGGTCTTCAATAAGCACCGAAAAGATAACAGAGATGGCACCTGTCTAATATTTATTAAGGGATATGAATTGCTTTTCATGAGGCATCATTCCAAAGCTGTTTACAATATAATAAAATATATAAAACAATTAACCTATATAAAAACAGTTAAAACAATTGCATATATGTGTGTGTGTGTGTGTTTCAATTTTAAAAATACAGTTATAAATATAAAAATAGTTTAAAACAGCAGCACATACTTCAAATCAATTCAATTCCAAGACAGATGCCAACTGGGATAAAGATTTTGGAAGGCTCATTGAAAAAGGAATATCTTTTGCAGGTGCCAGAAAGACACCAGAGAAGGTGCCTATCTGACATGCAATGGGAGGGAGTTCCAAAGGTAGGTGCCGCCACACTAAATGTCTGATGCCGACATTTTGCAGAACTGACCTCCTAAGAGACTGGTATCTGCAGGATGGCCTCTCTTGCAGTATGCAGTGATTAGTCGGGTATGTAGAGGATAAGGGGAACTTTTAGGTATCCTGGTCCCAAGCTATATATCCAGGTACCTGACCATTAGCTATGCTGGCCTGGGGTTGATGGAGTCCAACTCCTGAAGGGCCTGTCTCTGGAGTAGACATGATCAAGGTTTTGACTTGGGGTGAGGCAGCTTGAGTGATCACATGTTTATTCTTCACTTTTATTATTACATCACATAGTTGGGTCAGGACCGTTCTTATTGAGCTCACAGGAAGTAATGACAGAAGCACTTGGCAACAATGGCCTGTCAATCACAGTGTATATGCTTCCTCAGCCTCTTTTGGTTTGTCCTGAAAACAGTCACTGTGAAAGCATCAGGGCCAATCCAAGATATTTTACCACCTGAGGCAAAGGACTAGATGGCACGCTCTACCATTCCAGGTACAGAAGCTGACCAGACTGGCAGTTGAAGTTTATTTCAATACTGGTGATGGGACAACATCCGCCACCACACTTGAAGATAGCTAGCTTGCTTAGATGGCATGCACACACTGATCTCTAACACCTTGTTGCCACTTCCTTTTCTCCAGCATCTGCTGCCTAAGGGGACTACCTCAGTCTGCCCAACAGTAGGGCTGGCACCAGGAAGCATGTCATGCATTTGCTAGGCTAGCACCATATGCTTCCTCCAGTCCACCTTCAGTCCACGGAAATTGCCAGCTCTCTCTGGAACAAGATTGCAGAAAAGATGAGATGGAAACCTGCCCACAGTCTTCTGTTTTGCAGTGCAGGTCTGATGCCTCCTGTCTTGTGGAGCACTAACAGAAAACCTGTCAGCATTTCATTGATGGAAACAAGCACATGCTTGTAACACCCCTTTTGTCTTACTACGCATCATTGCTCCTGAGCCCCACATTACACATTGCTAAAGGCTCCAATTCATCCACTTTATGTTACATTCCCTCTGCAGTAGCCTGTTCCACACTTTTTAAAATCCAAGGTGTTTGTTCATTTGGTAAAAGATATGCCAGAAAAACATTAGCCCTATTCATGCATCCTCCCTCATGCCATCTCTCACTGCTTGACTTGAAAATAAACAGTCTGATGAGATTCCCAAGGAAATGTATATAGGATTGCAGTTTTAATTTCTCTAGACCTGGGGTAGGAGGTGAACAATGCAAGCCTATATTTGTCTACACAGGAGTAACTGGAACTTACTCCCAGATATGTGTGTATAAAATTGCTAAAGATTTCAGAGGGAGAACAGGGCAAAAACGCAATCAATCAATCAGGACTGCAGCCTAAGATCTGAATAAGGAATGACCCACATGTAGCAAACCAGATAAAGGCTGCTTCCGGACAACCTGTTTATTAAGCATTCCTGCTTTGCTCCTACAAAGTTTATGGGGAGGTTATATGACGCCTGCTGTTTATTGAGCATTCCTGCTTTGCTCCTACAAAGCTTGTGGGGAGGTTATATGACGCCTGCTGTTTATTGAGCATTCATTCCGATTTGTTTGTGGGGAGGTAATACAACATCATGTCAAGCAATCATCCCACAATTTCCAATTTCCCTATCACTGTCCTTACCACAAGAAATCTAGTTTGTCTTTTTGCTTGTTCAGAAGTGGGTCTGTTGCACAAGAGAGCAAAGACCACTTTAATCGCGCAACCTGAATTTTCTGATATGCAATTTAATCCCACCCGCAAATTTAGCAACAGTCTGGACAAAGCCTAGCAAAGTATTGCAAAGCATACCCAAAACATGGATGAAATAATGACGCAATTTAACAGAATCCAGGAAAAAGGACTACCCCTAGGAAATAGGGACAGCTGGAGTATATGCAGCACCCCTGTATATATCCTTCACACACACACACACACCCTCCAGCTGCTGCCTCCTTTTCTGAATATTTGTAGCAATGCAAACACTACACAGTTGTTTGATCTGTGCCTGCCTTGTAACCAGGTACATGTGATTGTGGCAGTTCTTAATTTTAAAAGGCCGTAAAGTGTAATTAAGAAATGAAAAGGGCTGGAGGAAAAACCCTAGCAGCTATTTAACAGAGAGAGAGACATCAAGTGCTGACACAACAACCTGCTGAAAGTCACTCACTGTTGTGGCAAACTCTTCCACCTGGCAGCGAGAGAGCTGCTTTGGAAAGGATTCCTTCTGCTTTCCACAGCCAACTCAGGCTAGCCTGAGGGCCTAGAAAACTGAGAATTGCTGGCTTTGTGACATGCCCAACAATATCATTATTATAATGGTCTGTGGCAGCAGCCATCATAGTCATAACTTTCTGTGAAGAAACAATGGTGACTATTGAACTCTAATTATGCCTCCGCGTTTCCTTGCCTGCCTGTGTGTAACTAGAGGAGGTCAAAAAGAGATGAGGAGGGGCAAGGGAGGAGGAATGGAGCCAAGACACATTTCGTAGGAAAGGAAGATGTCAACACAGCTTGTCTTAAAGACAGCTAGCCTGGTGCAGTGGTTACAGTGCTGGACTTATGGCCAGGAAGACCAGGGTTCAAATCCTCCCTTCTATCCCCATCTTGAAGCCTGTTGAGTGACCGGGGGGGTGTCAACAGACATCTCTGACTTACCTTACACGATTGTTAAGGGGACTGGGGAAAATACCATGTGTACCACTGTGAGCTCCTTGGGATAAAAATGCAATAATATTCTACGAAGGACAAAGGATTTCCCTTGCTTGTGTTTGTTTTTACTCGGGTAAAAACTCACCTTTGAGGACAGGGTAGCAGTTTGTGGAGGACTTTGTTCCAGGTAGGAGAGATCCACTGAGTTTCTCCTCTATTGTGTCACTTCCTCTACTTAGCCTGCAGTTGGGGAAGGCCTGTCTTCAAGGTAGGTCTCTGTCACCCATTTCTCCATCCCCGTCTCCAAAGGGGAGGGATCCCCTCCCCCCACAAACACACACACTATGAAGGTCAGGGATAGGTAGCTGGCAGCCAATGAAAAACAGAACTCAAGCCAGGTGAGCAGAATTGAGTCATGGGGCTGCTTGCAGCAAGCGGTCCTGTTCACAAGAATTCTGTTTACAAGAACTCACCTGTGGGTGCTCACAGGGTCAAACACACAGTTCAACAGGAGTACAAGCCAAACTGGACGTGGTGTTAAAATGTGTTTCCATTTAGAATGCAAATTTTCTATATATAAAAAAATAGTTGCATCAAACAATAATAATGTACAGCAGGGGTGGGAAACTTTAGGCTGGCGACCTGGATGTGGTCCTCCAGGTCTTGCTATCTGGCCCTCAGGGCTCTCCAAAGGCCACCCCCCCTCCTCAGTTGGACCAACCTCAATTATTTTTGACTGGCTAAACTGAACTCTGATAATGCTTCTTGCTTGCCTGGGTAAAAGCCAGAGAGAGGTAGATAGGTAGGTAGGTAGGTAGGTAGGGGTGTGTGTGTGTAAACCAGCAAATGTACAAAGGTAATATTTGCATGTATTGCTCCACTAATGTTTGCCTCTTGCCCCGTCCAACATGTGGCCCCAGAATGCTGCCTAGAAGGGAATGTGGCCCTTGGGCTGCAAAAAGGTTCACCACCCCGATGGAGGAAAAATAAAGTGTCTAGCATCCACAAAATGCATCCACCCCGATGAACAGAATCAGAGCAGGCTTGGGGGGAGGGTTAACCCTTTCCTCCCTTGCCTGCAGTCCTGAGGAAAATACTTCTCTGTGACATCAGAGCAGCTAAGCCAATTGCAGCTGGAGGGGTTATCATGGCACCTTTTCCTGCTCAAGCCCAGCATGGCATTTAGAAAAGGAAAGGCATATGAAAGCAAAACCTCACAGCCTGTCAAGCCATCTAAAAGGGCCTCCTTAAGCAAGTGCATGTAGCTCATAGGCCATATTGTACCCATCTCTGTATCACCAGACCTGTATAAACATTTACTTACAGTACATATCCAAACTCCTCTAAAGCCTCATGGGAAGAGGCTTCCACAATTGCAGAAATCAGCTCCAAGAATTTCATCTGTGCCCAGATTTTTTTTTAGTCATAGAAAGCATATTTTTCAACCACATTCTTTTATGCCAAGAAGCAACACAAATGAGAGACAATGGCCGTACACACACACATCCCATTTCAACAAAGATTTCCATTGCATGCCAAAATAATAACCCACAGCGCTCGGCATGTGTACCATAGTGGTCATGTTACATTAAAGGCAAGAAATTGCTCAGACATGTCATGCTAATGCATTGTGGCTTGATTATTTTCTGAAAATAATTGCTTTGCTTCTTACTGTGTATATATAGAAAAAGCAGGCTTAGAACAAATAAATTGGGAGGGAGAGGGGAGAGAGAATTCCAAGTTTGGTTCTCTGTTACATAGCAATGGCTTGGGTCATTCATTCGGGGGTCAATTAAACTTCTATTGGGTAGATCTATACGTTTAAAGGATATTCCACATACATCTAAATCACATGACTTCCTGCAAGAAATCCTGGGAACTGTGGTTTCCCCTCACACAGCTACAAATTCCAGGCAACCTTAACCAACTACAGTTCCCATGATTCTTTGGGGGAAGTTATGTGCTTTAAATGTGTGTTGAATGGGTTTTAAATATATGGTGTGTGGAAATGGAAAATGAAAATGGACTGCCTTCAAGTCGATCCTGACTTATACCGACCCTATGAATAGGGTTTTCATGGTAAGCAGTATTCAGAGGGGGTTTACCATTGCATCCCTCTGAGGCTGAGAGGCTGTGGCTGGCCCAAGGTCACCCAGTGAGCTTCATGGCTGTGTGGGGAATCGAACCCTGGTCTCCCAGGTCGTAGTCCAACACCTTAACCACTATACCACACTGGCTCTCATGATCTACCCCTTTTCTATCGGATGAGCTATATGCATGCCTTGTAATGTAGGATGGATTAAATGAGTGCTCCGGGATGCAGCTTTATGGGTTCAAAGCCATCAAACGTTCATATTTTTTTTAAAAAAAGAGCTCTTCCATGTGGTACACACATCTGGAGTTTGCAGGGAGGACTTGGTATATTTGGTCCCACCCAGGTGCTTGCCCTAGCAACTGGGGTATGGCTGGCGTTGGAAGTGGGCAGAGTCAAGCATTTGTCAGGGCTCAAATGCTGTTCAGGAGACCCTGATCCCCACCCAGTGGTGGCTAGTAGCTCCATGTCAGTGGGGCAGTGGAATCTGCTCTGGTTTTAGTCTGAAGTTTCAAGCAGCTGTCCAAGGTGCTGAAGTTTGGACTAAAACCCAGAGCTGCAGGGAACAGTTGCCGGAAACCACAGGAGAGGAAAGTGCTCTTGCACTCAGGTCCTGCTTGCGGTTTCCCATGGGCCACTGGCTGGCCACTGTGAGAACAAGATGCTAGACTAGATGGGCCATTCGTCTGACCCAGCAGGTTCTTCTTCTGTTCTAGGGTCCCATTTTAATGCAAACCTACTCAATTTGTTGTTCCCAAAGCAATAAAGAAACTGAATACAGCTATCCCTTGACATTTACACTTCTCTAAGTCTTGCAATTAAGTTCTCCAACCATAATGTGTGCAAAAAAGGGGTATGTTCATGAAAATAACATGCGGGACTACAATACACTGCTTGCAAGGATGCATACATTAGGCAAAATTGTGAACAAAAATACATAAGATGATATGCATATGATTCCTCCTGCTAGGAGGAAGGGCAGGATATAAATCAAATAATAATATAAATAAATAAATATTAATTTTGCTGCATACTTTTAAATGAAAACTCACAAATAGATGCAGAAAGGGAGTGAACTGAACCAGAGCTTGGAAGATTACTTTTAAAAAGTAATAAATTACAGTTACAGTTACATGGCCCCCAAAAAGTAGTAATTGCTGTTACAATTACAATTGCTCTGAAAGTAACTGATTACTTTTACTCAAAAGTAATTGCTACAATTACATTTTAGTTACTTTTTCTTTTTAATTGCCTACAAGGTGCTGGCCTTGGCTGCTGCACTTCTAAGTAACCGAAAACAACATTAAAAATAAGCACACAGAGAGAGAGGGTAGCAGAATTTTTTTTTATCCATAAGATTAACAGAATGGCATAACAGAATCTCACATCCCCTCACCCCACCCCCAGTAATGATGATACCCCAATACACATATTTTTGTATATATATATTGCCTCTAGCTCTTTTCTCCTTCCACTCCTGTCAATTTTTAAACAATTGGTTTTCTCCACCCCGTCTCACTCTCCACCTCCTCCCTCATCGCCTCCCAAGCACCCATAGAGCATGAAGGAAGAACAATGCTGCACAGAAACCCAATTTGAAGCACATGATTTTTATTCACAAATCAGTGGAGCAGAAGACTTCCCCTGCTCCCTCCCCCCCAAGTAATGCGCAAAAGTAATGCTGGAAACATTACAATTACTCCTCAAAAGTAATGAAGTTACTACTCGTTCTATTACCAACAAAATGTAATGAAGTTACCCACTCGTTACTCAAAAAAATAATACAGGCATACCCTGCTTAACGTCGCTTCACTTAATGTCTCCTTGCTATAACATACATGCTCCATACGCCACCATACCCCGCTTAACGTACGCATGCTTCGCAATGACAGACACTTAATGGCATGATGCCGCTGCCATCTAGTGGCAATTGCAGTGCAGTACATGCATAGATAATTGCTTCACTTTAAGTACATTTTCACTTTACATACAACGCTCCGGTCCCATTGCGTATGTTAAAGCCGGGTATGCCTGTAAATTACAAGTAATTCGTTACTTGTAACTACAGTAGTTACTTCCAAGCTCTGAACTGAACCTGAAGTTGAAAAAATGAGAAATGGAGAGAAAACAAAACTGACAAGAGTCATCCATCCCTGGGTGATATAGCAGCCAGTCTCCCCCTTGCATGGATATTGCATGCACATCCAGCAGCAGCAGTGCAATGAGCTACAAGCAGGTTCCATTACTGAGCCACTGCCAGGTAAGCCTGCCTCACAAATGAGGGGAAGGCTGGCGGCTGCAGGAGTGCTGTCACCAGCATGTGGTCCAAGTGGTATCAGGTGCAGGGGGGGGGCAAGCAAAACATCAGTTTTTGTGGACCCTGCTGAGATGCATGGGCTCCAGCAAATGCCCCAATGATCCGGTTGTTGACGCTGGACCTTGGTATAGTCATCCTATCTCAGGTTAAGGAAACTTTGATCCTCCAGATGTTTTGGACTACAATTCCAGTCACTTCTAACCAATGGCTGTACCAGCTGGGGCTGATGGGAGCTATTGTCCAACGAGATCCCTGACCTATTTTGTAATATCTCCTGAACTCTTCAGTCAAGATGGGATAAATATTTCAATAATTATTATTGCAATATGCTCCTATATTCAATTGTCTCTATTCAATTTGACTAACATTTCGTACCTCTAGCCAGGGTTTCAAGGGCTTCCAATCTGAATTTGTTCTTGGTTCATCAGTTAAATGTTATGTGTCTGTCCATTTGTGTCCACTGGATGTCTAAAAGCTAGGACTTTGGGCACACAACTATTATTTAAAAATGCCTTGCTGTCTCCCAGGAACAACACCAGAAAATCCTCCCTGCTACATACAACCGCCTTTCCCCTTTCTCAAGCCTTCCCTAGCTGAAACGTCTCCCACTCTGTCTTCAGTGCCTGAGACTTCCCACACCCACACCCTGCCTGTTTCGGGCTCTGAGCTCACAGCAGACTGGCAGATGAGACTGGCTTCTGGAAAAGACAGAAGAATGCTGCTGTGTTTGAAAAAAAGGAAATGGAAAGAGTTTACAGTTGAGTCCCAGTGGATGCTACAAATGCACAGTAAACTGATATGATACGCCACATAAACCCCTTCCATGCAAATGTACTTCATTAGATATTACAAATAATCCTGTTTAAGGTCCAATGCTCACAGAGATAATAAAATGGTGTTCTCTTCTATCTCTGCTCACAGCAGTGCTCACTAAACCACCTCCAGAGCGCATTATGGTTTGTGCATCCTGGTCCGGAGCAGGTTTTGAACAAGAAATGTC
Organism: Rhineura floridana; assembly: GCF_030035675.1. Classification (NCBI taxonomy): domain Eukaryota; kingdom Metazoa; phylum Chordata; class Lepidosauria; order Squamata; family Rhineuridae; genus Rhineura; species Rhineura floridana. The sequence continues at coordinate 22,580,353 of NC_084487.1, forward strand.
TGCTAGAGGTGCATAGCTGTGCCAGGTTGGAGGAGGAAAAAAAAATAGTTGAATGAACCAGATCTTCATTCTTTGCTGGATTAAGAGAGATGACCACAGAGGGAGGAAAGATTTTGAACTGTGTTTTATTTTTACAGAAAAAAAACTTCCATAGGTTTGTTCATTGTCTCAGCATAATCTTTAGAGAGGAATGCATCATACTGACGGGGATTGTGTACACCAGCAGTGGGGAAACTATGGCCCTCCAGATGTTGCTGGACTCAAGTCCCAACATCCCAAGCCATTGGTCATGGTCTCTGGGCAGTCCAACAACATCTGGAGGACCAAACATTCCCCCTTCCTGGTGTCCACTTCACCAGAGACGAAATCTGTAAATAGCCGTTCATCTGCTTGCTGTGGCAATTTTTTTTCCCCTTTAGAGCAGATATGGAGGAACCTGTGGCCCTCCAAATGTTGTTGGGCACCAATTCTCATCCATCCCAACCAACATGGACAATGGGCAGGGGTGATGGGAACTGCAGCTCCTGAAGCCAACATCCTTACCTGAAGCCAACAAAGACCCACACCCTGGTGACATCAACATGCCTTATAGGAAGACCATAAGAGAAGGAGATCAGATTTGCTTCATCTAGGCAGCACTAAAATCTGGCCACACTTTGAGGCTGTGTTATGTAATGAGAGTCAACCAGGAATAGTAGTTAGAGTGATGGACTAGGACTAGGAAGGGTCAAATCTCTTTGGGTGACCTTTGGCTAGTCACTATTTCCCTTGATGGGAGGATAAAATTATGGGAGGGGAGAACCTAGCCCTGTAGCCAACCTTCCTTGTTAGGTGCGGCAGCCACATTTCTAGGTGGGGCATTTGAGGGGGAGAGGCACAAAGCACCAGCCAATCCACCCACACACCCCACTAGTGGAGAGAATATGAGAACCAGGCACTCCTCCTCCATGCAGAGAGTGTGTTAACTTATAGAATGGACTATGTAAAGGTCAAGTTAACAGGAAATTTAGTATAAACACCAGGAATTAGACTGTCATATTTTTGTTTTATAAAGAAAAAAAGATGTTAAGGGTACAGTGAACAAGGGGTGGAAAGGTGTTAACTCCTCTTTGAGGCTGCCTCCCTAGTCTTGTTCCTGACCTTTACTTTTTCCTTCCTGTTGGACAATCAAAGGAAAACTTTTAAACTGATTACTTTATAAAGGCCTAATTAAGCAATTGGAAACTAACTGTTAAAGAAATTGGAATTTTTTTAACTGGTTGTTGGGTTGATTTTTCTGCCCAGAAACCCTGAAAAGGCCTCACGTTGAGCTGCACACATTTGGAAAATAAGAAATTAGGCCCAAGGTACAGCCTAGGTGGCCAGCAGGCTAGCTAACTCTATCGTCAACAGCAGTGTTTCTATTCCTCTAGACTTGTTGCATCCTTTGCCATCAATTAATCAAGAAAAAGAAAAAATAGCCACTATGATTGTGAGTATAGTGAGTGATTGAAAAGAGTAAAGGGTAACTTAGAACAGATATTTTTTCACATCACTTTAAGTTATCTCTTTATTTCACCATTTAGCAATAAGCAGCCAGTCCTGCTCTACTCATCATCATAAGTGCAGAATTAACAAACTCTTACTTCTTACTGTAAGCAAACATGCTTTTTCATTAGTGGCTGGATAGAGAACACTGAAACTGAAAAGCAGAGCAAAGGAAAGCCCAAAGGGTGGATTCTAACTCTAGCACATAATACAAAGTTCCAATATTTAACTCTTCAGGGGTATGTTACTATGCAGGCTGGGGTTTTTTTCAGGATCATTTAAGTAATTATAGGGTGATTATGATCATGAAAAATAATAATCCAGACTCTAGCCTTTACCTTGGTGAGCCCACCTTGGTTCTCCTAACTTGGATGCATGTGAAGCAACAGTCCCATTCAACACCAGCAGCTCTGAGGAATCTACAGCAATGTTGAGGAACTCCTGGTGCTCCAGATGTTGTTGGACTCCAACTCCCAGCAGCCCTAACCAGCATGGCCAATGCTCAGGGATGATGGGAGTTGTGGTTCAGTGTCACCTAGAAGGCCACAATGTCCTCACCTCTGGTAAGACCAGTGGACCTCCACATCTCATGAACATGCCCCATTGAAGTGGTAGCTCAACACAAAGGGGGGGGAGTTGCCACTATACAGATGGCAAGTACAGGTAATATCTCTCTTTTAAGAGCCAAGATAATCTGAAGGTGGTGGCTAAGTGCCAGGAAGAAACATACGGAAGTAGCGCAAAGAAACTACTACTCCTTACTAAAGTATTTTATTGTCTTGCCTTCTAATCCTATCACAGCTAACTGGCCAGCAGGGCCAGAGGAGAAATATCAGGCTACCTCCTCCCCACACTAAATACTTTCCCCAAAGAATCCTGGGAATTCTTGTGAAGGGTGCTGAGAGTTGATAGAAGGCTCCCTATTCCCCTCACTGAGCTACAATTCCCAGAGTTCCTTGGGAAGAGGGACTGGTGCTTAAACCATTCTGGGGATTGTCACTCTGTGAGGGGAATATGGCTCTCCTAAAAACTCCTCTCAGCACCCTTAACAAAGTACACTTCCCAGTATTCTTTGAGGGATGCAATCACTGCTTAAAGTGGTATAACAGCACTTTAAATGTATAGTGCCGCTGTGGCCTCAGTCTAAAGATTTACAGAAGTTTCACAGAAGTTGGATCTAGGGAACCTCATTTGACATGTCAGGCCAACAAACTAGCCCTGTGGATCCCACCTCTTGCTAATTCTGAACCCCTTAACTGGCTGCCTCTATGCACATAAGTTCCACTGCGTTCAGTGAATCTTGCTCTCAAATAATTGTGAATGACTACAATCTTAATCAGAGTGACATCAAAAACCTGGCATGTTTTAAGGGGGGCACTCTTTAAGAGTTATTTTAGTACATTAGGTCTATTTTTACATACTTTTGTTGGCATAGTGTTCTGTATGTTTTTGTGGGACAACAGCCTGAGGCAAATATCTCATGCACGAGCCAACATAAACAGTAAATTTATAACTTTTTAGAACAGAAGAATCTGGTGACAGAAATTGCTTCAGGAATCTGAAAAGCCCTTTTTGACAAATGTGTTAATAGGCTTGCAAAGTTAGCCCCCTGCTTAAAAGGTCCTTTGCCCAGGATTCACTTCTCCTACGTTCATCTAAATGCTGGAGTAAGCGGTTCAAAGGAGGCATTTGGACTCCAAGGGTTAGGAAAAAGGCATGAAGATAGGGATGGACCCCTAGTGCTTGGCGAATCTTCTCTTAGCATCAAACCCCTTCACCAGGTCAACTGAAGATGGCCAAGTTTTCTACATTACATATGACAGCCCTCTATTTGAAGTCCACGCCCAATCTAAAAATAACAATAAGAAGAGAAAGCAGGAAAGGTCTTGAAGCCACCCATCAACAGTTGGAATACACACAGCAGACTGAACAGGCACACAGATCACCTGGTCACTATTTTCCCCACTATGGTGAGATGTATTATATGACTATTTAAATCAGGGGTTGCCCACTTTTTTGAGCCCACGGACACATTTGCAAACTGGAGAAACTGTAGTGGGCACACGAATAGCAACCTGTTCCATCGGCCACAACAGAATACTACTTTCAAGCCTGATTTCAGTGAGGGGAGGACATGGAAGGGAACCCTGTGGGCACCAAGGAAGGCATCTGTGGACACATAAGCATCCGTGAGCACCATTTTGGCCACCCCGATTTAAATGATAGATTTCTACATTTACACCTATGCAAACAAATGAGCACATGCAAATTTTAAACAAGTCTGTGTCTTTTATTTTGGCAATACATTTTCCTTTTTTTTTAGCAATGCGTAAGTAGCAGCCCCGGGTTGTCTGCTTCAGGGGGTCAGCCATGTTGAAGCAGACAAATCTTCCTCTTGCTCCATTGTGTTCAGATTGAGAATGCTTAAGAACATTAGAAGAGCTCTGCTGAATCAGGCCAAAGGACCATCTAGTCCAGCATCCTGTTCTCACATTGGCCAAGCAGACGCCTCTGGGAAGCCCAAAAGCAGCACCTGAGCACAAGGGCACTCTCCCCTCCTGCAGTTTCCAGCAACTGGTCTTCAGACACATACTGCCTCTGACCACAGAGGACTTTTTCTCGAGGATTCTTCTCCCCAAGGGCTTCTCAACACACTTCCTCATAGGCTGCCACCAGGGTGAACTGAAATCCCTCTCCCAAGCTCTAGGCCATGAATGGGGAACCTGTGACCCTCTAGATCAGCCTTTCCCAACCTTTGGGTCCCCAGATGTTGCTGGACTACAATTCCCATCATTCCTTGCCATTAGCCATGCTGGCTGGAGCTGATGGGAACTGTAGTCCAGCAACATTTGGAACTCAAAGGTTGGGAAAAGCTGCTCTAGATGTTGTTGGACTACAGTTCCCATCAGCCCCTGCCACTATTGCTAATGGTCAAGCATATGTGATTGCCATCTCCGTTGTTGTTTTGGCACCTACTGAAGACCTTCCTCTTCCAACAAGCCATTTAAGTAGATACCTTTATCCCAGTCTGCATCTGTATTGGAATTGTTTTTTAAATGTTTTTAAAGATCTTTTGCTTTTAAGATTTTTTTAAAAAATGTTTTGTTTTTACTGGTTTAATTATGTGTTGTCTGCTGCCCTGGGCTCCTTCTTGGAGGAAGGGTGGGATATAAATTTAATAAATAAATAAATAAATAAAACCACGTGGAGGACACCAGGGACCCCCATTCATGTTTCAGGTCCTCCCTGCCAACTTTCATTTTCCCATTCCATATCTATTGTCCTTCTTCCATCATAGAAGTTTACGGTTATTTTCAAAGGGAGGGTCAAAGTTCTTGTTGCTCACATTTAAAACAAAGCACAAGCCACAGGCAAAAAAAAGCATAAGAAATGCACATACACATCATAGAACCTGCTTACTCTTTCCCATAAACATTATCTGTTTAAATCCCTATGCCACAGAGATGTATGGGGCTACTTTTGAATAACTATCCTTTTTTATGTGTTCTTACAAGTCCCAACAGCACTGGCTCTACCTTTCAGCTGCCCATGAAAATATTATAGTTGAAAATACAAGTTTTTAATCAGTGTTGGGTTTTCTTCATTTAACACTTTAGAGACTGACAGCCCCAAAAAGCTCAAATGTTCAGAATAATATCAAAACATGTGAAAATCTCTTGGGTCTTTTTAAAAAAATCAGTCCAGGTTTCATGAAAGGTTCACACAGGTTTTTTTTAATTATTATTTTAAGCAAAACTATACAGAAGGTTATGTATATTTCTGCTCTGATACAACCAAGAGAGCATGGTTAAAGAGATCAAAAACTTGGGTGAACTGGACATCCATGAAGGCACTGGAAAAGACAAGCCAGTCACAGGCTTGAAGCAAGGATGAAAAGTCATTAGGTGAGTTTGAAGTAAATTTATGACCTATCAGTACAATTGTCAAAGCATAAGGAATTAGTACCAATCCTAAACAAGCTATATGTGCCTCATCCCACTGACTTGATCAATGACAATTACACTAATCTTGATCAATGACAATTACACTAATTGCTAACAAATTTACCTCAGTCTTATCTGTGGGTGATCTGGAATAGGCAATAGAAGCTGGTCCATTGGGGCTACTGACTCACCAACCCCAGTCTGCCCTCAGTCAGCCTACACCTGCCTGCCTTCTCACTAATAACCAGTCCAGAGGGTGGCAATCCCTGCCAGCTTAGTCTCAGTATTGCCCCTGGTAGAACTCAGCTGAGAGGAGGTTGGGGACAAATATAGATTTGCTGGCTATGCCTGTCATTGGCTCTAGCTCCATCTACTGTTGGCCTCCCTGCCTTCCACTCCACCAGTCCTAATGGGCACCAGTCACCACTGGGGAGAGGAGTGAGTCAAAAGAGAAGTCCTTTTCTCAAAAGGTTTCCATATTAGGAAAAAGTGCCACTCCTTTCAGATATTTTGAGGGGCTCTGAAGATGAACATTCCCAGGAAGAAAATACACGTGTGAGAAGTGGCGGGAGAGAGAGAGAGAAAGAGAGAGAGAGAGAGAGAGAGAGAGAGAGAGAGAACTAGGGGGAGCCCAGGGGACATTTTGGGCTGAATGAAGAGAGTGCTTTTGCCCTGGAAGTAGAGAAAAGCCACCATTTCAGACAGCTCTAAATCTAAGTCGCAAATCTGGCACAGATATAATGGGTGGTATTCAATGCTATTCCTACTCAGAGTAGGCCCACTGAAGTTAATGGACATGTTCATTTCAATGTGTTGGACTACGACCTGGGAGACCAGGGTTTGAATCCCCATACAGCCATGAAGCTCACTGGGAGACCTCGGGCCAGTCACTGCCTCTCAGCCTCAGAGGGAGGCAATGGTAAACTCCCTCTGAATACCACTTCCCATGAAAACCCTATTCATAGGGTCGCCATAAGTCGGGATCGACTTGAAGGCAGTCCATACATACATCTATGCTGAATAGGGCTTAGCTGAATGCAACCCAATGTTACCAACTGACAGATACAACAACAGGCAGGGAGAACTCCTGCCAGCAAATCTGTAGTCTGTTCTCCATTCATAAAACCTGATTAACAGTGCACCTACAGCATTGGTTGAGCCTTAGAGCTCTTCCAGGTGACTTGTTTATTGAGCATTCACTCTGATTTGTTTGCACGGCAGTTATATGACATAGTGTTATGCAGATCCTCCAGCAAAATGACAAATCACACTCTATGCATGCAGAAGATTCCAGGTTTAATACATAGTGGGTAGTATTCAATACTAGTCTTGCTCAGAGTAGACCCATTACAGTTAACAGACATTACTAACTTGGGTTCATTAATTTCAAATGGTCTATTCTGAGTAGGCGTTAGTTGAATGCAGATCATTATTTCCAGTGAAAGGACCTCAGGAAGAAGTGCTGGGAAAGATCTCAGCCTGGCACCCTGAAAAGCCATAGGTAGTCAGGGTAAGCCAGGGATGAGGAACCTGTGGCTCTTCACATGTTATTGGACTACATTTCCTATATCCCTGAGCATTGGCCATGCTGGCTGGACCTGATAAGAGTTGGAATCTAACAACATCTGGGGGGTGACACAGGTACCCCATCCTTAGGAGAGATAGCAAACCAGTGGTGGCTGATGGCTCTATGTCAATAGGGCAGTGGAATCCACTCCAGGTTTTAGTTCCCAACTTGCAAGGAGGTGTCCAAGGTGCTTCAGCACCTTGGACAGTGCCTTGAAAGTTCAGACTAAAGCCTGGACCGGATTCCACTGCCCCACTGACACTGAGCCACCAGCGGCCACTGCAACAAATGAGTGACTAGTGTGGGACAGCTTCTTATGTTCAAATTCTTGCAGATGTACATCTAACTCCATGGCTAAAAGTAGAAGAGTGTGTGACCCATATGCTGTATGTGAAGTTGGAAAGAAAATTGGAAAGACTTGGAAGAGTGTATCTTGGGAGGTTGGGGTGGGGAGGGTGATGGATTGGTTTGAAGGCAAGATATCAAAGGGCGGATATTATGCCATGTTTGTTTTGCAAATCTTCAGCCAAAACATTTCAGGGAAATTATGAAAAAATGAAACGAACCATTGTGCAGAGGGAGGAGGAAGACAGGGGGGAGGTGCCACATTATTGGTTCCCGCTGTGTCTTTGGCTGGGCAGGAGGCAGCTTTACTCTGCAGCGTTCCCAAAGACATGTTTAGCATTCCATACATTTTGTTTCATATCACTAATGTCTCATAATGAAAACCTACTTAATAGAAAAAAGGGGGTTGGAATGAATGATATATCTGTCTATGATATGGAAAGATCATCATCATCAGAGGGAAAGGACTGCTGTACATGTAAACGGCACCATCCACACACAAGAAATAGGTATTGGCATATTTGAGGGAATCCGGAGGCTTGCAGAAGTACAAAAAATCAGTGGGAGGGATAACCCAATGAAGACTGAGCATGCTCATTGGCCATGGATTGCTGACAGACTATTGGAGGGAGGGTGCCCTGGGCTTCTTCTGAAGGAATAGGGGGAGGGTTATAAATTCAAATTTAGTAAATAAAACCAGGGGGAGGGGAATGGAATGGAGTATCCTAGAAGAAGGCATGGTTGGCTGGTACCCTGAACAGGAGCACTGAGCATTGCAACATTTTGTTTCAAAAATGTCCTGCTTATAGAAGTACTGATTAGAACTTGGCTTTTGGTCAAGCTGCAAAATATAATTCCCAACATTTTGTTCTATTCTGGCTTGATTTGGGCCCAAACAACACATTACAATAAACACTTGAGGGGGGGGTGCAAACTGTGCTTAAACATGCTGCTTTTATTTTGAAGAAAGAACAGCTGTGGTGGCCCAATCAGGAATACATTCCCAATCTGGATAAAGGGCCTGTACCAGTTTCCTGCTGAAGATCAGCCCCTTCCCTTTCACATTACCCTCCTGCACCTATTTCATCATTTTAAAGTAGTAAGTTCATTTTTAAAAAATAGTTGTCATGTGCACATGTTCACAATTCCTCAAATGTTTTATCCAAGCAGGAACCTCCAAATGCTCTCAAATTTTGCTTGAAGCAAAATTCCTTGCTTACCCTACCAAGGTACATGCAAACCCTCCATCACTGACTCCCTATACATTTTGCTGGTCTGATTACCTCTTTTTAGCTTAAAAGCTAAAAAGGAACAGCAGGAACTCCCAAACTCACCTTTATTCTCACTTTAGGCAATATTTTGTAGCAATGCAAAATGAGGGCATACGTTCAGTCTATTAAATGAGTGTGGGTATATTCACCACTGTCAGAAGGCAGTGGTGAAGACTGAGCAGTGCTGGCTGATGTTGTCCATTCAGACTGGTAGGGTGTAAGGCAGGAGGCCAACAGTAGGTGGAGCCACAACCAATGACAGGCATAACCACAGCCAATGATAAACACAGCCAATTATTTCTGTCACCACCCTCCTCCCTGCTGAATTCTATAAGAGGCAACACTGAGACTAAGGAAGAGGCAACTGACAGCCAGTGCCAGCCCCTGGACTGGTTGGAAGGAAGGAGGCAGGGAGGCCCACTGAGGTCAGATAGAAGTTGGTGGGACAGTGCCTCATTTGCCCTAAGGGATCAGCCTCCACTGGGACTGAGACAGGGCACTTTCACACCAGCCATTTCTGCGTATTTGCAGTGTCCCAAGCATTCTTTTGTAGGGTGGGCATCCACATGACAATGTGTTTGAGTTGAACACATCCTAATTTTCCCCCTTCATAATGTAGACAGTCAAATCAACTGAGTAGTATTAAGGCAGATATAGATGTGAAGTATGGCTGTTTCAAAGAGAAACTATTCAGTTTTTTTTAATGTTTTTTCCCCTTACGTGTGATGTGGCATTTCTTGGGGATATGCTGTGCTGTTCCCACTGTTGGCCACATCACCTGCTGCTCACTTGCTGGTTTTGCCTGGGGGCTCGTGGGTTGTGGAGTTCTGGCTTTTATGGTGTTTTCATATCAAGTTCAGGAGGTGGGAAGCAAAAGAGGAATCTTGAAGTATTATTTATTTATTTACTATCCCGCCCTTCCTCCCAGAAGGAGCCCTATGCAGCAAACAAAACACTAAAAACACTCTAAAAAGTCTTAAATACAGACTCTAAAATATATAAAAACAAAGCATCTTTAAAAGCATATAAACACAAAACACCTTAAAAACATCTCTTTAAAAAGTTTTTAAAACATCTTAAAAAGCAAGTCCAACTCAGATGCAGACTGGGATAAGGTCTCTACTTAAAAGTCTTGTTGAAAGAGGAAGGTCTTCAGTAGGCACCAAAAAGATAACAGAAGTACTCTGAATGTCTTTGGAATTATATATCACTCACTGAACATCCTCGGCTCTGTACTCAGCCATGGGGAAAGGACAATGTTTTTGCATAAAAAAATCACAATTAATACCCTGCTGGGCTTTGAGAAGAGAAATAAATGGACTGTTGAAAATGTTTATCCTCTGAATATAACATTGCTGTTCACGGTGAGTCATCATTACTGGAGAGGTGTAATGAATGTTACTACAGCCATACTACCCTGAACACACCTGATCTCATCTGACCTCAGAAGCTAAGCAGGGTCAGGCCTGGTTAGTACTTGGATGGGAGACCGCCTGGGAATACCAGGTGCCGTAGGCTTAGAGGAAGGCAATGGTAAACCACTTCTGAATATCTCTTACCATGAAAACCCTATGAATATATCCAAAAAAGATTCATAGGCTCGTAATAGCATCTAACAACAACAACGAGTGTTAATCAGATACACAACTCTCATTGGTAGCATATAATGGAGATAAAGATGTTCTCATAACATTGGCTTGTAAAAGTGGGCATGTTTTTAATTTTCTCATGGGTCTAATTAACAAAAAAGAGAGAAGTTAAAATACTGTAGGGTAAATCTTTTTTAACAGTGGAACAGACTTCAGCAGGCTTGAAACCTGGAGGGGGGGGCAGGGATACGACTGCCAGATACAGTGACAAATGTTGGGGGCTGGTAACATAGTGGAAATAGGCATAGTACCGGCAGCTGACTTAGGAATACCATGGCCAATGCCAGTCGACAACATCTTTTTTCTTTTAAAAAAACATTTAAATGTACTTACAGTCACATCCAAATCATACATTTAAAGCACATGACTTCTCCAAAGAATCCTGGGAACTATAGTTTCTTAACGGTGCTGAGAACTGTAGCTCTGTGAGAGGTAAACTACAGTTCCCAGGATCCTATGAGGGAAGAAGCCATGGTTGCTGAAGTGCTATAAACGCAGTTTAAATGTATGGCGTGGGTGTGACATTAGAGGGGGCTGGTGTGTGTGTCACACTGCACAGTAAATTACCAAGGCCCCAGGTGTGGGAATCAGAGCCACTGCAGAGAAATGAAGATGGTGGGCACCTCAGCTGGTGCTTTGCTGTGTGGTCTGATTACCCAAATGTTACCTTTGGATGTTAAAAAAAGGAAGTGTCCTGCTCCTGTTGCTCCGTGGTAAATTGGACAAGAGCACCCAGGGCAACAGCAGGGTGGGAAGAAAGTGGCAAAGCAGGAAGGCAATTACAAGAGAAAGAGACTGGCAGCATGGTGGGGAGAGAGAAGCCAGAGCAGCTTGCCTAAGACCTCCTCAAACCTGGTAGTGATCCTGCTTCTTGCTAAGATAAAACTTTCATAGAAAGTGTAACAAGAAGTAGGTGGCTTTTTGCTAAGAAACTTCCTTATTCTAGCCCAATACTGTCTGTTCTGTGAGGGACTCTCCACAACTGGTGCAGAGGTCTTTTAAATCATCTGCTCCCTGAGACCCTTTTCAATGGAGTTGCTAGGGACTGGACTTTCTGCCTCCAAAGCTGGCACTGTAACCACTGAGCTGTGGCTTCTTTAGTTCCGTCTCCTGGCAGTAACATGTAATACAACCCCCCCATGCCCTGGCCCATGCTGTATGCTTGCTCCCAACCCCATCCCACATCACTGACGGCTGCTGACAGTGTTGAGAAAAACACACCCACTGTGATAATGCCAGGAGGGAGTGGAAGTTGCACCAAAGCTGAGATGCCTAACATGTTGCTCTCCAGCAGTGGCGGCTGGTGGCTCCATGTCAGTGGGCAGAGGAATCTGCTCCAGGTTTTAGTCCAAACTTTTCAAGGAGCTGTCCAAGGAGCAAAAGCACAAGCCACCACTCCTCTCCAGATGTTGTTAAACTCCCCCTCCCATCAATCCTAGCCAGCATGGCCAAGGTGCAGGGATGATGGCAGCTTTAGTCCAAAAATATTGCACTGGCTACCTTCGCACAAAGGGAGAGGCTAAATTCAACACAGGGCTGCTTTTCTGAAGTTCCAGAAGCCCCACAGCATTACAAGAAAAAAAGAGTGCATTATTCTAACAAAAAGACAATGAAAAATGATAATATTTCAGAGTCTGTTCTACCTGTTTCCTTCATTTTTATCCAATTATGTAAGAGTTGAAATTTAGTTGGGTTTTTTAATTATTATTTAGGGACCCCTCATCATCTGAAGCCCGAAGCTGTAACTTATTTAACTTGTGCATAAATCCAGCACCATATGAAAGGTTCCCCATGATCTGGCTTCCCGTTTAAAGCATTCTTAGCCAGTGAGCCAAGTTTTGCAACTTCTTGCATGCCAGGTTGGCTTCTGCCTGGGGCATTGGCTTATGAACACATGAGAAAGCCCATTGTATGGGTAAAGAATCTTTAAACATGAGGTTTGGCTTTCTGAAAAACTGTGAGCTTAGGGCCTTGTTTGAATCCGATCCAGTTACAAGGCAGCTCATAGAACTCTTACTCTCAGTAATTACTCTTCAAAGAAGCAGTAATGCAAATTACAAATTACAAGGGAGAGTAAAGGGGACAGGTTCAGTCCAAACTGGAAGAATTAGATTAGAATCTGGCTTTTCAAGAGGATATCCAACCAGCTTCCCCACTAATTTGGCACGAATCTTTGAAAACAGGTTTTGCTTTCCTCCAGTTCCCTGGCTGATAGCTCGAAATCCTAGAAATTACCGGTCTATTGCTGTTAAGAAGGTATATTGGTGGTCTGTAGCTCAATGGTAGAGCATCTGCTTTGCATGTAGAAGGCCTCAGGTTCCATCCCTGGCATCTCCAGGTAAGACTATGAATGTACCACCTTGAAGAGCCACTGACACTCAGCATAGATTTCTATTCTGTCCTGCTGCAAACGTGTCCCTACACACGGAGAGAGACACTTCTCCTGATGTGCAGCATTCCTTGAATCCTGGTTGCTACATCAGGTGTGGGTGGCACGCAAACAAAAGGACCGTGGAAGGAATGGGTGGGAGAACTATGGCTGCTTCATCTCTCACTTCAACTGTAATCTTAAAGCTACAAGAAGAATCTCCAGGTTGTAACTGAGCAATCCTGCTTGCTGAGCCATGCAATCATTTAGCTTCCCCTTGAAAATTATGGCCCTGTTCTGAACCTATGAACCCAAAATCAATTATTATATGACTTGCTTCCAGGTGAACGTGCTTAGGGCTGAGGTACTGCTAGGCTTCTGGAGCAAAGCAGCCATGGGGGGGTAGAGTAGAAGAGTCACATTTCCTGAGCATAGCAGGGAACACTTTACATCAACGATGGGGAACCTGCAGGCTTCCAGATGTTGCTGGACTCCAACTTCCATCCATCCCAGCTAGTACGGCAAATACCAGGGATGATGGGAGTTGCAGTCCAGCAACATCTGGAGGGTTACAGGCTCCCCACCACTGCTTTACATCCACCAAGAACATAGGAAGCTGCCTTCTACAACAGACAGTTGGTTCATCTAGCTCAGTATTGTCTACACTGATTGGCAGCAGCTCTCAAAGAAAGCTGAAAAACAAAGTCCAGAGGGTCACATCACTCGAAAATGCTTGGAAGTTGTTTAAAAACACTATATTAGAAGCTCAACTGGAGTGCATACCGCAGATCAGAAAAGGTACCGCCAGGGCCAAGAAGATGCCAGCATGGTTAACGAGCAAAGTCAAGGAAGCTCTTAGAGGCAAAAAGTCTTCCTTCAGAAAATGGAAGTCTTGTCCGAATGAAGAAAATAAAAAAGAACACAAACTCTGGCAAAAGAAATGCAAGAAGACAATAAGGGATGCTAAAAAAGAATTTTAGGAGCACATTGCTAAGAACATAAAAACCAACAACAAAAAATTCTATAAATACATTCAAAGCAGGAGACCATCTAGGGAGGTGATTGGACCCTTGGATGATAAGGGACTCAAAGGTGTACTAAAGAATGATAAGGAGATTGCAGAGAAGCTAAATGAATTCTTTGCATCTGTCTTCACAGTGGAAGATATAGGGCAGATCCCTGAACCTGAACTAACATTTGCAGGAAGGGATTCTGAGGAACTGAGACAAATAGTGGTGACTAGAGAGGAAGTTCTAGGCTTAATGGACAATATAAAAACTGACAAATCACCGGGCCTGGATGACATCCACCCGAGAGTTCTCAAAGAACTCAAATGTGAAATTGCTGATCTGCTGACTAAAATATGTAACTTGTCCCTCGGGTCCTCCTCTGTGCCTGAGGACTGGAAAGTGGCAAATGTAACGCCAATCTTCAAAAAGGGATCCACAGGGGATCCCGGAAATTACAGGCCAGTTAGCTTAACTTCTGTCCCTGGAAAACTGGTAGAAAGTATTATTAAAGCTAGATTAACTAAGCACATAGGAGAACAAGCCTTGCTGAAGCAGAGCCAGCATGGCTTCTGCAAGGGAAAGTCCTGTCTCAGTAACCTATTAGAATTCTTTGAGAGTGTCAACAAGCATATAGATAGAGGTGATCCAGTGGACATAGTGTGCTTAGACTTTCAAAAAGCGTTTGACAAGGTACCTCACCAAAGACTTCTGAGGAAGCTTAGCAGTCATGGAATAAGAGGAGAGGTCCTCTTGTGGATAAGGAATTGGTTAAGAAGCAGAAAGCAGAGAGTAGGAATAAACGGACAGTTCTTCCAATGGAGGGCTGTAGAAAGTGGAGTCCCTCAAGGATCGGTATTGGGACCTGTACTTTTCAACTTGTTCATTAATGACCTAGAATTAGGAGTGAGCAGTGAAGTGGCCAAGTTTGCTGACGACATTAAATTGTTCAGGGTTGTTAAAACAAAAAGGGATTGCGAAGAGCTCCAAAAAGACCTCTCCAAACTGAGTGAATGGGCGGAAAAATGGCAAATGCAATTCAATATAAACAAGTGTAAAGTTATGCATATTGGAGCAAAAAATCTGAATTTCACATATACACTCATGGGGTCTGAACTGGCGGTGACCGACCAGGAGAGAGACCTCGGGGTTGTAGTGGACAGCACGATGAAAATGTCGACCCAGTGTGCAGCAGCTGTGAAAAAGGCAAATTCCATGCTAGCGATAATTAGGAAAGGTATTGAAAATAAAACAGCCGATATCATCATGCCGTTGTATAAATCTATGGTGCGGCCTCATTTGGAATACTGTGTACAGTTCTGGTCGCCTCATCTCAAAAAGGATATTATGGAGTTGGAGAAGATTCAGAAGAGGGCAACCAGAATGATCAAGGGGATGGAGCGACTCCCTTACGAGGAAAGGTTGCAGCATTTGGGGCTTTTTAGTTTAGAGAAAAGGCGGGTCAGAGGAGACATGATAGAAGTGTATAAAATTATGCATGGCATTGAGAAAGTGGATAGAGAAAAGTTCTTCTCCCTCTCTCATAATACTAGAACTCGTGGACATTCAAAGAAGCTGAATGTTGGAAGATTCAGGACAGACAAAAGGAAGTACTTCTTTACTCAGCGCATAGTTAAACTATGTAATTTGCTCCCACAAGATGCAGTAATGGCCACCAGCTTGGATGGCTTTAAAAGAAGATTAGACAAATTCATGGAGGACAGGGCTATCAATGGCTACTAGCTTTGATGGCTGTGCTATGCCACTCTAGTCAGAGGCAGCAATCTTCTGAAAACCAGTTGCCAGAAGCCTCAGGAGGGGAGAGTGTTCTTGCACTCGGGTCCTGCTTGCGGGCTTCCCCCAGGCACCTGGTTGGCCACTGTGAGAACAGGATGCTGGACTAGATGGGCCACTGGCCTGATCCAGCAGGCTATTCTTATGTTCTTAAGCCCCATTTCCCCACAATTCCTAGTTCTTCTCTGTTCCCTACTTTTGCATTCCGGTCCCCCATGATTACCAGAATATCTTGTTTTGGTGTGTGATCAATTTCTTCCTGTACTTCTGCGTAAAATCTTTCCAATTCCTCTTCTTCTGCATTTGCTGTTGGAGCGTAGACTTGGATGATGGTTATGTTGATAGGTTTCCTGTTTAATCTCATTAATATCACTCAGACCCTGCGTTATAGCTCCTGATTGTTTTTGCTACATCACTTCTTGCTATTAAAGCAGCCCCCTTTCTTCTTAATTTCTCATTTCCTGCATAAAATATTTTGTAGTTGCCTGATTGAAAATGTCCCATTCCCGTTCATTTTAATTCACTCACACAAAGTATTATAATGTTGATGCGTTCCATTTCTTGCTTGACAATTTCTAACTTTTCCTGGTTCATGCTTTTCACATTCCATGTGCCTATTGTGTGTGTCGCACAACTCCAGATTCTCCTTTTGCATCTGTGCGCATCAGCCTCTGGGCTTCCTTTCGGCTTTGACCCAGCCGCATCATTAGTCACAATGCTACTTCTCCTTGTCCGTTGTTTTTCCCCAGTAGCTTGGTGAGTGCCATCTGACCTGGGGGTCACACCTTCCAGCAATGTCTCATGTTGCATTTTGGATCGTCTATTCATGGGGTTTTCATGGTAAGAGGTATTCAGAGGTGGTTTACCATTGCCTTCCTCTCAGTTTGGATGCATCTTAGTCTGGTGTCTCAACTTTGACCATTCCACCTTAGGTGACCCTGCTAGGAGTCTAGCCTCTTGGTCCAGACTCCTGACGGCATTGCTCTCAGCTTTGACTACTACTACTATTTATTATTATTATTACTATTATTATTCGTTTTCCCTCTTCTTCCTGTAATGTCTAGTTAGGAGTATGTGACATCACCACACGGTGCCCTGTGTATGCTCCCCATTATTGGCTGCTGGTGGGAAGGGGGTGAAGAATGTGACAAGCATGTGATTCCATCATATGTTTTCCAACCAGATGCTACTCAAAAGGAGAGGGAACTAGAGAAGCAGGCATTATTTTTGGTGGCAAGCAAGCACTGGTTTATTGTAATGTCTAATTTGAGCAACAGTGCCTGGATCAATAATCCCATTTCCTCAATGGACAGGCCAGATCACCACTTTCCAGCATGTGGAATGTTCCAGAGGACTGCAGGAAATCTCATGCTTACATCCTTTGATCAGGTGTGCAATAACAACAACAAAACAATAACAATAACAATAATGATGGTGGTGGTGGTGGTAAAGAACAGCTAATCGGCATTAAAGTGATCTTATGGAAAGCACTGTTGGAGTCCTGCCTATAACTTCTGTGCATTTGGGAGGAAGCCCTTGGATCGGAGTCCTGCATTCAAGAAAGGCTGCCAGGCCATGTCCTTGTGTCTTTAATTTCTGATCCGCAGCCAACATTGTCTCACTGTGTATGGAACAGGCCTTGAAGGCCTTCCATACTCTTAACTGCTCAGAATTATTAACTCAACTACAGCCCTCCAAAGGATTGTTTTTAAGTGGAAGTTATGAAAATAAATGTAAACTATGTGCTTGTACTTCATAAAAAGAGGGAGGAGGGTCGTTCCACTTTAAAATATGATTTCAAAACTTTGGCAAAGGCAATAAAATAAAATGTATAAATCTCAGGCCAAAAGAGGCTTACGCTTCCACTGAGGTGTGCTTCTGCTGGTAGATGAAAATGTTACAAAAATTTAACCTAAGCAAAACTTTTGAGTAGATTTGCCTGGTGTGCTGTGTTTATATTCCAAAAGGAGAAATGCCAAGGACTAAGCTTGCTTGGCCACTGTGGCCTCTGAGATGGTAGCCCTTCTTCCCCCTAAACCATCCTTTGCCAGCCTGGTGTCCATCAGATGTTTTGAACCACAACTCCCATCAGCCCCAGCCAGCATGCCTCTGCTGGCTGGAGGTGATGGGAACTGTAGTCCAAAACATCTAGTGGGCACCAGGTGGGCAAAGACTACCCAAAACCCAAGGGATGGAAGCTCAGAGCAGTGGCTCCCAAACCTGTTTTTACCACTGACCATTTGAAAACTGCTGACGATCTTGGTAGATCACTTAATGATTTTTATGCCTGTTAGAGCAATTGTAATGTGTTGTGCCAGATGTATGATTTCTAATTGCATTTTTCTTGCTCCTTTTATTTCTTATAAATTATATTTTATTCTGTTCCACATAATTCAAAATACAATGTAAGAAATCAGAGAAAAAATTAAAATACAATTAAAAATCAATATGAATATTTAATGCAATGGATGTGCCATCTCCCATCTTCAACCACAAATCCACAGACATGCTGCAGACTACTTGAATGCAGGTTACAGACCACTGGTGGTGTGTGGACCACAGTTTAGGAACCTCTGGTTTAGAGGATGACTGCAGGAACCAGGGCCGGCTCCAGGCATGCCGAGGCCCTTGGGCTCCAGCCTGCCTCGGGCCCCAACACATGCTGCCGCATATCACACTGCCTAACCGTTCCCTCGCTCCGCCTTTCTTTCTGTCCTGTGCTCTGCAGCTGCGCGCACAGCGCTACCCTTAACCAAGATGGTGGCTGAGGTTTCCTAAAGGGCTGAAGCCTCCACCACCATTTTGGTTGATGGCACACATGCGTGCTACGCACACACAGAACTTCCATCAACCAAGATGGCGGCAGATGCTTTAGCCTCTTAGGGAAACCTTGGCTGCCATCTTGGTTAAGGGCAGCGCTGCGCACGCAGCCACAAAACACAGGAAAGGTAGGTGAAGCGAGGAAACGGGCGGGCGGTGCGGTCCATGGCAGCAATTCTGCCGCAGATCGCGGAAAGGAAGCACTACTCCCCCGCCATAAAGAGGGGCCCTTTAGGGGCCACTGTGGGCATGGGGCCCTGAGCCAGAGCCCAACCTTGCCACCCTTTAGAGCTGGCCCTGGCAGGAACTCAGTAGGATGGAGTGGAGTGGGGTGGGGAAAAGGGTGCTAAAAATGTTGGGCTGAATACAGAGGAAGTCAGACATTCTTTAATCCCATTGAACTCAATGGGGCAAATTAGCTATGGCACAGCACAAGTTCATCCCTACCAGGATTCCCCACCCCCTTCTTTCTTATGGCTGTCAAATCTTCTCCAGTCCAATCAAAGAATAAAGGCCAGCTATAAATGGAGTCAATAAATTATCTGTCTCAGCATTAGCCAGAGGTAGGACTCTGCATGACGTGAAACCTTCCTTATCGTGTCAAATGCTTACCCACAACATGGTCCAGTAAAAGATAGCGTTTCGATCTCCTCTATGTCTTTAAAGAGAAGACGTGGACAATTCTTTGGTTTTTAGAGGCTCGTTTTCTGGCCAAAATCAACCCTCTTTGTCAACATGGAAGCCAAACTATTCTTGGAATTTTCCATATTCCAAGGCGCCATGACAACTTTGTCTTATTTTTCTTCCTTTGTAACATCACTACAATCCTGTCCTGCTGATTTCTAAGATATTCCACCAAAAGAAAGAAATACAATCCTAGATTGCTCCTTTTGCCTCTGAGGGAGGAAGCATCTGGTTTTTTCCAAGAGAACATCATGTTATTTCAGTAAAAAAATTAACTTGCACGATAAGAAATGGAACTCCAAAAACTTGAGGACTACAGGACGGCGGGCACTTTCCCCTCATGTGAATGTTTTTGTCCTAGTGAAAATGATACAGTGAATATATAGGGCCTGGCAGGTACATAAACATCAGCACTCACGCCTAAACAACAGAAGTAAAAGGAATGGTAATACCTCCTAATGGCACTTCTACTGGTATAAGCAAAATTCACTGTGTTGCAGTTCTGACAGCCGTGCCACTCCATAGGATTCTGTTAGGAGAAATATTGCTGCTAAACATATTTTTTTTAAAAACTAAGTAGGGAAGAGATTGGTGGGTGGTATGGAGTCTCATGGTTAAGGTGTACATTGAACTCTTACTTTTCCCTTTGAAGTTCTTCATACATTCCTCAGTATCTTTCACAGCCTAAGATGTTGTATGTCTGCTTCTGATTAGATAATTGAC
Organism: Rhineura floridana; assembly: GCF_030035675.1. Taxonomy (NCBI): domain Eukaryota; kingdom Metazoa; phylum Chordata; class Lepidosauria; order Squamata; family Rhineuridae; genus Rhineura; species Rhineura floridana. The sequence continues at coordinate 22,600,052 of NC_084487.1, forward strand.
ATAAACTATGCCAAACAAATACCGATCTCTTAAAACAAACTGCAGAGGTCCGTGAACTTTGCAGAATGAATGTAAGAGGTCTCCCTTCCGTGAAATATCATTCTGTGAAAAATCAGGTATTTGGCAGGATTTTTTCTTTTGTGTTATCAACCCAGCATCAAGGCATTAAAAGGACTGAAAAACATGTACTAAAATAGTGGTTTGGACCTGACTCTTGGCATCTGTTGAAGTAGAATATAACTTCTCTCTGAAGCAGGACATGGTCAATGTGATTTGGCTCGAAGCCATCATGGATACCTTGGATCTGTTATTTTTTTCCACTAATGTGATCATTTTAAAAAATGGACTAATCTGTTATGCAAGCATCAGCTAACACAGAGAGATAAGTTTATTTGTAAAAGTTGTTCTCATCACACAATAGGATGGGAAACCTGTGGACCTCTAGATGTTGTTGTTGGACTCCAATTCCCATCAGCGCCAGCCAGCAGGGCCAAAGGTCAGGGATGATGGGAACTGTAGTCCAACAACATCTGGAGGGCCACAGGTTCCCTACTCGCCCTTGCTGTTGCGTAATACTGTATGGCCAGTTTGGTGTATAACTATGCATTGTACTACTTTGCGTATCCTCCCTTTACGGCAGCTGCAGAGTTCCAGCAAAGAACCTAGGCATGATTTTTAACTTTTTATAAGGCAGCTTCTTATTATGATGAGAGCAACAACAAGCAAAAGAAACACAGCAGATTAAGAAGAATGAAAAGGTGAATTCAATTTATCTTTTTCTTTAACATTCATGGCTCTATGTTCCCCCTTGCTTTCTCAGTGCTGATTGAATATAGCAGAGCTTGGAAAAGTTACTTTTTTGAACTATAACTCCCATCAGCCCAATCCAGTGGCCATACAAACATACTATTAGTACCAAGTGCCATCTGTCTGTGTGCTACGTTCAGAACCATTATATTCAATCAGCATTGAGAAAGCAAGGAGGAACATAGAGCCATGAAGGTTAAAGGAAATATAGATTGAATTCACCTTTTCATTCTTCTTAGTCTGCTGAGTCTTTTTGCTTGTTGTTGCTCTCATCATAATTAGGAATGGGTAAGAATTTAGATTCAGTTCGCATTTCAAGCAGAATTTATCAAATTCGCAATTTCCAAAACAATATGAGAACCAAAACACAGCCATCCTTTGAAATTTGCATTATTAGAATTTTGGGATGCAGTTCGCCAACTAAACAACATTTACAAAAATGCATATATTAGGGGAAAGTGTGCATAAAAATGAATACATGAGTGAAAACAACATGCAAAAAGGCATGAAATGATGAGAAATGGCTTGCAAAAATGTGTACCTTTGTCAAAACTGCCTACAAAAATGAGCTTATTTGGAGAAATTCACACTAAAATGGTGGAGAATTTTCATGAGGATTTTTTAAAAAAAATTGCAGATCGCTGTAGAAATGTAGAGAACCAAGTTTAACATTGGAAAAATGAGAAACTGAGAGAAACGAAACATACAGATCTTTCCATCCCTAATCATAGTAAGAAGCTATCTTATAACAAGTGAAACCAATGGTCCGCTTAGCACAACACTGTCTACACCAGGGGTTGCCAACCTGGCGCCCATGAAGGCTTTCATTGGTGCCCCAAACAAGCCCCCCCCGATTCTGAGCTTTCTTTTAAAAAAAAAGTATCTAAGCCTCCTAAAAAGAAAGTTATGAAGCAAAATTTGTGGATATTCTTTAAGCTATTTCCATGAAATGAGTCAGTCTGGCTGCTCCAGCCTGTCAGTGTTTTTCAGCCAATGAATGAGTAACGTGGGTACAAGATGGCAGCCAAGACTTTGGTTGAGGATTGGCATTGGGGAAAGCAAAGTTCTTGTGCCTTTAACAGTTGTGTCTCCACAGTCAGAAACAGCAGGACATAACTGACTCCCCATAGTAAACTAAGGTTGGGGGGAGGAGCAGCAATCACTATAAGCTCTCTAATTTAGTGCTATGCCATGCCCCCATTGCACCCACTTTGTGACTGGCACCCTCAGCACTCTCTCAAAATTGGAAAAGTGTGCAGTGGTTCAAAAGGGTTGGTGACCCCTGGTCTACACTGACTGGCAATGGCTCTCCAGAGGTTCAAACAGGATTCTTTCCCAGCCCTACCTGGAGATGTCAGGTATTAAATGTGGGACCTTCTACTTGCAAAACATGCATTCTACCACTGAGCTATGCCTCTTCCCTGAGGGACTACTTGGAAAGCTTTAGAAAGCTCCTTCCTTCCATAGCAACCAATAGTGGAAAGCCTGTGTCTAGCCTGTGCCACTGCTGACTGCAGTTGGGGCTTCCTCCACAGCAAACAAAACCGGTTCCCTGCATGTAGACAACAAGGAGAAAGTTAGGTTAGCTTTCTATGTGCACTGATATATTTTTTTGTAAGAAGGAAAATTCGGTCATGTGATTCCCACTTGCAGACTGTAGTACAGTCCAGACACAGAGTTATCAACTCAGCTGCTATCTAGGCCATTGTTATAGACTCTTTGGCCAGTTGGCCAGGTTTATTTTATAATAAAAAATGACATTTCATTCAACAATTTATCAATAGCAGATGTAATATACAGAGACTGTGTATTAACACAAAATCAATACAAATATATGTTTGAGTAAGATGAATGTGTTTTTCTGGCAAAAGAAGCAGATTAGTAACTATCAATATACTATGTTACATCAATATGTTGAAAATGTCCCTTACAACTGTATTGTGTGACAATGTAAGACCGACTTCCCAAGAATGTTCCGAACATAGTAAACCTCTTTTTTGGGGGGGGGGGTAGCAGATTGTTCTTTCGGGCCAGCTTTGAGACTTATGTGGATTACTATTTCTTTGTGGTATCTTGCTGAAATGCTGCTTCAAAAATTTAGCAACTTCTAATTAAAGATCTAAAAGCTTTAAAGATGAAAAGGGTTAGAATGAAAAATGGCTAATCATACCATTCCTTTGTTTTTAATGCAGAGGCCTTCTCAGACACATTAGAAGAAAGAATGCAGTGCTCTTAGTGCACAGTTTCCAGTTCATATCAAAATTCGATATTACATTTTACACCTTCCCTATGTGTCTTTGGTTCACAGGAAGAGGTACAGGCGGGCCCCGCTTATACGGCAGGTTCCGTTCCAGACCCCCGCCGTAAAGCGGAAATCGCCATAAAGCTGAACCCCATTGAGTATAATGGGGCACATCGTGCGAAAATGACGTGAAAATGCTGCAAAAGTGCAAAATCAGCTTTAAAACAGGGAATGAAAGCCGCCGTATTAGCGGAATGCCAGGAAGCGAAGTGCCAGGAAGCGGGGTCCTACTGTATAGCATATAAGAGGTTATTCAGCTGATTTAAGTGGTGTTCTGCTTCACCAGCAGCCCTCGAGCTATGGATGTTGGACTTCAACTCCCAGCAGCCCCAGCCAGCATGACCAACACTCAGGGATGATGGAAGTTGCAGTCTAACAGCATCTGGAAGACCACATACTCCCCATCCCAGAATTAAATGTTACAGAAACACCATAACAGGCACAGTGTACAAAGTGCCAATTGGCAAAGGTTGTGAAGTCACCCCAGCACACGTTTCCCCATGGGTGGTGAGTCACACAAAATCATCATCTGACCATCTCTGCACTACACATTTGAACCAATATTAAACCTGTGCCACAGCTCCCAGACAGGAAACCCTGGGAAATGTAGTTCACTGAGGGACAGAGACCTCTAACAAAAAAAGTCCCTTGATGGGGCGTTAAAGAAATTCTCTTGCAAAACCAAATTAAGGGCGCAAGAAAAGTAGACTACCAGATAATTTTGACAACTACTAACGTAAAACAAACAAACAAACCTCAAAATGTCAACTCCTTTGGCCAAAAAAAAGTGCATACATTCAAATATTTGCTAAGTACATACAACTTTTCCTTAAAGCCTTCAACTCATACAACTGAAACTGTAAACCAAGGAAAGCAGGAACACTCCCAGTGCTGACTGGATACTCCTAATCTTCAGTCTCTTAAATATATCAATATGTTGCATGTTTGCTGAGTGAGTGGGTATTTTTGCATACATCCTGTTCCAGGGTATCTTTTCAACTGCTGGAATTGGGCCCAGTGTGTCTCACTCCTTCTGGCCTCCTTTGTCCCCCCCCCATCTGTCAAAGGAGGGAGGGGGGGAGAAAGGGCAAGGGAGTTAGTGTTAACATTTGAAAACATCATCTGAAAACAAACAAATTTCAAAAGTCAGTTTTTATTAAACCTTTTTTTAAAAAAATGAAAGGCCAGCATTGGGGCCAGGAAGAGGGGAGGGCTTTCAGAACACAGAACATCAGATCCAGTCTATATTGATACTGACAACTCAGAAACAAAATCATGTTAATTATGTCAGTCCTAAACCTACTGGGCAGATTATTCCACATACACACAGAGAAAGACATGCACACCCCACAACTTTCCCTCCAAAGAAGGCTATTACTGCCAACAACAAAGAACACTCCTTATTGCAAAACACAGAAGTGCACAAGTCTGAAAACAATACATAGAATGCACAGGCCTACATTTTCTTGTGTGTCTGTGCGTGCGTGCGTGCGTGTGTGTGTGTCGCCAATCCCCAATATTCTGTTGTCTCATAATCTTACCAAAACTAAGAAATTGAACTCTGGGTAGGACTACGCGATCAGAAGTGGACTTAACTGTCAGTGGGTCCCACCAAGCTGTGGGACAGGCTTCAAAAGGCAACACTGTTGAGAAAAGTGAAAAGACACTGAGGCCACTGGTGGCAGCTCTGGCCCTACTCCAATCGTGTGCACCTGAGCACCCAACTTTGCTTCCTTGCATGTAAACTACCATCAGCAACAGTAGTATAGGACAGTTGGAATCACCATTATGAAGGGTGGGGAGGAAGACTGACCCCCTCTCCAAAATGAGGGTGCTGGTAGCCTCTGCTCAAACGGTTCCATAGAGTGCACATACATAGGTTGATCCCTCCCAAGACCCTGCCACAGATGGCCCCTTTCCCAGTTCCTCCTCACCCTATTCTTCATAATGATGCACATTGTCCTATCATCCGTCTATCCCTCTATATTCATTATTCTTAACATTATCAAAGCTGTCTCCTCTATACAGATATTGTGAGAGCCCAGCAGAGTGATGGCAGAGCAGGACAGGAGAAGGTTCCTACTGACAGATGAGATGGGTCATCCTTGCCTTATAGGAAAATACTAGACTGGAGGACCAAAAGAATCCTCTCACCTTCCTTCAGGTCACAAAAATGACTTGAAATGTTTTGCAACTAGTTGCTCCACTTTTTTTGTTAAGATTGCCAATTTGTGGTTTCTGAAGCGTGTGTGCAGGTCAGTTGTGGTTTTTCCTATGTATTGGATATGACATCCTGGTCTTTTGCATTCGATGACATAAATGATATTGCAGGACCTGCAGGTGATGTTTTGTTTGATGTAATATGTCCTGCCTGTCCTAGTGCTTGTAAAAGTAGCTGTCTCCCTGAGGTACACACAGGTGATACCGCATTTGAAGTGACAAGGATGAGACCCAGGACTGGTGATAGATGGCTTAAGCACAGCTCTCACTAACAGTCTGCGCAAATTAGGAGGTTGGCGAAATGCTACAACAGGAGGCCTGCTGATGGCTCTAGCAAGATGTTCAGAGTTTGCCAGCAATGGATAGCTCTCCCTGAGAGGTAATATATTGTTGCACACCTCCCCAATCTCCAAGCGGTGAGATCTCAGGGGTCCCTGCGCTCATCCAGGGTTTGGTTTCCTTTGGGAAGAAGGTCAGCGGAGACTGCGGTGTCTTTATGAAATATGGTTTATTTATTTACACACATTCCAACCTGAGCTTAAGATGGAGGCGGTTCAAGGCATCAGCAGTCCAATATCCAGCTTTTCCATCTGGGTTGCAGGAGGCATCCTAAAGCCATGGTGCAGAGGGATAGCCTCTCTGCTGCCTGCAGTCCCAGCCATTCTCTAGACACTCTCAAAACACTCCAAACACAAACCTCTGCTAGGGCCAGGAAGGGGGAGAAGGCTCTCCTGAAGAGTTCCAATGACAAAAGGATCTTCCTGGCCCATTCACCAGTTGCTGGGCAACTGATAGACCCATTATCCTACCTGGCCACTCTATTTGTTTAACAAAAGAAATTCATCTGGCCAGCAGAGCCACCCCCAAGGCACAGGATTCCAAATCAGAGGCTGGAAAGGGGACCCATAGGAATCATCCATCCCAAGTCCCCATGCTCATAACAATATATATAAATATATGCACATTTTATCCAAATCTATGCCCTCTTTTTTGGCAATGTGTGAGTGGCCACTGTACATTAATCAAGACAGGTTCTGACTAGACATATTGCAAATACTTCATTTTAAAGTTGCATTTTCCTTCAATGTCTACTTGTTCCTTAATTGCTGTATGCTTAGATTGTTGCATGATACAGAGCTGGAAATAATGCAGCTGAGTCACTTGGGAACATAAGCTCTCTGACTGCACCATGTCAGCAGGAGGGCTACCTTATACTATGTTTCTGGTTAAAGTAAGGTGTAGATAACATTTTTCAGCCTGAGGGCCACATTACTTTCTGGGCAACCTTGGCTCACATGCCAGTGGTGGGTGGAGCCAGAGACAAAACTGGGTGGAGCAACAAATGAAAATTTTACCTTTGTACAGTAGCCAGGTTCTACACCTAACACAGCCCTCTCTATCCTCCAGTCAGACAACCAATAGGCATGATTAGAGTTCATGGATAAATTCCAGCCAGACAAAAACACTTGGGATGCAAAGCAGATGCAGTAAGGGTGAGGGGTGTGGCCTAAGGAGAGAAAGTATGGCCTGGGGAGAGTCCCAAGGGCCAGATAGATAGGCCTGGAGAGCCACATTTAGCCCCTGAGCCTGAGGTTCTCCATCACTGTGCTAAAAGCTAATTTTCTTTTGTGAAATTGAGGGAAGGTTAATTGAACCCTGGAGTAATGAGCTCTAAAATCCAGACCTCTGTTTCCCACCACCGGTAGGCCAGAGCCTGGTTCAAATCCACCTTTGCAAAGTCCTGGAAAGTCCACAAAATGCAACACCATTTCCAGAAAGAACCAAATGGGGTGTGAAAGGAAGTCAGGAAAGGATCCAGATTCTTAAAACAAGAACCTCTTTTAAAAAAAAAATAGTGGTATTTTGGCATAAATTTCTCCATAAACATTATTTCTATAAGAATTAGTTTTCATTGTGGTTGGGCTGAATTTCATTCCACTGACCACTGTTAATACTATGTAAATGTAAGTCACCAGAATGTCTGGACCAATAAAGAAGATTCTAGAGCCTGGCATTCTCCAGGAGAACCCCAGAGTCCACCTCAAACACAATCCTGTAAGAAAAACACTTTTTTCTTCCAACTTGGCTTCAAGACTCTTCTGTGCGGCTCTCCACTGCATAGAGCCTGTCAAGATAAAATACATGTGTGGACATACAATCTCTGCTGATCATTTTATCAACTTACACTTTACTGAGAGACAGCCAAAATTAATTTACTTTTTTTTCTCTCCCAAAGAGGGCTTTGGACTTCTAAATATTATTACCCGTGAATTGATACAAAATACAGAATGTCGAGGTGAAGTTTTCTGCCATATATCCTGTCATGAGAGTAATGTGTGAAAATTTTGTTTGCATTACAAAAAAGAAAAGGAAAAAAATGTTAGTCTGTCAGGAGTCTTGGAGTTTGATACCCAGCGAAATCTCTAAGGGGAGTTTTGACTTAATAAGGGCTGTTGGACTGATGCCATGGTCACCACAGCACAATGTTTATCCAGCATATTAAAAATAAAAAGTGGGGTTGTAGTCTGTTCTTTACTGCCAGATTTTGAGTATGAGGGTGGGTAGAGACGACGTGACAACGGCTACCATATTCCCAGAATCTCTTCACCCCCTGACTCAACTAAAACATTCCTGAAGAACAAATTCATATGTCAAAGAAGGAGCCACAATGTCGTATCTCTTTCTTCTGATCTTCTTTCAACTAATAAAGGGTATTTTTTCTTTGCTTGTGCAAGAATTTAAGAGAAAATCTGGAGCCAGTGTGCCATTAAGAGACAGTGACATCTCTTTGCACCCAAAGAGGCCAACATGAGGGCAAATGCACAATTGGAACTTGAGACAAAACTATGGATGGAAGAATCGACCAGTCTCCCTCAGTTTCTCATTTTTCTAACCCTAAGTTTGGTTTTCCACATTTCCTTATCAGTTTGCAATTTAAATAAAAATTAAATTCATTAAAATTCATCAGCATTTTTGTATGAAATTCTGCCTCATATACATATTTTTGCATGAAATTTTGTGTAATATCTGTATGTTATTGTCACTAATATATGCATTTTATGCACACTTTCCTCTCATATATGTTTTTGAACACATTTTTGGTTGGAGAATTGCATCACAAAATTCAAATAACCATGCATTTTGAAAAACAGCTATGTTTTGATCCTATTTTTTTATTATTATTATTATTAACAACAACAACAACAACAACAACAATAAATGGGTTGCTTGTTACCTAAAAGGTCTCCAAGCAACTTAGGTTACATAGGTTTGCCCTAAAATGCAAACCAAATTTCTTCCCCATCTCTAGACAAAACTAGATGACCAAGACCAAACCCCCATCCCAAGAACAGATTTCCTAAACTGAAAGTACCCCAACAGGGTCAGGCCATCCAGATCCCTCATGTTGATGTTAGAGGAACTGACTGTGGAGATGAAGGCTACAGGCATGACGGCACCAAAACATTCTTTGTATTTCTGATCTGTACTTTCCCCAAACGCATCAGGCGTGCAAGACGGTACTCAAGAAGCAAAAGGGGAGGACATTCACGTGGTCTGATGTGTCTTACTTCAATGTTACCTCTCCTTCTATGTGGGCTACAGCCCACAGAGTAAAATCCTTCATGTTTGCCAAGTTGCTTGCAAGTCTCAGGACTGTACCAAACACGGCACAGGGAAAATGTGTGATTAGGATCCTCTGTGATTTTTGTTTTGCAAATTAGCATCCCCTCGGGGCTGGCTTGAAGACTGGAAACAATGCCCTGAGATAAAGTGTTGAAATCTTCCTTCCTATGCCCTTTCTTTGAAGGAAGCCAAATACTCCTCACCGGGTGAAGCTTCTGTTAGCAATGCAGGGGGTGCAAGGGGAGGAGGCAGCAGGAGATGCTATTTCTGCCACTCCCCCTCTGAGCTAACAGCAGCTTTAGGAGAGAGTAATTTGCCTCAACAAACGGCCATGGGAAGAAGAGATTAAACACCCCAGTGCTAGCTCCAGGTTGGGGGGTGACCTTGGGAAAGATGTGGTCAGGGCTCTGCCCCCCTTTGCTGTGACTGCTGCTCGTTGGTCCATAAGAACATAACTGGATCTCACAGTAGTCAACCAGGTGCCTAGAGGAAACGCACAAGGAGGACCTGAGGGCAACAGCGCTCTGCCTACTTATGGTTCTCAGCACCTGGTATTCCGTGGCATGCTGCCTGCGACACTGGAGGTAAAACATAGCCTGATCCTCCATTAATTTGTCTCATCCTCTTTGCAAGCCATCCGAGTTGGTGGCCATCACTACATTTTCTAAGAGCAAATCCCGCAGTTGAACTGGGCACGGTGTGAAGAAGCACGTTCTTTGTCTGTTTTGAATCTTCCAACGTTCCGCTTCATTGGATGTCCCCCCAAGTTCTGGAATTATGAAAGAGGGAGCAAAGTCTCTCCCTATCCACTTTTCTCCACACCCTGCATAATTTTATACGCCTCTATCACGTCCTTCCTTATTTGCTTTTTCGCTAAACCAGCCCACATCACCATCCAGATAAGAGAGGGCACGAAAAGTGGAGACTTCTGCTCCTTCTCCTTGCTCCTGTCCCTGCTGGCTTGCTCAAAGAGGGCTGGTGGACCGGTAGCAACAGCAAGCAAGGAGAGCAACAGGGACAGGAGGCTTTGAAGATCAGCAATGGGACCCCTACTGGGGAGTGGGCCTCATCAGATTTCCCACAATCAGGGCCGGTGCCAGACATGTCTGTCCGCAGTGCCGTAGCCGGACACCCCCCCCAATACAGGTGGCACGGGGCTAATAAGCCCGCCCATGCACCTCACCTACTTCTCATGCTTTGTGAAGGATATGTGTACATGGCATGCATGCTTGCCATCACCCAACATGGTGACAGGAGCACCAACCCCTTAGAAAATCCCCCTGCCGCCATCTTCGGTGATGGCAGGCATGCACACACAATGCACATGACATTCACACCAATGGGAGAAGTAGGTGGGGCATGCATGTGGGCTTATTGAAGCCTGCACTATATGTATTGAGGGAGGTGCCTGGGAGCTCCCTCCCTGCGATCCATGGTAGGGTTGGATTGCAGAACCTGATGCTGTTGCAAATTACAGAATGGGAGCGTCACCTCCCACCCTAAGGAGGGGCCCTCTGGACCACAGGGGCCCTCGGCAAGGACCCAACCTGGCCGCCCTCTGGCGCTGGCCCTGCCCACAATGCTTAACCCTCATGCAACCCTTCCTCAAAAGCACCACCTTTCTATCTTCAAAGCAGCCAATCACTAGATCTCCCACAGACTGCTGAACATGCTTTCCCCAAACCCAAGAAAAGCTCTGTTTCAAACTAGCAATGGGTAATTTCAAGGTCAAACTGTTATCATCATCATCACCACCACACACCCTTCCCCACAAGGACAGGTCACAACAATACATTAAAACAGTTTAAAACAAATTATAAACACAACTAGAGTGGGTCCTAAAAATATACATCTCAAGTGACAAACGTCAGGGCGAAGAGGTCATGTAACAAAAGCTGGATAATGAAGGTGCCGGGCACACCTCTGTCAGGAGCGTTAGGGGCTGCCACAGAGAATGCCCTCTCCAAGGTTGCCAGCCCCAAACTTCCAACGGTGGAGGAACTACCTCTCTACTCAGTGGTAGCTGATGGCTCCCTGTCAGTGGGGCAGTAGAATTCACTTCAGGTTTTAGTCCAAACACTCAAGGAGTTGTCTGTGCTGCTGCACCTAGTTCAGCGTCTTGGACAGCTCCTTGAATGTTTGGACTAAAACCTGGAGCAGATCAACTGCCCATATGACATGGAGCCACTAGCTCCCACTGCCTCTACTGATTTTAACACACAAGAGGGTCTGTAGGTGGGGGCTCCTGCTATTTATACTAAGCCTGTCCGATCTAGGGGCTTCATATAGCCTGCCAACTGGAGATGGTGATGTTGCATGCCCTTTTGTGCCCAAACAGGACTCTCAGGATTAAGCTCACTCAGGCCATGATTGTTCACCAGCTTCGAGCCATCAGGTCCCCTGTGGATGGTGGTCAGGTCCAGGAACCCCTGCCAGATGCTGCTCTTAGGACTGTTTCAAATGTCATATCTGAAGTTTATGAGGTTCACTTTTCAAAACAACTGTGTGCAAGTGGAAAAGTCATGCATGAATGGGTTCTATCCAGGTACCTGTAATTCCATTGGCTGCACCCAGCAGGAACCGACCCTCAAAACAAAACGTATCTTGCATTTCAGTTATCTGGTGGGCTGCCACAGTTTTTGTCTCCCACCACTGGTTCCAGAATACTGTCGGCTGCCATTAATCATTTCTTAGCAAACAGGTATGTTGGCACAAAACCTGGACAGCTGGCATGGATTTGCCAAGTATCTACATTTACTTTGGCAAACGATGTGCGTTTGGGTTTCCCTTTGCTGCTGGTCTAGAGAGTGTCCAAAGTTTCACTTTTGGCCAGTGACGCTCATCACTCATTTCTAACAGAAGACAATGCTCACTGATTGAAACCCATAAAGATATTCAAAGGGAGCAATCCTATCTGACCATCATTTAGTACGGTAACAGCATCTAAGATCTCATTTACCTGCAGCTTAAGTCCACCTCTTTCTTTCTTTCTTTTCCCACAACATTGGCACAGGTTAGTACAGAGGCGGCAACAGATCTGCAGCTTAAAAAATAAAAACACAACATGCACATCTCTTTTAAGTCAGCTTCCCAGAAATTACCAGAGTTTTATCCTCAAGGCGTGGCTGTGCACTGATGCCTATGTCTGGGAATCCTCAGGGAAGCTGGCACTTGCAGGAAGACTCTGGTGGGCCTTGAAGCAATAATATTTTTCCGATTACATTGCAGGTCCCTGTTTTTCCTGTCTTTTTCCATGCTTCACCATTAGCTATAAAATGTGCTCTGAAAGGCATGTATCACTGCAGGTAGGGGTGAAAGATGAGATGGAAAGACTTCTCTGGGAGAGCAAGAATTATTCATAGTGGGTTTTGCCAGGAGAATATGAAGACAATGATTTTTTTAAAAAACAGCCAGGAAGTTACCTTAACTGACTGCTTGTTGCAATTTCACAAGGACAGTGAGTTCTTTAGAGGTAAGAGTGGAATGCCAACAATTCTTGTCTCCGCTGCTTTAAAGGTTTTCAGATGGACGTATTCAGAGGCTTCAGCTATAGGTGCCCAGCTGCTGTTTATTCTTCTTTTCTTCTAAGATGCTCAGGGTCTCCCTACCACCACCATCAATTCGTTCTATTTATTTATTTCATTTATGAAAAACATCTCCAAAAAATTAGCAATGAAAACATTATTAAAACATCAACAATAAAAACACAAATGCAAACAGTATCATATCCAATATGGATACAGATAACAGACTGGGATAATGAACCTTTACTTCAAAGGCTTCTTGAAAAAGGAAGGCCTTCAATGGGCACTGTAAAGATCATAGAGACGGTGCTTATCTGATATGCAGTGGGAGGGAGTTCCAATGGGTATTCTAACAACTTGCCAGTCCAATGCTGTGAAACATTCTTCTGGCAGAGATTCAGCAGGCATCCTCGTTTTTGACTTTCAGGCGTCTCTTGAAGACATTTTTGTGCTGACAAACCTGTGTCTGTGTAGCCAGACATTTTAATAATTCTTTTGTATAGTTTTCATATGTTTTTATTTTGTTGTATGCTGTTCTGACGTTTTGTGAGAGGGCAGTATATAAATACTTTTATAAATAAATAAACTCAATCAAGAAAGCTAGGCTGAGAGAGGAGCCCTTTTCACTTAACCTTAACTGGGGGTGGTAGACATGTGAAGAGGATCCCACTCATTGGCCCTGCCTCTGCCTTCCATATGTTGATCAGGCTCTTCTGCATAATACCTACCTATGCACGTTCAAGCTGAATGTGCACAGACTCTGTATGTGTTATCTGGAATCCTGCAAAATGCAGTCCCCGATTATGTGGAGAGCACATTATATATAAACAGTAGTGGATGGTAGAGCAGGGGAGCTTACCTGACCTCCCAGAAGCAGAGTCATTCCTGCTTACTGGGAGGGAGAGTGGGGAGGGGCAAGGCAGCAGAAAGGTCAGTGTTGTGCAGACGTAATGGTGGAAATCCTGCCACTGCATTTTGCACAGCCCTGGACTCCCCAAGCATTGCTCTTCTCCCTCTCCCTCCCAGTAAGCAGCAGTGACTCTGCTGTTAGGAAGTCATATAAGCGTTGCCGCCCCACCCTGTCATCTGCTGCTGTGCATAAACTCTGGGCAAAGGAGATGGATCAGCACCTGGAGGCCAGGGTGGGGCCCACAAGTGTGATCCTGAGCCCCCCTCCCCAATTCCACATGATGACTCTTCCCTATTTTGGTTGACTGAGCAAGGCCGTAAAGACTTATCACCACTGGTTAGCATCATGGCTAAGTGGAGATTTGAAATGAGGTCTCCGCTGTCCAATTTCAACATTCTGTGCACTTCAATGCATTGTCTCTCTCCCTCATCCCCAACTGTTTCCCTCCCACACATAATCTGGAGTTTTCCCATTCAATTTCCATTCTCTCCCCCCCCCATATCTGTTCACTGCTCATCATAGTCAGGTGAACAAGGCTACATCTTCTGCAGAGCTTGGAAAGTTACTTTTTTAAACTACAACTCCCATCAGCCCCAGCCAGCATGGCCACTGGATTGGCTGATGGGACTTGTAGTTCAAAAAAGTAACTTTTCCAAGCTCTGATCTTCTGTCCAAATGGCAAGCAAGTAAGATAGGACTAGCCCAAGACATTTCAGTGCCTAAGGCAGAACAGCAAATAGCACTCCCTCCCTGGCAAAGACAAGGTTCAAAGTACCCAAGGTTGGCCAGATTATTTTGGCAATTGAAGCCAATAATCCCACAAGCATCTGTCCCTGGGAATAAAAAGAAAACATTACTAAACAATAATTTGCTGCACTTCTATAAGACCCATAATCAACTGCCTGAGACAACTGCCTCTCTCTGCCTAATATTAGGGCCGGCTTTGAAGTAAAAGCATCCAGACAAATCTAGTCCTTCCCTCAGCTAATTTCAGCAGAAGTTAAATGTTTATAAAAATAATCTGCCATCCACATGTGCATGCACACACACACACACACACACACACAAAAGCATGGTCCATGTTGTTTCCAACAGCGCCATAACTATGCCTAGTACAGATTCCAAACCTGCTTCCCCCACCCCAAGTCTCAAGCATCGGAGCAAGTTAAGAATGTCTGATGATCTTTAAAGGGCCTTCTGTTAAGTTCTCACTACTTACTGGCTGCTCCTGTTCACCACCAGCTCTTCTGCAAAATACCTGCTGGCTATTGGTTTTCAATGGTTCTGTTTGCATACAACACTAAGCCAAACCTTGGTTTAGCATGCACCCATGAGCATGCAGGTTTCCAGGGAGGAAATCACCACCACGTTGCTCTTCCTCCAGTCCTGCTGCTGCTGCACTGCTGTGAGCTAAGCCATGGTTTGGCTTGGCACGTCATTGGAATCTGAGCTCATGATTTGTCTCCAGACAAACCATGAGCCCAGGTTCATATTACATGCTAAGCAAAACCATGGCTTAACTCACGTCAGCTCAGCAGCAGGAGGACCAGAGGATTAGTGAAGCAACAGCAATTTCCTTTGTAGAAACCTGCATGTTCGTGCATCTGTGCTAAGCCATGGTTTGGCTTAGCACTACCTGTAAAACAGGTTAGTGTCTCCAACCTTCTTCTCTCACACCAGCAGCATTAACTGGCAGAATGTGCTTTTCTGTGTTAGGCTGTAAATACTACTGAGAAGATGCAACATGCTGCCCTCACTAAACCTCTAAGGAAGCTGGTATCTAGCTTTTCCTCTACCATCTTGAAAACATGCTGCATCCCAAAAAAGAAACTCCTAGTGAAGTTAATTTATGCAGTAACGGTCAATGTATAACATGAGCTTTGTCCATTTAGCACCCCTAACCAGGATGTGCCCAGGCCAGGCACTCCCATCACCCCACCTTCCGGCTTCCAGCCTCATACGTGCCATTAAATAATGTAATTTTCATAAAGGCACTTACATAAAAGTTTTTAGCGGCTTTGCATTTCAACACTTGCGCTAAATGGAACGTAGACTGCAGAGCAGGCAGAATGGAGCAAAGCAGAAACACCCAAGATAAAAATCATATATTTTCTTCAGAGTGAGAGAAGCTTGGGGTCCTTCCAAAAACACATCACCACTGCTGAGGCGCTGTGAAGGCAAACAGTCTATAAACTGGCTCTTCTCACTGCAGCTGGCAAACACAGAGGTTTGAGCAGACTGTCCTTGGAGGTCTCAAGGAGATCCAAGCTGCACCAGCAAGCAAGTCCAATTGAACTCAATGGGACTTGCTTGTAAGGCATGTATACATTACAGTAGGCATGTATAGGATTGTACTGTCCATCTTGTAAACAGCTAAAAGTTACAATGGACATTTACAGGGTACAGGGATGGGGGAGAAATTTGTTTCAGTTTGCACTTAAAGGCAAACTTACCTAATTATGTGTAGTTTCCAAAACAATATGTAAACTGAAACACAGCCATTCTTTGAAAATTTGCACTTCTCCAAATCTTGTAGTGTAGTTCTCCAGCCAAGTAATGCACACAAAACAATTGCATGTACTAGGGTAACACACACATGTAAATGCATACATTTGTGAAAACTGCTTTGCAAAAATGTGTGTCTTAGGCAAAATGTGTATAATCGGAGAAATTCATATTAAAATGCTGATGAATTTTCATGAGAAATTAAAAGAAAATTGCAGGCTGACGTGAACATGTGGAGAGCTGGACGTAAGGTTGGAAAAAATGAGAAACCAAAACTGTCGGATTCCCCTAATGGACATGAACCCATGCACACAGCTGATTTTGCACCATTATTTGAACCAGCAGTTTGATGCATTCCTTCGAATTTATAGCCAGCTCTAGCTATGGGGGGTGTGTGTCTTAGAATGACAGAGGCATGATTGGTTGGGGGTGAGGTGAGACAGAAGTTCAGGAACTGCACCCCAGAGGCCTTTGCAACATCACAGGGGGCAGAATTGGCACTTTGTTTGAGGATGGACCTTCAGTACAGCTCCCTCCTATCTTGGTGGGTTCTTGTGGCAGTGGCAGCAGTAAGTGAATCAGTGGCAAGTGGCTGAAAGCCACCACATTAGTGTCCCACACTGCCCATAACATAGCATCACTCAGATTGTGGGAAATTGAAGTTGATGGCTCCTGGACTCAGCTGCTTTTTAGGAGGATCCAGGGGAGATGGCAGCAGTGGGCTGGGCTTGGTGCCCAGCACCCACACCTGAGGATGGAGGCAATGCACCGATGCCAGGCCCAACAAAGGACTCTACTGAACATATGAAACTGCGTTATACAGAGTCAAATCACTGGTTCATCTACCCCAGAACTGTCTGTCCAGAGACTGCTCCAAGTTCTTGCATAAAGATCTTCCCCAGGACCAGTTACTCATGATCCTTTAACTGGAGATGCTAAGGCAGGGATTCCCGACTTTGGAGGGGGGCAGTGAGCACATTAGGAATTTTGAGGAAATTCCACAGGAACTAGATGCAAAATGGCTGCAATTGGGGTGTGGTATGATATAAAATGGCAGCTGTTAGGGTGTCAGCTAGGCTGAGCCAGTGCACACAGGAACTGAGCAAGAAGAGCAAACAGTCTCTCATGCACTGTGGATTTTTGAAGGGATATTGACTGAAACATTTCACAGACACCATAGGAGGTACTGGTGGGCACCCTGGTGCTCATGAGCACTACACTGGCGACCCCTGAGTCCTGGGACCTTCTGCATCCAGAGCAGTGCTCCACTACTTCCTTAAGGCCCAGATCAGAAGCAGCACACACTGTTTCTGACTAGACCAGACCAGGCGTCAAACAAGAACCAAGATGGCAGCATCGGCTCTCAGTCAATTGGCATCTTAACCAAACGAGGGCACCAGCAGGTGCCTAACCCCACTGACATCTGGAACTAGCCAGCCCCACTTTCTGCAACCTCCAATAGTTTAAGCACAGGATAAAAATTCACTTTTTGGAACTACAGGGCTCTCCTATGGAAAAAAATTGCTTAGCTGAATTGCAGCTGTTTAAATTAGGGTGGCAAAGGCAGCAGCCTTTGGCTCTGCTCCCAAAATGGAGCAAAGCCCAGTGGCTTTGTTCCATTTAACAGAGATAAAATCAAATGTTTTGTGTGCCACTCCAGTTCCATGGGACTGAGCTGCCCATCTTGGTTTTATTGTTTAGAAAATGTTCCTACCAGCTTTGAACTCTTGGTGGGTAGTTGGGCATGCTACAGATCCAAAAAAAGAAAAATACAGAGGAGCATTTTTTTTAATAAATCCAGGCTAACACCCATCACTAGTCCTCTTTTGCTTCTCTCTCACCTGCTAAGCTGCTCTGTGACTTAGAAGGGCCACTTCACACTAGGGATGGGGGACAAATTTGATTCAGTTCACATTTAAAGCTGAATCTGTCAAACTCACACTTTCCTATAAGAACTGAAACACAACCAACCTTCAAAATGTGCACATATCCAGATTTTGCAATGCACTGCCCCAACCAAAGAAAATTAGCAAAAATGCATATATTTGGGGAAAGTGTGCATAAAAATGAATATATAAGTGAAAAAACATACAAAATGCATTACATTGGGAGAAATTGCTTGCAAAAATGTGTACATTTAGTACATATACAACTGTACACCAAAATGTGTTTATTAGGAGAAATTTGCACTAAAATGCAGAAGAATGAGGATTTTTTGTTTAAAAAAAAAAGTCTGGAAATTGCTGCCAAAATGTGGAGAACTGAATTTAAGATTGGAAAAAATAAGAAAGTGGGAGGACCGAAATGGATAGATCCTTCCATTCCTACTTCACACATTACGTTTTTAGCCACACATCTCAGCTATTTTAACCGATACACCTTTTTTAAAAGTGTGCATGGCAACACACATGTATTATACAGAGTCATCAAAAAGCTAGAACTGGCTGAAAGTCTCTGTTGCGTGAACAATTGGTCACAAACCCAGTTGTCTGGTGTGGACCATGGGCAGTATTCTGAGATGAGACGAGGACCAGGAGTTGTGGGACAAAGCCAGAACCAAAGAGTTAGGCTACAAACCTGACCATGTCTACTCAGACATAAGCCCCTTTGAATGTAATGTAGCTTACTCCCAGGTAAGTGGGGTTAGGATTGCAAGTCAATTAAAGGATGTGGAAACACACCAGAGCTCAGGAAGACCTTGTTGTTCAAGCAAGGCTTAACTGGAACAGGAATCTCTCTTATAGTCCTTCCCATCCCCATCAATGTAGCCATGCTTTTTTTCCCCTGCCGACGCAAGAGCACAATTACCACCCTTTCTCACCTGGTTTTCATGGTGGGTGGGTGGCAGTGCCACATTTAAGCAGGAGCCAAGTTCACACAGCATCTTAATTCACCCAAAATGCAGCACCATCCTCTAAAGATCTATAAAATCTATAGATTTCATAAATCTGTGGGCCAGAGCATTACATTTTGGATAAATTAATATGGTCAGCAGTCACTATGGACAAGAGCTAAGCTTGGCTCCTGCTCAAGAGCAGCTCCATCACCTGCCCATCTCTAAAACAGCCGTCAAAGGGTGAGGAGGGCAGTAAGTAGCAGCACAGTCCAGCTGGGCTAGAGGAGGGCCCTTTTGAGTTGCTGGGGCCCTTAACCAGTGCCTGACCTGGCCAACCACAGGTGCCAGGCCTGATCTGATTTTTCCCTCCCTTTTCAACATGCCTAGATGAAAGGACCCATTGACCCAGGGTTGGAATTCTAAGTCAAGAAGAGAATAGGCCCCTACAGATTAAGCCAAACTGGCTTGAGGGCTATCATACAGCATTAAACATCCAGTCCAAGGGACAAGACAAGCAAACATTCTGTTCAATTGAGGTGTGTGTGTGTGTTATCTTTGACTTTAAATAACATTTTGGAAAATAAATTGGAAGTTGTTTTTTTCTAATGTTCTGTTTCCACTGTTTTCTGTTAACATAACACAAGTAAAAAGTTAAGCAGTGAAACCCCGAGAAAATAATAACTAGGTAGGTTGGGCCTGGGTCCCTCCTGAATCCCTCCCCTGCTGTGGCCATTGGGAAAGCATACAAAAGAAGGTAGCGCTGTCTTATAGTGAAACAGATCTTTGATCCAGACACTGAGGCTGCATACACAGCACAGACTTAAGGCACATCCCCCCTCCAAAAAAAGAATCCTGGGAAGTGTAGTTTGTGAGGGATAAACTACAGTTCCCACAATATCAATGTACGATGTGCACACAGCCTAACTGGCAGAGGCTCTCTCACTTTTCAGACCAGAGTCTTTCTATGCTCTACCTAGAGATCCTGGGGATTGAACCTGGGACCTTCTGTATATAAAGCAGCTGTTCCATCCACTGAGCTACAGCCCTTCCCCAAATGGAGATTTCCCAAGGGCTATGAATTCACACCAAAATCTGTAACAGGATCAGAGTTTTCCCAGCAGGTCTATCAGCTTTTCAAAACACGCTTGCATTATGAAGAAAATCCACCAAGTTACTCAAAGTCACAGCAGAGAGAAAGCATACACGGATGATGCATTAAATCTAGAGCATCATGTTATTTCCAAGGTTAAAACAAGTTCTTCATTTTCGAGTCCTTAATTTTGGGGCGCAGCTCAACAACCCATGTCTACTCGAGAAGCAAGTCTTAGTGAGTTTGGCAGGGCTTGTGACCTGTAAATATGCTTAGGATTGCAGTCTAAGAGTTATTCTGCTGATAATGCCATTGAGACTAGAGATGGACAATTGTTTGTTTTTCCAGAGAAGCAAAGTTGATTTGAAAAAGAAATAGCTTTTTATGGTATGTGCACTCATCTCACTTTCGCCTGTTAGACCTGTCCATCTACAGGCAATCAGCAGGGATAAGGAACCTATGTCCCTCCAGACATTACTGAACTCCGGCATCTATCAGTTCCAGGCAGCATGGGCACTGATGGGAGGTGTAGCCCAACAATGTCTGGAGGGCCACAGGTTTCCCATCCCTAGAATAGGATAATAAAATAAACATGCATGAAGGGATGGATACCTTTCCCAAATCACTTGCACCTCTCTTAATCACAGTTGTTGGGTCTTCTAGCCAAGAGACATGAGCATCATGCAGGCAGGTGGCTGCTGTGCATTAAGGTCTGTGGAATGAGCCCCTATATGTTCATAGTACCTTTATTTAAAAAATAAAGAAAGAGTTCTGTTGCCTTCTAAGGAGGTTCATACCAACTTGGCAGCATCCCTGCACTTGCTTCAGGAGCTTCTGTTTAGCACTGTTTAGATTCACACTGTCATATTTTTGTGTGCCTTGTCAGAGACCA
This sequence comes from Rhineura floridana, assembly GCF_030035675.1. NCBI lineage: Eukaryota > Metazoa > Chordata > Lepidosauria > Squamata > Rhineuridae > Rhineura > Rhineura floridana. The sequence continues at coordinate 22,620,762 of NC_084487.1, forward strand.
TGAAAGCTGAAGATAGCTGCCAGAGCATGTTAAAAAAGCAAGGCATGCCACATTCAGCTAATGCCAGAGCTTGGAAAAGTGAGTTTTTTAAACTACAACTCCCATGAGCCTCAGCCAGCATGGCAACTGGATTGGGCTAATGGGAGTTGTAGTCCAAAAAAGTAACTTTCCCAAGCTCTGATGCCACTCCTTTTAATAAATACTATGGAGAATAAAGAAGAAAAGTGCATTAATATGGACTGAGGGTACAGCCTGACACTGATTTTATGCCTTCTATGTTAAATTTTACCTCTGTAGTCCCTTCAGTACCATTTCATATATATATATATAGGCCACCTTGGTAACAGCATTTGTACGTTAGCAGCTGATGAAGACGGAAGCCAAAACGTTTCGGTAATACAATAAAAACCTCTGTTTTATTAATCACAATTACGTGTATGTGTATATACAGTAGGGCCCCGCTTTAAGGCGCTTCGCTAATGTGGCGGTCTCAATTACACGCAATTAGACTAAAGCCCCACTCATACAGCGCTTGTTCCGCTTTTACAGTGGTTTTCGGGCGTCACACACCATTCTATTCAATGAGTTCTGCTTTTCAGCGGCTTTCGCTTTTCAGCGGAGGTCCGGAACATAACCCACCGTATGAGTGGGGCCCTATTGTATAGTATTTTATGTATTTTAATTGCATTTTATGTATTTTAATTTATTTTAATGTTTTTGTGGTTTTTATTTTGTACAATTTTTATTATGTACATGTTCGATTTTATTGTAAACCGCCCTGAGTACCCTATTATAGGGCAGAAGGGCGGAATATAAATATTTAAAATAAATAAATAAATAAAAATATTCTATTTGAAACAATCAATGATTTCATCTAGGTGGAATTCCGAAACTGCCTTCAGGACCCTGTCCTCAGCAGAGGTCTCATATATTTTTAGGAATGCTGAATTGGTGCATTATATCCATATGCTTTTCCTGGAAGCCTGACGAGCACAGGTTCTCCTTAATGCACACTCGGAAACGGCTGGCGAAAGGCGTGCGTGTTAGCTTTATATTCTACACATGTAAAAGTCAAGCCATAATTTAAACTGATTACATAATGAGGCAATCTGTCTCCTTCCAGAATGGCCTTTCAGCTCAAGCCGGTCACACCTGCATAGCAGCAGAGACACATCTGGCGCATAAATTGCATACTCGAGAGAGGTATCCTTTATCCCTTGTGGGGAATGGGCCTTTCCACAGCCCTTGCTGTACAAGTGCCCAAGCTTGACTGCAGCCACCTGCCTTTGGATAGGCCAAAGCAGTACATGAAGTGCATTACTATTTCCCAACAGACCTCCAAGGAAGCCAAGGCGGGTGGGAAAAGAGCAGCACAATTTCCCTAGATGGCTTTGTATTCTATTCCTGAACTTCTCTTGCAGCTAGGAAGCTCTTTGAAAGGTTTAGCCTGAAGTTACTTCCACTCTCCTCTTCCAGACTCCCCCAACCATATTTTAAAAACTTGTCCCCCATAAACATGTATGAGCAATCTCCCTTTTTTTTCTTTTTGCACATATTGTTTCACATATATCAACATGTTCTCCTTGCACCTTCTTTTATACAGTATATGGTGACCCTTTGCTTTTGAACTATTTATTTTATTGTTTTATCAGGCCAAATGTTGTTTGTGACTATTGCTATTATTGCTGCTTCTTGTTATATATCGATTTTATGGTTTTATGGTTTTAAATTATTGCTTATATATTTTAAATAAATCAATGGTAAGCATACTCAGGTTCTTCAAGCTTTTAAATTATTATATTTTTTTCTGCAGATGTAGACCTTTCCAACCTCAAGATGTTTATTTATTTAACAAAATTTATATACCGCTTGATTGTAAATAGAATCTCTAAGCAGTTTACAAACAAAAAATTGTCAATAAAAGACAGCATTAAAAACAGGAAATGATAATAATAATCTAAAATAAGTTCTTATTAGAAAGTGCGATAGATCACCTCCATTATAGAGGGTTCATAAACAGGACAGGTATACTGTTGCTGCAATCATTCTTATTTCTTCCAGGATGAAATGTAATGCAATTTTTTATACTTATACAATACAGGGCATGGAACCCTTTTGCAAAAGAGGCATTCCATATCATTTCTCCATTTTGGACGGCCCATTATTTTATTTATTTAAGAAGATTAATTTACTTAAGAACATTTAATATTTTTTAAAAAATCTCTAAGTGGTATACAAAATGATGTGTAAAAACTAACAATATAAAACCATTATAGCACCACATGAGGAAGTAACATGTAGCTATTTAAAATGCTTCCAAATTGCATTTCACTGTAGCATTTGTCAATGGATTCTCTGAGGCTCCAGGAACCTTATGGCTTGAGATGGAGACTTAGTCTAGTGAATTATCTTCGGGCAGAAAGGGCAAAGAGATAGGTAGTATCAGCTCCTGTGATTGGCAGGTTGAGCTCCCAATCACTTGGCCTCATGGAACCTGAGAACACAGTAATTCAGGATGTTTAGAGGAGGGTCCAGATCCTCCGTGACGCAGAGAGGTAAGCGGCGGTAATGCAGCCGAAGCTCTGCTCAAGGCCAGAGTTCGATTCCAACGGAAGGAGGAAGTCCAATCTCCGGTAAAAGGGGTCGAGGTCCACTCAGCCTTCCATCCATCCGTGGTCGGTAAAATGAGTACCCGGCATATGCTGGGGGGTAAAGAAAGGCCGGGGAAGGAACTGGCAATCCTACCCCATATAAACGGCCCCTCACCCTCCTCTTCTTCTTCGGCACCCGCCCTACCCTCCCTCTGCTGCAGTGTGATTAATTTGGTCGCTTCGGGGCCGACTAGGAATTTTTGGCTTGCCTGCGCTTTAGCCGGTGGGTTTCTTTTGCCTACTCCATACTGTGGTTAGCAGTGAGGGTGCTCAGGGTTAGCACGGGTGCATTTCTGGTTATTAGGTTGATTTGGCTGTTTGATCTTAATATCTTAATTGGTCGCTTTATGGCAAGGAAGTGCGGGAAAGTGTAAAGGTGAAGGGCAGCTAGGTGACACCTTTAGGCATCTTTGGAGGTGATTGGCAGTTCCGGAGACCTGCAGCTCCAGGTTATACAGCCCGAGGGCAGGATACGGGTCGCCTCTGGGGCCAACATGTCTCATCCACTCGGAGTTTCAGGGCACCGGGGGCAGGCGGTGACGCAGGTTGGCCTTCCTACACATCCTATGGGTGTGGTCAGGGCAAGGGGTTGGCAGATTGGCAGCCCCTTGCCTGGCAGGGGTTGAATCGCCCCAATAGCTGCAAGCAGGCTTTGCCTGACTCACCAGGAGAATCCCGCACTTATGTTCCCCTCTGTAAGTTCGTTATGCAATGTGAATTTGGTTAATAAAGTGGCCCGTTATTTAACCCAAATATATATTGTGTCTGTGTCTTATTTCACCCCTGGGCTGTAAAGACCTCAGCCTGAGATTCTGGAGAGTCATTGCCAGTCAGAATAGACAATACTCAACAAGACAGACCAATAGGCTGATCTGATCTAAAGTACCTTCTTATGTTCCAGGTCTCAACTGAGGTAGAATGACACAAAAGCCTGACCTGTCTTATTTCTGGAATAATTTTAAAGAGAAGGGTGTGGCTCAGTGGTAGAGCATCTGCCTTGCACGCAGAAGGTCCCAGGTTCAGTCGCCAGCATTTCCAAGCAGGGCTGGCAGAAACCCTGTCTGAAATTCTGGAGAGCTTTTGCCAGTCAATGTAGGCAATACTGAAGTAGAAAAACCAATGGTTTGACTCAGCGGAAGGCAGCTTCATATGTTCCTAAGTGGCATTTTGCTGTCAGAACAACCAGCTGGTTTCATCAACTTTGCCACATTAAAAAAAACAACCCAACATTATTAGGCAAGTTCATAAAGAGGTCCCCTGTCCTACCTTGTCACATATAGCTGCTGACCTAACTATATAACCTTCGTTCCTCTCAGGAATGCTTATACCCAATTCCTTTGTGAGAATTAATAAATATGAGATCATCCAAATATTCCTTTTGAAATCCGCAGGAAGCCAAAAAGGAGTGGAAGGCCAGAACTATTGCAATACTGTGGTGAGAGAAGCAGCCACTCTCCCTGACTTTACCCTTCCACAAGAAAGCTCTTCAAACACAGGTGAAGAACCTGTGGCCCTTCAGGTGTTGTTGGACTTCATCATCCCTGGCCATTGGCCATGCTGGCTAGGGCTGATGGAAGTTAAGAGTCCAGAAATATCGAGGGGCATAGGTTTCCCATCTCTGTCTTAAAAGGAGCTGACATCCTTTCCAATCAAGGAAAGGGAACTACATCAAGAGTGTAAATCTAAAGAAGACGACCATCTCATCCAGTTCATGAACTGAGGTGACTTTATATTTCTGGGTATTTCCTAGTATGGACATCCTGGTCCAGATAAAACTATTGTAACTCATCATAACCAAGGTAATTCAAATTGCTCTGCTTACTATTACACTTATAGGGCATCATAACAAGACCAGTATTTGGAGGCTGACTAACTGACGATTATCAGATAAGAAAATTTGTTAAGCAAGTAAAGGAAGAATACAAACACTTCTTGCAAGTTAATATGACACTAAATGTGTCTAACCTTTTAGTTTTTGCGGCTTTTAGGAATGGAAGGACACAAATGGTAAAAGATAAAAATTAAAAAGATTTCCAGAGCTAAACATTGCAGAAAAGAGAAGGCAAAGGGGATACACAGACAGATCTGAATAAGTCACATGGCTGAAACAGATAAATTTTGGCTTTTAGAAAAGTTTGGAAACAGACTTGGGAAGATTTTGGCACAGAGGAGCAAAACAAGCTAAGGGAAAATACTGATTTTGCCTACACAAACAAAAGAAGGAATCAAAGCAGAAGGAGAAGCAGCTCTTTTGTGAATTTGCTAAATATTCTTTGGGTAAGACTTCAAAGGAGCACATTAGGAACATTTTTAATAAAAAATCCTGAGGGGGATAACAAATGTTAAATGGTGATATTACTTAAGAAGTTAGAATGGTTATAGATCACCTACCAAGAAATAAGAACCTAGGATTTGCTTGATTATCCCCTGAATTTTATAAAGATGAGATTTGGAGGCAGGGCTGGCACCAAAGGGTGGCCAGGTCAGGCCCTGGCTGAGGGCCCCTGAAGGGCCCCTCCTTAGGATGTGGGGGTAGCACTCCTCTTCAGCGATCCTTAGCAGGGTCGACTCCTGACCCACCCGCTCAACCTATCTCTCCTCTCTTTCTGTGAATGCTCTGCGCGCTGTGCACACAGCTGCCATCAACTAAGGGGTTGATGCCTCTACCGCCATCTTGATTGACGGCAGGCATGTGCGCACACACAGTGTAGCATGCATGCGTGCCATCAACAAAGATAGCAGCGCGGGTATCAGCTCCTTAGAGAAGCCTCTGCTGCCATCTTAGTTGATGGCAGCGACCTGCGAACCCAGCGCACATTCACAGAAAGAGAGAAGAGGTAGGTAGAGCGGTCCCACATGGTCTGTAGGGGGGGCTGGGAGCAGGGGGTCTGGGTCAGGCTGGTGCCCAAGGGCCCAATCACACCTCATGCCAGCCCTGTTTGGAGGTAACACAAAGCTGTGATTCATGGAAAATGGAAAGAAAGGATTCTGATCACCTCCTCATGGTCATACTACAGGAAGAGAGGCAATGGGAAAGGTGTGCAAGCCCAAGGCTTGTCTAAACTTATTCCTGTAACAATAAACTATAGCTTTTGATTAAGTCCAAATGCTGCCATTATGTTAATGCTGCAGTCTTAAAACACATTTGCTGGGGAGTAAATCCAATGGAACTCAGGCTGTAATCCTATGCAAATGCATCTGTGAGTTGAGCACAATAGGATTTACATCCGAGAGAAATGCATATGGGATTGCACTGTTAATGGGATCTATTTCTGAGCAAATATGAATAGGATTGCACTACATGTTTATCTAATTCATTGAAATTGCTAACTGAAGTGAAGAAAGTTATCAAGAGGTGGGACAAGTGTCAGAATATAAAATAAATGATGAAATGTATGAATCAACAAACGAGATTATCTTGGCATCTTATTTACCTCAAAAATGGAACATCTGTCACATCTACAGAGGGATACATGTCTGTAGTTGGTATGGCCAACATACGGGCCTACACAGCCCTGTAGCCAGGGGTGCAGGGGAATGGGGGCACCGCTCCCCTAGAGCTGTGCTTCCCCCTCTAGGATTTTTTGGGGGAAATTGTCTTCTTTTTAATTTGTGACATGACAGACAGCGTCAACGTCCAATGAAAGAATGACAGCTTGCTTGAAGAACAGAACCAATCTAAAAATAGGACTCTGAACAATTAAGTGAATAAGGCAGGGCGAGCGCACAACAAAAGCCTCATCTAGAAGAGCCTCCAAGAGTCTGCTCACTCAAGTCTTTCCCTGACTGAGGGTGGACTTTTCATTATCACAATCACCCTATAATTACTTAAGTGATCCTGAAAAAAAGCAGCTGTATAGGAACATGACCCTCAAAGAGTTCAATATTAGAACTTTGTATTATGGGCTCGAGCTGGGTTCTACCCCTTGGACTTTCCTTTGCTCCACTTTTCAGTTTCAGTTTCAGTTGTGTTCTCTTCCCAGCCACCAATAAAGAAGCAGACTGGCTTGCCTACAGCGAGAAGGAAGAGTTTTGTTTATTCTGCAGTTATTACAATGAGTAGAGAAGGTTTGGATGCTTGCTGGTAAAGGGGGAAATAAAGAGATAACTTAAAGTGATCTTAAAAAATGGCTACCCTAAGTTACCCTTTACTCTTTTACCGTATTCACTCTGCTCACAATTATAGTAAGAAAGAAAATCTGAAGGTCAGGAACAAGCCTACAAGGAGGGACCATCAAGGAGTTAACAAATACACCCTAAAGTATTTATTTTCTCTCTGCCCTTCCCTAAACTTGTAGTATGGGCGAGTTTGTTTTTTGAGTGGAATCTAAACCTGAGATACCTAATGCAGCACCAAAGCCAAGATCAGGAGCTCATTACCAAACTCAGGATGTTATTACCAAAGTAGTTGAGTTCATGAAGAATCAGAACACAAGGGGGCAAGCCACAGGCAAAAGGGGACTGGAGCAATAGGCAAAGTCAAGCTTTTGAGCCTGGTATACCTGGGGATCTCTCAAAACAGGGTGAGGCAATTCAACAGATTGAACTTCATTCATTAAGTTAAAACACTCTCTGGATGGAGGAGGAGTGATGGGGAAGGTCACTGCCTTTCCCTTCCCCTGGCCTGGCCCTCATATCCTCTGTGATGGGGGGGGGGGATTGGCTGGTGCTATGCGCCTCTCCCCCTCAAATGCCCCACTTAGAAATGTGACTGCCCCAACTAACAAGGAAGGCTGGCTACAGGACTGGTACATACACATCACTCATACAACACCCCCCCACACACACATACCACATTCACATCATCACCACACATACTCACCAGCCACTCTCACAGAACTCTCTCTGCTGGCCAGCTCTCTCACACATATACGTGCAGCCAAACATTCACGCATACACATGCAGAGTAGGGTTGCCAGGTTCAATTCCTGAGACTAATCCTGTATAGGAGAAGAGAAAGTCAGCCAAGTGCAGGTGTTGTTGCAACACTGTAAAGGGAAAAGCCACAAGGTGGAACTCTCCCTTCCCCCTGCACAACTTTTAAAGATACAAACCTCTTGGTTGCCCTACAAGAGGGATTGAACCTGGCAACCCTAATGCAGAGGCAGGCACACACCATGAGCATTTCCAACCCTCTCCACGTCATCACTGAGGTGGAGTGGCTGGAAACACTGCCTTTTTCTCTGCACAGAAAGATTGGTAGAAAAAGGTGGTGTTTCTACCCACTCTGATGCTGGGGGAGGGAGTGAGGAAATGCTACCCTTTTTAACCTTAACAAGCAGGGAGGGGGCTGCTACGATCGGAGATAAAAGATCCTTCTGGCTGCCCTTTCGAGAGAACAAGCAGAAGGGGTTTTTATCTCCCTATTAGGAGATAAAACGCTCTGCTCTTCCGAGATTGCTCTCTAAAGAACAGATGGAGAGGCCTAGCTCCCTATCAAATCGGTAGATAAGGCCACAGGGGCTGCTTGGCCATTTCCTCTTGCTTGGCAGGTCATGTATGGCCCACGGGCTGCAAGTTAGACACCCTTGATCTATGTGTGCTTAATTGAAACCCAGTAATTAATAAGGTCTTGACATATGAAACTTCTAATGGAGGCCGGCAGATAAGACATACATCTTTACACACACACACACCCAACTGTCTTATGGGAAAGATTCCAGGAGACCAAATGGGCAAGCAAAGATGACATCAAGTGTTTTGCCCTGTTCCAGCTGGACTCTCCTCCTCCCCTCCCCACAGAATGATTTACCACCAACTGACCTGTGGGGAGGATTCTGATGTCTTTTTATATGTTGATATTGGTTATGATGGTTTTAAGGAATGTATTTTGATGTTAACTGTGAGCTCCCTTGGAAGGATTTGTATCCTGAAAAGCAGGATATCAATAATTCTAACAGATAAATAAACTTGCATGCTTTGGCAGGGTTTCGTGGTTAGATGCGTATTATTCGTAAGATTTTTGTTTTGTTTCAACTACTGGCAGCAGCTATTAAAGGCTGCGATTTAGAGAAATGGCAAAAGGTACTTCAAACCTCTAACTCGAAAAAGAAAAAAAGAGAATCCAAGTGAGGATAGTGCTGAAGCCCAAACCATTAATTAAATGAATCTTGATTAAAACACAGAGCCTTAAGCATGACAGTACCACCAAATACGGAACAGGAAGTACAGGCTCATACACGGAGAGTGAAAATTCTAAGTTCATTGCAAGATAGCATTTGACACTCTGGACGCTCAAAAATAAATTATAGGAATGGTCCTTTTAAGTGCTGACAATGTGGAGCCCTGAGTCTGAAGCATGGATACCTTGCATTTTGGGGTCAAATATTTGGAAAAATAGCAGAAATAACAAAAACAGTTTTTCAAAGCAGGAAATTGGTCTCGTATTTCATTTAAAAAAACTGCTAGATTTCAGTTGTGAAGTTTGGAAAACACAGGAGATCCCCTTTCTTAAACTGTGGGAAAACGAAAGTGGGTCCATCATTACTTCTTTCAAATGAGCAGGCATGTTATTCTAAATTATGCTGAAAAACTTTCCCCCGCTTCTTCTTTTAAATGTTTGATAGGTTGCATTTTGTTTTTTATGATGAATTAACTAACAATAGTAAATGTTTGTCAAACTCGTTTTTTAAAGTATAACAAATGGAGAATCAGAAATCTGGTGTTACTGGGAATTACTGTACACATAAAATGAGAGTAAAATGAAATAGCTTCTGAACACAATGATATTTTCTTATGAATATTTTATATTATTTTAAGTAAATTACTTATAGTTTTTTTTTATGGGTAGAGCAATCCAATACACAGGACACTGGCAGGAGTAGATCCAGAGGAAGGGAAGGCAGCATAAGGGGCTGCCATATATTACTGTGGCTCAGGAGCCCTGGAGAGGGGAGTATGCTCGCTGCACCAGCAAGGCTCAGCAGAAGGAAATGAAATGCATGTTTCCTTCTGCCACCCTTTTCCCCAGCGTAGCATCTGCCCGGACTGGAGGCCTCAGGATGGAGCCGAACAGGGCCAGGATGCACTGCAAGTTCCCTTCCCCTCAGTTCCACCCTCACCACACCCATGGAATGCCCTTTTTTGGGGGCTTTGCACCGGCCTCGGCTACATCAGCCTTGGCTGGGCCTAGATGGTGACAGCCTTGGCTGAGCCTAGGTGGGGGACTTTTGCCGGTGCAGCCTGGCTGCGCCAACACCGTCCCTCCTCCCCCAGACATACACCACATCCTGATTCCCCCCAGCCTGGCATAAACACTAGGAGGATTGCGCCCTAAGTATATAAATCTTGCTAAATATAATACATACAAACAGATACAATATGCATTAGAAGAAATTTCATTGTCATTTTATCTGGATTTGTTTATAATCATATATTGAGAAAACTGCCAGGGTTTTTTAAGGTCTTGACTTATTTATTTAGAGACATATACTGCCTTTCACACAGATATTGAAGCAAATTACACTATAAGATCAAAAACACTACAAATTTCATTAATTAAAAATACAATTCAAGCAGCAGACAAGGAACCACTGAGCAGAAAAATAAATTAAGATTCAGTAAATGCATGAGCAAACAAAACTGTTTTAAATTGCATTTAATTTTACATTGTGTCTTTTTGTGCTGAGTAAATGTAAATGTACTGCCTTCAAATCGATTCCAACTTATGGCGACCCTAGGAATAAGGTTTTCATGAGGCTGAGAAGCATTGACTGGCACAATACCAAGTGAGCTTCATGGCTGTGTGGGGATTTGAACCCTGGTCTCCCAGGTCATAGTCCAACACCTTAACCACTACACTACACTGGCTCTCTCTTGTGCTGAGTAGTCAGGAGCTATTCCTCTTTGCTCAATTTTGATGGCATGAAGTCAATCAGAGTCAGGGGAGAGCTTCCAGCCCTTCCTCTAGGGCAGGGGTGGAGAACCTTTTTCAGTCTGAGGCAGCATTCCCTTCTGGGCAACCTTCTGAGGGCCACATGCCAGTGGTGGGCAGGGCCAGAGGGAAAAGTGGGAGGAGCAACAAATGTAAATTTCAATTTTATACAACCCGCTAGTTTCTTCACACACTCACACATCCTTCTCTGTCTCTTCATCCAGGCAAGAAAAACACAATATCAGAGTTCAAGGACACATTTCAGCCAGGAAAAAAGAGCCAAGATGTGAAGCATGAGCAGTGAGGGGTGTGTGCCCTAGGGAGAGGGGGTGCAGCAGGTATGGGGGTGCAGCGGTGTGGTATGGGCAGAGTTTGAAGAGCCAGAGAAGTTTGGAGGGCTGCATATGATCCCCCAGGCCTGAGGCTCCCCACCCCTGCTCTAAGGACTCCTTGGAAAGAAAATGGCACCTGCCAAGTGCCAGGACTCCTGGAAACATTGTCACCAACAATGGTAAATTTGCTGCCAACTTTGCCACCTTCCCCCCCACACACACAACTGAAATTACACACAGAGATTATTATTATTATTTATTAGACTTGTTAGTTGCTTGTAACCAAAACATCTCCAAGCAATTTCCAGCATGTTTAAAAACACAGACATAATACATCATTAAATAAAATAAATACAAAACACCATATATATGCACACACAGCTCAATTTCCCCATAATGTCCAAACACACACTTTGTAGCCTGAAAAAGGGGTGGCAGAATTGGAAGGGCAGGGATTTTGGCCCACTCGTAAGTTTGTCATACATATCTTCTCTCTCTCTCTTTTCCCCCTACACACACACACACACACAGTACTATAGAGCTTTTTACTCTCTCCATCACAGGTCTCCGCAACTGACCCGAGCACACTGAAAACAGCCCAGGAGCTCAATAAAACTTCAGTTTTTGCAGCCTTCCTCAGACTGCAAAACCTGGCAGATCTTGCAGGCCACAAGACATGATTGGTGGGCTGCATTCAGACTGACAGCTCACCACTTTCACAGGCCTGCCTCTTCCAAGTTGCTGTATTTACACTCAGCCATCCCAGGTACATATAAAGTGCTTCAAAGCTCCTATTATCCCTGACCTGTTAATGATGGTCTCAGGTGTTTACAAACGGGACCAAAAAGCTCTTAAATCCTAACCACAAGTTACTTACAGATGGAAGAATCTGTTTGCCAAATGCATTTGCCTTGCTGCGGTCAATGTGGTAACTGGTAAAAAATAATAATAAATGAAAGTCTAAATAATAAACAGAGCTATCCTTGTGCATTAGGGTCCCAGCTCCAAATACATCGGCACGTACATAGGTCCCATAAAATCCAAAGGGGTTGCATATCATCAGTGATACTGTTAGTCCAGCATTCTGTTGAATTTTTCCAGCATCTGCTATTCAGAGGTATACTATCTATACTATGCTATTCAGAGGTATACCAGAGTTGGCCAGTTGCAAGCCGGTAAGTTGGGATCGGTTTCGGCTTATCCCTTCTGAGGATGTGGACAAGGTGCTTTCGACTGTGAAGCCTACCACTTGCCTAACTGATCCTTGCCCATCGTGGCTCCTTGTGAGCTGCAAAGAGAAACTGGGCTTGGGGATTAAAGCGGTGGTAAACGCATCCTGGCAAGAGGGTGTGATGCCATCAGCCTTCAAGGAGGCAATTGTAAAGCCCATCTTAAAGAAGCCCTCCTTGGATCCCCAAGTTTTTAATAACGTTCGCCCAGTTTCGAACCTTCCATTCTTGGGCAAGATCACTGAGCGAGTGGTGGCCAACCAGTTGTCAGCACACTTGGATGAAACGGATTACTTGGATCCATACCAATCGGGTTTCAGGACTGGACATGGAACTGAAACAGCCTTGGTCGCTCTGGTAGATGATATGAGGAGGGCATTAGATAGGGGAGAATTCACCTTTCTTGTCCTCCTCGATCTCTCAGCGGCTTTTGATACTGTCGACCACAGTATCCTTTTACATCGCCTGGAGGGATTGGGAATTGGAGGCACTGTATTACGGTGGTTCCGTTCCTTTCTCTCCGATAGGTACCAACAGGTAGCATTGGGGGAGGAGGTTTCAGACCCTTGGCCTCTCAATTGTGGTGTGCCACAGGGTTCTATCCTCTCTCCCATGCTATTTAACATTTATATGAAGCCGCTAGGGACAATCATTAGGAGATTTGGGCTGCAGTGTCATCAATATGCGGATGACACTCAGCTCTATCTCTCGTTTAAATCTTCACCAGAGTTGGCTGTGGAGACCTTGTCCAAGTGCCTGGAATCCGTGAGTGGATGGATGGGAAGGAACAAGCTGAAGTTGAACCCCGATAAGACCGAGGTGCTACTCGTGGGGGATAAGGGAAGGTTGGGAGATGTTGACCTGAAGTTCAATGGGGTGAGTTTACCCCTGAAGGACCAGGTCTGCAGCCTTGGGGTTGTACTTGATTCCAGGCTGTCCGTGGAGGCTCAGATTTCGGCAGTGAGCCAGGCAGCCTGGTATCAATTACACCTCATACGAAGGCTGCAACCCTACCTTCCTGCTCATCAGCTCCCACTGGTAGTACATGCCCTGGTCACCTCTCGATTGGATTACTGTAATGCGCTCTACGTGGGGTTACCCTTGAAAACAGTCCGGAAATTACAACTTATACAAAATGCGGTGGCTCGATTACTTACGAATAGCTGCCGCTGGGATCACATCACACCAGTGTTGTTCGATCTACACTGGCTTCCAGTTGTTTTCCGGGCCCAATTCAAGGTGTTGGTATTAACCTTTAAATCCCTCTACAGTTTCGGTCCAGTTTATCTAAAGGAGCGCCTTCAACGCCACCAATTATGCCGCTCGACACGATCAGCCACACAGGGCCTTCTCTCAATCCCGCCGACAAAAACAGCTATATTGGCGGGAACTAGAGAGAGGGCATTCTCAGTGGTGGCCCCCACCTTTTGGAACTCCCTCCCACAAGATCTACGGCATGCCTCTTCCCTAAATGTATTCCGTAAAGCCTTAAAGACCTGGCTCTTTCAACAGGCCTTTGGGATTTCCGGGGAGGGTTAATTGCTATGATTGGAATGCCTCGTACCCTGTATTTGTATTGTTTTTGTTACTGCATTGTTTATATGGTATTATTGTATTTTTGTATTGTGTTTTAATTGCCTACTTGTACGTCGCCTAGAGTGGCCATTGGCCAGATAGGCGACACATAAATTAAATTTATTATTATTATTATTACATAGAAGTTCCATTAAGGTATGAGGGCCAAAACCTGTTGATAGCTCAGAAAGGGTTTACACTGGTGCTTAGAGATCTAAGGGAGCTGTTGACTTCAACAGTGAAGCACCTCAGACTTAAGAGTTTATATAGGAGCTGGAGGCTCCACCCCTTCCTGGATCTCAGTCAGTCCTGATCCAGACAGATGCTTATGTATCAGGGCTGGGGAACATCTGGACCACAGACCTAATTAGGCCTGGCACATACCCCAGTTTGGCCCGCGAGGCCATGACCCCCAAACCACGCCCAGATGAACATCAGGTGAGGGGCAGTTAGAGATGTGGCCGCCAATGCAAACTTGGGAACCTATGCTCCTGATTGTGCATTGGCAAGGGAGGATTGGCAAGGATTGGCCGTGCTACTGAGTGCCCCATGGGAACTCTGTAGCTAGATGATCCCAGCAGAAAACAACAACACCCCACAGACTTCCACACCACCAGCAAGTCCAAGGAACAATTGGATCCAAACATCCCTGCTCCAGGGCTGGAGGTTTCCACTCCAGTTTCTTGGGTTCCTGGTAGGCAATTGGACACCGCCTTTTCACCCCAGGGACTACATAGGAGCAAAGGAGACAGCAAGGCAGGCAGGCAGGCACTTCAGGGCAGCTGACAAAGTGCCTGGCTAGCTGCACACCAAAAGATTACCTGCATTTCTAACACTGCACTCTTCTATGAGGGTTCTACTACATGATATTTCTAAATATGCAGTTCATTTCTTAATGAAAGGTTTGATACTACTCTGACAACTGGAACTTCAAGGAAAAAAGTGTTGTTGTTTTTTTCAAACTAGAAAAGTAAGTAATGCCAAGTCATTATCTCAAATAATACTTTTGCAATAGAGCAGCCTTCCCCAACCTGGTGCCCTCCACATGTTTTGGACTGCAACTCCCATCAGCACGAGCCAGCAAGCAGGTTGGGAGAGGTTACAACAGAGCACGAAAGTGCCTCCAGGTTTACTGGATCATTGCCAGGACAGATAATTCATGGCTAAGTGCTAGAATCTCATGCCTGGTGGGCTTATGTGAAAATGGAAGGTGGTTCATATTGAAAATCTCAATTCCAGAACAGGCGTACTACTCAAAAACCTAGAGAAGCTCCAGATCACCCAGGGGCACTGAGCTTTGTCAAAACAATGACTAAGCATTTTCAAGCAAATTTGCAAAAAAAAGTCTGAGTAGGATGAATATTTCAAAGATGTGCTATCTGGGATTTTGTTCACCTTTTTAAAAAATAAAGTCATTCATATCTGTCATTGTTCCTCAAATCCCATTCCCATCTTGTTCAACCTTTTGTCCATTAAACCGCTCCATTATCTTCCCCTACAATCTCTCTCCACCACCCCCAATTCCCCATTATACTCCTGCCTATGATCTTTTCTCCTCCAATATACCTTTTACTCTTTTATTTGCCTCCCATGTGGAACAGCTATGGGATCCTGTTTGTCTCCCATCAAATCCATCCTCCAAACCCACCTAAACATTTAGCATCACTCCTTACTAGGGATGGAAAGTTCTGTCCGTTCTGGTTCACTCAGTTTCTCATTTGTCCAAGCTTAAATTCAGGTCTCCACATTTCTGCAGCATTTTTTTTTTAAATCCTTATTGAAATTCTCCAGCATTTTAGTGAGAATTTCTTCTCATTAATTTGTAGGCAGTTTTGACTAATGTACACATTTTTGCAAGCAATTTCTCATATATAATGTGTTTTTGCAAGTTATTTTCACTCATACATTCATTTTTATGCACTTTCCCCCCAACATATGCATTTTTTAAAACAATGTTTGGTTGACAAACTACATAGCAAACTTCGAATGCAGTAGGGCCCCACTCATACGGCGGGTTCCGGACTTCCGCCAAAAAGCGAAAACCGCCAAAAAGCGGAACTCGTTGAATAGAATGGTGTGCGACGCCCAAAAACCGCCGTAAAAGCAGAACAAGCGCCATATGAGTGGGGCTTTAGTCTAATTGCATCTAATTGAGACTGCCGCATTAGCGAAGTGCCCTAAAGCAAAGCGCCCTAAAGCGGGGCATTGCTGTAAGTGCAAATTTTGACAGATGGCTGTGGTTTGGTTCTCGCATTATTTTAGAAAGTGCAAATTTGATAGATTCAGCTTCAAATGAGAGCTGAATCAAATTTCTCACACATCCCTACTCCTTACTATATGTTCCTGAACAGCTTCCCTGTCAAATCTGCCAACAGTCACTCTTGGAAATCGACTACTGGACTACATGGCTCATCCATCTGGTCTAGTAATGGCGTTCTAAAAAGGAGAGAGAGCATATTTCAAAGCCCCCTCCAAAATCCCAGGACTTGTGGAATTTTTTATTGACAAATGTGTTTTACGGCAGCGCCACTCCCGGATTTGTTGGTGCAAAGAAAGTTTGCCTCAAAAATCGGTTGTTCTTTCGTGTTCTTTAAACTATAATATAAAGTTCTTGACATGTTTGAGTTACCAGTTAAGGGCAATGTTCCCAGCATTGTTTGGGATTTTGTAGCAACTTGTCCGTCTGTGTGTCCATGTATATTTTAAATAGTCCCCACACACATAGCCCTCTGGGTACTTCCAGGATAAACAAGTATTTATGACTAGACATAGTGTTCTCCACAAATATATTTGCAGCACTTCTACAAGCTAATTTCCATTAGTCCCTCATTTGTTTTCCCTGTTCAAGGACATCCAACCAATAAATGTGTAAATGGGCGGGTTGATTATTGTTTTATTTTTACACCTTCTGCCGCATCTCTCAGAGGACTCTTCTTTATTTATTATCTCTGTGAGCAGAGCATAGAAATATGTAGTGAAAGTTTCCAATGAGCAAAATCTTTTCCAAGTAGGGTACTTTCCCACCACAGCCTGTCCTAGTTCCAGCTGCTGAGATCACAAATTGTAGTCTCATCAATACGTTCATCAAAAAAAAAGGGAAGGTATCAAAAAAAATTTTCCAAAGGATAATCTGTGTTCCCAGATTAAGGCTGCTGCCAAAGCTTCGGGCATGCATGCTGGTATTTTGTCATTGTTGTTTAAAGTAAAGCCAGTGATGGGCAAGGATGGCACCTCTTTTTTGCTGTTTTTCTGCCCCCTTTCTCTATCTTCTATCCTTTTCCACCTCTCTCTCTCTCTCTTTCTTCCACCTCATCTTGCAACTTGCATGATGTTAGGCCAAGGGCTACAGCAGGGATGGGGAACCTCAGACCCGGGGGCAGAATGTGGCCCCCTGGACTTCCCTACCTGGCCCTCAGAACTCTCCCCAGGCTCTTCCCCTCTCCCCAACCAAACAACTCACTAGCCCTCCTTGACTGTTTTTGCCAGGCTGGAATGTGTCCTTGCGCTCTGATAATGCTTCTTGCTTGCCTGGATGGAGGACAGAAAGGGTGTGTGTGAAAAAAACTAGCCTGCTGTACTTTCATTGCTCCACCCACTTTTGCCACCAGCAAATGCCATTAGTATGTGGCCCCTGGAAGGCTGCCCAAGGGGGAATGGGCCCCTTGAGCTGCAAAAGGTTTCCCCAAACCAGGGCTGCAGGTGACCCATCTGTGCCTCAGGCTCTCCTCTGTGTCTGCTTGGAAACTTTGGGCATAGCACTCTGAACAATGCTCCCTTTGGCTTCACCTATAAAGCCTTGCCAGTTATGCATGCTGCTTGACTTTCACCAAGGCTCTGTGAAATGAATCTGAGTCACAAGGATGCATGCCACCTTTGCTACTCATGGAACACTGCCGATTCCATGTAGAAAGAGTGGGGAACCACTGGCTGTCCAAATGCTGCTGAACTACAACTCCCATCATCCCCAGCAAGCATGGCCAATGGCCAAGGAAAATTAGAGTTGCAGATTAGCAACTCCGTACCTGGGTTCTCAATACCTGGCATGTGGTTTCTCACCACCACACCACAGCTGCAAATCATTTCTGTCCTTGCCCCAGGCATTGGGTAAACCTAGGGATGGTTGAATCTGTCTCCTTCTGGTCCTTGTACCTTTCTCATGTTTTTACCCATAATTCCATTCCATTTCCACATTCATCTGATTTTTTTTAAAAAAAATATTTTTCCGAAATACATATTTCAATGAGTATTTTGATAGAACTGCCAAGAATGGCAACATTCAGAGATGTGGAAAATCTGTTGGATAGCTAAATTCCAAGCTACACATTAGTCCAAGAGGTCCTGATAAGGACATTTCACACAGGCATTCACAAGGACTGAATTCCTCAAGCGTCCCTAGATAAACTTCCTCCCTCCACATTCACATTACTTGGAACGAAAGGACTCCATGAAGGTAAACTCCAGAGGAAGTTCAATTTGCTTAAATTCCACTGAAACCAATGGACTTCAAAAACACTGTGTTCCTCAGAAGTGCGGGATTTTGTACCGAGCACAGCATTCAGCACAGCTTTAATTATTTTAATGAGTAGAATGAATAGGGAGCTGGAAGCAGGGGGAACCACACTGCTGGCTATGCCTGTGGCCTTCACATGTAGTCAAAGATCTGAAAAGGAGCACCTCTCTGTATGTAGAGCTGTAAATGTACAGATGCTCCATGTGATTAGGAACTCCAATAGTGCACAGTCTGTCTCTCCTATAATATGGAGCTTCTGCACCATACAGTTCTACAAGTGTAGAAGCCCCTTTGCAGCCCTTCAGATCTGTGCAAAAAGTTGAGAGCACATTGTTGAGGGATGGGCCACCAGTGCAGCTCACTGCACATGTGGAGAAGCTCTGAATTAAGCTGAAGCTTCTGTCCCTAATTGTTGATACACCTACCTAGAAACAAAAACTGCTCAGGAGTGAACTCCCCTCAACTTGACTCAAAACAGTTATGTATGAGCTTTCTTTTTCTTGCTCCCAATAATATTTGAGGGCTTCTCCCAAGCCATGTCCGGTGCTAAAGGAGTGCACAGTTGCCTAGACCCTACAAAAACAAAATAACAATTTTCAGGGGCCTTTGCAAAGCTTTCCCTGAGCTGCGACAGTGCCCAGGATTCAGACAAAAGATAGGCCACATTTTGAGAGAACTGCTGAGAAACATGCACAAGAATCTTCTATCACATTCTGAGCCGAAGAATAACTTCTCATAGAACTTATGCTCGCTTTGAAATAAATCCAAGCATTATGAGCCGGTGAAATTCATATTCCAGACCAGGTCACAAAGATGTTTGGGGATGCCACCAAAAGAACTCATTGGACTGTCAGTTAAGATGGATACTGAAGAGAAGGACGTTAAAAATAAAGTCAAAAAGAAGACAGCCAGTGCAGTGTAGCTTATTGGGCTTGTACTGGGAGCCACAGGTTTAACTCCCTACGTAGCCAGCTGGTGAGCTTAGACCTGTCAATGTTTCCCATTTTTTCTTGATTTGAAACAAGTACTACAGACATATATCCTCCTCTCAACCCCTCCCCTTGCCTCCAGCTTCCAGGTTTCCCCTAATTCAGATTTCCCAGAACCTTCATATGAGAGCAGGAATGGGGATGAAATTCAATTGTGTTTGCATTTTAATGACAAGCTACTTAATTCACACTTTTCAACACAATGCACAAACCGAAACACAATTATCCTTTGAAATTCACACTTCTCCGAATGTTGTGATGCAGTTACCCAACCAATCAATGTGTAAAAAAGTATATATATTAAAGGAAAGTGCACATAAAAATGCAAATATTAGTGAATATAACAGACAAAATGCATTATATTAGGAAAATGTGCTTGCAAAAGTGTGTATATCAGTCAAAACTAAATATAAAACTACATCATTAGAAGAAGTTTGCTCTAAAATGCTGACAAAGTTTCATGAGGATTTTTTAAAAAATGCTGCAGAAATGGTGAGAACTGAATTTAAGACTGGAAAAATGAGAAACCAAAACTGACAGATTTAACCATTCCCTATGAGAGACAACATAATAGCCATCACTCTAAAAACAGTGATACTGTTCTCTATGCTGATTATTATTAATTTGCAACAACAAAATATCATAATTATTTTATTTCCATTCTGCAGCAGTCAAAATACCCAACAGATGAAAACATCAAATCCCGAGAATCATTTTTTCAAAATGTGTTCGATCTGCATCTTGCAAGACTGCACACAGGATTCTAAGGCAGCCTCTGCTTAGAGATGGAAGACATAATTAAATGCATTAGGCACTTCCAGATATTCTAAACACTTTTTTCTTGAAATATGCATTTCAAAACATTTTTGAAGCTGAAAATTGCATTGTAAAATTCAGAAAAGTATGGAATCTAAAAGATAAATGCATTTCAATCCACACATTAGTCTGGGAGGCGCACATGAGGTTACTTTATATTAGAATTCATAAAAGGCAATTTCCTTAAGCATCCCTAGGCCACATCATAGCCTATCTCAGAGCAATTAAGAGACCAGCAGCTGTGTCTTTTGGATCATCCAAAGAACATAACTCTATTTCATGTCTGCTCCGAAGAATAAAACTAGTCAACTTCATTAAAAAGTTGCAATTAAACAACTAACTAACCAAGTCTAAATGCAGATGCAAAACTAAGCAAGGAGACCCAAGGCCCTTAAGTGCTGCACTACCAGAGTCTGCACACAATTTGGCCTGGAAACTGCCACAGAATCATCCTATGATACACCTTTCATCCCCCTCCCATTAAAAAAAAGGAAAATATAACAGAAAGATAAAAGAAACTATTTCAGCTCATATAACACTAAGAATCTATCAATCCTAGTTTAAACATATATATTAATATAGGCAGTCCATATATCCAAAGAGATAACCAAACAAGAAGGATGATAAGAGATATGCTCAAATGTAGAAAGGGTAGTAAGACGGATAATGTACCGTGGGTTCTTCTCCTTCCAACCTTGAAGTCTCTTTGCAACTTGAAGGGCTCATGGAATACACTTTCACTGTCCAGCAGATATTCCCCACACCGCAAGAAAATAATTTTAATATGTGCGAACGTCCACAGAAACAAAGGATTTCCCCAAAAACAAGAGAACAATGGTCTGGCCAAAAATAAGACAAAACATGACACACCCACATTGTATGCCTCAAAACGGCATTATCAGCATTACCTTCCCAGCCATAGCTGACGATACACCATTCCTGCTTCTAGTGCTATAGCACTCCTTGTGTCCCCTTCCCTCATCTTCCTCCCTAATGCTTTGAAACAAATAATAGGAGGGGGCACATCACTTGACCATATCAAACCCTATCAAATCTTTATATGATGCAGAAGACCTACAATGAGGTTCTCCAGATTAAAAAATAACTTAACACCAAGAATGGTGTTACAGGGTTGGATGAGGAAGAGTTACCTTTTTCCCCACCCCCTTTGCCCTATTCCAAATTAAAATCACCATTTGTCAAGGCTGAGCTATAGGCAGCTGTCAGAGGTGAGCCAAGAGTTGAACCCAAGTCAAGGAACCAAGACAACTGGGAAGGACCATAGCTCAGAGGTAGAGCATTTGCTTTGCATGCACAGGGTCCCAGGTTCAATTTCCAGCATCTCCAGGAAGGGCTGGGAGAGACTCTGTCTCTGAAATCCTGGAGAGCTGCTGCCAGTCAGCGTAGGCCAGAGGTTCTCAAACTTTTTTCCCTGCAGACCACTGGAAAATTGCTGATGGTCTTAGCAGACCACTTGATTTTTCCGCCTGTTGCACCAATTGCAATGTGCTGTGCTCGATGCTGTTATGTTTTTTTAATTGCATTTTGATTTATTTCTTATATCGTGTTTTATTGTACAGTATTACAATTTCAACCCACAAAATTCAAACCATAATTCAATAAAAGAAGTAAAAGAAACAATAACATGCAATTAAATATCAATATGAATATTTAATGTGGGCATGTCATAAACCACCCGAATGAAGCTCACAGACCGCACTTTGGGAACCCCTGGCGTAGACAGTACTGAGCTACCAACGGTCTAGCTTGGATAAGGCAGCTTCCTATGTTCCTACGACAGACGTCTGTGCCAAGGGACACGCAAAAACATACCAGAATTAGGAAAACGTTGTTGGTTAGGCAATACTTCCAGACCAAACAGGAAGTATTTTATAGCCCTTCCTCTCCAGCTCAGGTGGGCGGGGCCAGTCCAGAGTCTCAGATGACTTCACAGCCAAAAATGTTCCAAACTGCAGTTCTTATAGTTCACCACAAGGGACAGACACACACTGACCCAAAAGCATTGCTATACTGACAGTGTTCCCCCCACACCTTAAATCTGCTATTTGCCACACAGAGCTACCTGCAAATAGTTTGGGGTGGGGTTAAATCTGAAAAAAATGGTCGGGAAGGAGAGCATGGTTGACTCTCCCTCCACCATCACTGTGTCTGCGATCCAAATCAACTCCCCTCCCAATTAACTTTTATGTAAAATGCTCACACAGATGATGCCTAATCACAGAGCTGCTTTGGCCCTTCAGTCTTGCTGAACAAGACTGTTTTTATAATAGCTACCAGAAGAAATGGACAAATGTTTCCCCTAGACTGGGAAAATAACCTTTCTGTTTGTATACCGTGACTTCAGTTAAGCATCCATTTTTTTTCTTCCTTGTTAACTATGGCTGCTTCCAGCTGGGTGTTAATTGTGGGCTGAGTGCTTTGCATGCCTTCGTATTTTTCCACAGTCCACATGACATCATCAACATCAAAATGCCAGCCGATATTTTCCCCCCATTTCATCCAGATATATCATTGGGGGGGGGGATCCAATAAGATAAAAAAAACTGTTGCCAACAATTTATTTGCAATATCTCGATGACGCTTTTGGAAATTAAGCCTCTGCCTGGAAGCACCCTAATCCAATCCCTTTCTGAAACCATCTCCTGAAGCAAGCTGTCCTGCACCTGGACTGCACCCGTCTCTGTGTGCAGGCATATCAGCTGTATACAGACAATGCACCAGTGTTAAAGTGCTCCAGTCCATCCTTTTGCCAGAAGCTGGGAGTGAAAGGCAGGGCTGGACCACTTCTCAATTGCTCCATTCCTTGTACACATGCTCTTGCTTAAGTTAATAAGTTTCCCCCTCTGTGATTAATAGCAGCTTTTGGGAGGGGAAGTTAACTTGAGAAATCAGCATGGGGGAAAGAGCTAAAAAGCCCACTCGCCTGGTGCTTCAGCCCTGATCCATATCAGGGGCCCCATAACTTCTGTTTGAGAAAGGAAAAACGTTGCCAGTTCCAAACACAGAGCTCACACATCATGTCTAGTTTAACCAAGAGAATGATTGCTATGTTGAAGGGAACACTGGACTGTACAGGCAACATTTACCAGGCACCATTCTCTCTTATAAGCCCCACTGAAATGAATTAGAATTTAAGAGAAGCATTGCTTAATAAGGTGCATGCTGGGGCAGTTCTTGTAAGACATGCTTCTGACTGCAAGTTGCATCATTTATTGTGTTAATAGTTTAGATCTCATCCATTGCTTCTTGAGCAGTTCTACTCATTGTGCCGAGGCAAGCTGCAACCTATTGCAGGTCCCTCCCAGGCCTATTTGTAAGATATGAGTGCTTGATGCATTCACACAATACATTTTAAAGTTATACCTAAAATATAACGTGTGAAGTGGACCTAAGGGCCTTTGCACCCATATGTGGCAGCAAGCCCATGTTTCTGACTGAGTGTTCGATGGACAGGGAGCTGTCCCTGTGATGAATGTACCTGAATGATACAAAGACTGTGAGCCCGCTAGTCGTCTACAGCAAAGCGTTTCCATTGGCCACAGCTGGAGGAGGAATGGGTTGATCTGCTGATCAGTTGTGAAATCTCTTTGAAGTAATTTTTTTTAAAGTCAAACTGATCCCACCAGGTTTTACAGTAAAAAGGGGTGGGGTGCCCCCATTTTCAGAAAAGAGAGGTGGAGATGCACTGAGACCAGCAGAACAGGGAATGTGTCTCTGCCCAAAGATTGCTAAACACATGTCTGATTCACATACATTTTTAGGTGTACACCTAAAGAACGTTAATATGTGCATAAGCTCTACGTGGGGCTGCCTTTAAAGATGGTTCGGAAACTGCAGCTTGTGCAAAATGCAGCGGCCAGATTGATAACAGGGACCCGGTGGTCCGAACCAGAGCTTGGAAAAGTTACTTTTTTAAACTACAACTCCCATCAGCCCCAGCCAGCATGGCCACTGGATTGGCAGTTGGGAGTTGTAGTTCAAAAAAGTAACTTTTCCAAACTCTGGTCCGAACATATAACACCGATTCTGGCCCGCATGCATTGGCTGCCTATATGTTTTCGGGCCCGATTCAAAGTGCTGGTGCTAACCTATAAAGCCTTATATGGCTCGGGACCACAATACCTGATGGAACGCCTTCCCCGATATGAACCTACCCGTACACTACGTTCAACATCGAAGACCCTCCTCCGGGTGCCTACTCATAGGGAAGCTCGGAGGGTGGTAACCAGAAAAAGGGCCTTCTCAGTGGTGGCCCCCCGAATTATGGAACAATCTTCCTGAGGAGATACGCCTGGCGCCAACATTACTATCTTTTCGGCGCCAGGTTAAAACTTTCCTCTTCTCCCAGGCATTTTAGTATGTGTTAAAATTGTTTTTTAAATTGTTTTTTAATTTCTCTCAGAATTTTTAAGAAATTTTTTAAAAATTGTTTTTAAATTGTTCAAATATGTGATTTTGTATTGATGTTTGATTGTTGTGAACCGCCCAGAGAGCTTCGGTTATGGGGCAGTATATAAATTTAATAAAATAAATAAAATAAAATATGAAGAAAGCATATCCCATGTAAACTGCTTGGAAATTTTCTTGCATCAATCTCAAACTAATTTTAAGGGTGCTTGCTCAAGAGAGGTTCCTGATGTCTTGTCCCTATTGTTTTTAAGATAGCTTTTCCCCACATAGCCTTTTTTCTGGAACAAAAAGAAACCACAAAGAACTAAAGTAAAATATAGGCACAGTTGTATACCATGAAAGGGAAGAACTACCAAAAAGAAAAGGGAAAAAGACATTTTGCTCAACAAATAAACACTACATGTCCATGTATTATCTTTGGGTTTCTTTGGGTGATGGATATTATCTCTCCTTTAAACCTTTCTATCTTTTTGCTCCCATTATCACTGGTGTAAGACAAATTCTGTACAGTACTGTGCAAAATATCATTGCCTACTACTCACAGAGTCATCTGAGCATGTCAGGAGTGTTTTAGATATAAAAAGTCTGCTTCCATTCTTTGTGGAGCAACAATCTGGCCCACCCACCCCCCACATGCTTTACTATTTGCCAGTCCCACCCATGAACATTTCTTTCTTCTGTTAACCGGAAAGGCTCCCTCATAAGAAACATCCTGGCAATAGGCAGCATTACATGTGGAAGGCTAAAAACTAAAAACGGATGGAATCGACTTTCATCAAAGCTCCTTTTTTATGAAAGACAGCCATGGTGAGACATCTGTTTCAGCAACATAACAAATCCATAACATTAACCAGAGCTTTGCCAGGTCTGTGTTAGTTGCCTACTCTCTCTGCTGTTAAACTTTTGGGACCCCAGGTCTCGGAGTCTTAAAAACAAGAGAGAGAGTAAGACATGAAAATCAGGGGACAATTTTCAGCTGTGCAGTCTTTCTTCTTCAATTTTTTTTTTAAAAAACACCACAGTTTAAAAAAGGGATTAACAGTCTTGTTAACAATGGGATACAAATACTCTGTCTAACAGGATAACTGGTTACCTATCTCCCAGTGACTGACAGGGAGGGCGACAGACAGACAGACAGACAGACAGACAGACAAATGGGATCTTCATTTGGTGCCAATATATACATTATACATACACATATACAATAAAAACCTATCTCCAGGACGCATCAGGTTCTGACATATCCCCCAACCCTTGCCCCATTAATTCCACACTGAGGATCACTAGAAAGTCACAGGCACTCTTTGCAAGACCTGTCCACTTGCTTTCCTTTCGTTTTCATTGGAAACTCTTCTGCAAACTCTCCGCAGTGCCAGTACAAAAAAGAAAACTAAAGCCACATCACTGCCCTCATGATTTATTTATTATTCAATTGAGCCCTTACCTCAGCAGCGGAAACAGCTTTCAAACAGGTCTAGATAATGAGGCTCTGGCTGTTTCCCGGCAGTAGTACAGCATAAGAGGCACCCAGGCAGTCTAAGCCCACAAACCTAGTCCATGGAACTACACTCTTTCCTTGGCCCCTCCCAAAAGTCAGTGCTAAGTGAATACATATCCCTTATGTTTAAAATTGGCAGCCAGTGGTATGCATTGTCCTCAATTTATTCTAATAAGCAGCCAATGGCCAGGCTGCAGCCAAAGGTGGGGTCAGCCAGCCTGAAGGGATGCCTGTCATTCCCTAGGCACGCTCAGGAAGCCACTCATAAGAAAACCAAGACCTAAAAACCTCCGAAAATTCGCACAAGCTGCCAAAACTGTCTTGCTCCATGCCCTTTTTTGGTTATCCTTAGCAGGGCCTCTGAAAGTAAATCCTCTGTCAGGAACAATCATAAGAAATGTTAATCTTAGAGAAAGAGGCTCTCTTGTTGAACACAAATGGAGGATGTGTTTTTTTTAAAAAAAATAGTTGAAATATATTGGAACCCAGGGTCGGGGAGAGAATCAGTAAGCTTATTTACCAATGCATTCATTTTGGAGAGGAGCTGGTGGTGGGATAAAATTAAAATCAAGGCATCTGCCGCAAACAAATACAGCAACACTGTATTTTGGGAATGAATACCAGATGTGGTAAAAGTATTTCCTTTATCATTTCTGAATCTGCCGGGAAAGAAAAGTGGAGGGGAGAATGCAAAAGATGAGTTAGCAGACTTTGAAAGCATTTTGCACAAAGAAGCATTTTCAGTTGCATGTGCTACAATATTTTATTTGCTTTTAAAAATTTATACAGCTAGTGCTTGCACATTTCTCATGGCATACTGATTTTTAAAAACTCACAAGTCTGATCTGTTGAACTGCATCTTTCTAAATATATGATCAGGAGTTTATTGATCTACCATGTCCCAGATTTTCATCCCATTCTCCTTTAGGGACGAGCCACGGCTTAGTGGCAGAGCATATGCTTTGCATGCAGAAGGTCCCCACTTCAGTCTGTGGCATCTCCAGTTAAAAAGGATGATGTGGCAGGTGATGAGTGTTGGAAGTGGGGCAAGAGCAACTCCTGTTTTGTTCTTTTGTTTATGTTCCAGAAGGGAGATAGAGTTGGGGGCCTCCAGATGGACAGGCTTGATTACCTTTCCCTGTGATGCTCTGACTGACTTCCTTCTGTCGCAGACTTATATGTCTTAGGGAAGCTTATCTGCCCCTCCTCCTTCTGCCCTTTCCTCTCTTCTCTTCTTCGACTGTCCAAGAGAAAGGAGACACCTTTGTCTCTGCTCTCTCTCTCCTAAGCCATGAGGGCAACTCTCAAGCCTGGGCGTTGCGCCTCCAACTTAGTTAGTTAGTTAGAACTAGGTATGCCTTTCTGTCTACTATGTATTTCTATAGAAAAATAGCTTTTCTTATTTTACTAAGTCTTAAGTCTCAGTGATTTGAATGCAGGGTAAACGCCTGCTTTCTTAGGTAAATGCACACACTGGCACACACGCATTTTAGACCACTGACGTTCTCTGCTTAACAAATATACAAATTTACACAACGAGAAGTACCTCTCTCTGCTGGAGCCTCTGCTTGGGAGCTGCTGTCTGTCAGAGTAGGAAATACTGGGACAGAAGGGCCAGTGGTCTGACTCAGTAGCAGGCTGTTCTGAATGTTCATTCAATCACATAGTAGTGTGACAAAGAAAGAAAATTTAGGATGTGGATGTGAAAATGAGCAAATGGAGCTATGATAGTTGACTTTAAAAAAAAAACACCTCTAAAATATCAATACTAAGAACGATAATTTTATCAATAGTTCCTTTTCTTTTCATTTATTGATATTTCCTTTCAAATACCAATATTTCCTTTTAAAATATTGATATTAATATCCATATTTTTGCAAGAGGAAAAACGGATCAGTAAAAGTAGTTGCTAGCAGGCAAAGGACGAACTCAAATTGATACTGGCGATTTAAGTCAACGGAACACTTTTGAACCAGCACCAGCCATTGGATGTCATCCCTAGTAAAGAGCTTCTGTGAGGTGTTTGTTCATAAATGGCCCTTACTGTTGTCCTTGCCTCTCCAGTTCCTCCCGTCACTCTACCCAGTTTTGTTACCTTTGCTACTCCTATCTTCTTCTGTTTTGTTTCCCTCTCATTCTCTCTGTGCTCCCCACCTGCACTATCTAAATTTAGACTTCTCTGCACAGGAATTATCCTTTGCTGACTCACTAAAAACAATATATTTAACACTGATGGTGCCAAATAAATAACAAATGTCAACGATGGAAACCTCTACAAAGAAGTGAGATGGGCCCTCCTCCTCCTCAGCTTACTCACGCAAGACTGAGGCTGCATAAACACCATGCTGTTAAAGGATTGTGGGGTGGGTTTGGATGATATCTGTGAGATCCTTTCTCATTTATAATTGTGTGCCTGTAAGAGATACAACCTGCAAAGGAAGACACTTGCTCCACTGGTCAGATTAGACTTATTTGTTAATCTAACAGAGTGGCCAGGTGAGCTAATGGGTCTGTCGAGTGTCCATTAACAGGTGAATAAATTTTGGGCCAGAGAGATCCTGCTGCTATTGGAACTCTTTTCAGGAGAAAGGTCCTTCCCCACCCCCATCCTGGAGCCAAGGAGAGGGTTGTGTTTCTAATCTAGTCAGCAGAAAGGCTAGAAAGTGTAGACAGACAGAGAGGCTGGCTCGCTCTCTGTAATCCCAAAGCTATGGGCAATGAGGAGCAAGATCTGATGGACTGTTAATGTGGTGAACCCCTCCATCTTAAGCTCAGGTTGGAATGTGTGTAAATAAAAACTGTATGTCCACCATAGTCTCCACTGTCCTTCTTTCCAAGGAAACCAAACCCTGGGTAAGTGCAGGACCCCTGGAAGTCTTGCACCACTCAAGAGATTGGGGTGGTGCTCAACAATACATTTAAAGTGTGACACTGAATTCTGTTTGTTTACTGTTTGAATTAATAATATGTTTTGTTTAATTAGCTTTCTTTACTTGATTAAAGGAAAAAGGAATATTAGGCCTGTTTTAAACTCATAGTAGAAATGAATTGAGAATCACCTTGCTTGTGCTATAATGCTGACAGTTAATTTACTTGTGTGTGTGTAAAGAGAAATGCTAATTTGCTGAATTGTAGAATCATTGTTTGTTTAAAGCTGTGTCTGCAAAATAGATAATTGTATTCTCACAGGCTTTTAGTTGCAAATGCACCTGTGCCCAGACTATGTTGCAAACCATGTTGCAGAGATACAAGGTCAGTATGGACATAACAAGTGTGAAAAACAATCTCCTAATATGGTTATCAGGAGGAAATGGGCATGGATTAATGATGTAGTTATGATGTAGATATGATGAGATTGATGCATGCATAATTAGTAAAATAAAGCTTATAAAAAGGCCAACCCAGCAGAGTCTGCCAGAACTGGCTTGGCCCTTCTCCACGTGCACGTGTTAGAAATAAATATACTCTATCCTCCATCTTGTTTCGTTCGTTCTTGAGCTCTATTGGGTGAGTATTTGGGAGCGAATCCTCAGCCACTAGGACCCTAAAAGGGACTAGGGCGTATTGTTTATAACAATTTGGCGACCCCGCCGGGACATCATCTTATTGGCATTCCTCTTTGCCTTGGACGTGGTCCCTACAGGGGGTTGGGAAGAGCGCTCCAGGCTATATTCAGCCTGCCCAGGCCTGTGGGAGCGGATTGGGGCGAGGAGGTATTGCCATGATGACTCCCTTTTAAATCGAAACAAGGTTGGAGAGGATTGGAGAACAGCAGGGGGTTTCAACGTTCCAACATCTCTTTGAAAGGGGTAAGGAGCCCATTGGGCCTAAGTGTGAAGAGAGTGGTGTGTGAAAGTGTGTGCATGAGACAGGGCTTATCCTCAGAGGTTTACCCTGAAGCGAGTGTGGACCTCTAATTAGTGCGTTTCTCACGTCCTCGCGAGAGGCTGAGCCACGAACAGAGGGAAGCGTGTGTTGTAAGTCATCTGCCTGTTGTTTTGTCTCAGACACCCCCCAGGTTAGACGGAGAGGCTACCCCCAAAAAGTCGTACGTCATCTGCAAAGGGCAGATAGGACTGGACGGGAACATGGGGCAGGGTGCTTCAAAATAGGAAAAGGCAGAGAGGACGGGACAGAGGGAAGTTAAGAAAGGGCTTAGAAAGAGTCAGAAGAAAAAGGGTGATTGGAAAATGACCCCCCTTGAATGTATTTTGCAAAATTTCTCTGAGTTTAAGAAAAATGTTGTTTCTTCTGGAGGGCCGGTCCCGAATGAAGAACAGTTGTCAATGTTTTGTAATGAAGCATGGGTGGAGCTGGGTATCGATTGGCCACTGGGAGGAACGTTTAATATTACAAAGGCTCGGCAGTTGGAAGCCACCCTTTTAGACATGCTGCCAGAAGAGTTAACCTCGTGGTGGTATGCTAGAGGGTGGAGAATCATCTGCCTAGACCCACCGTCAGAGTGTGCACTGGAAATGGTTTTGGCTCAATGCCAAATTAATAAGGGAAAGAAATTGGAAATAAAACCCCTAGTTCTTCAGGCAGAAGAAGAAGAATGCCTGGTTTCACCTACGGCTCCACCTCCGGCCATTCCTTTGCCAGCACCACCAGTATTACCAGTGCCACCACAGGGACTACAATTGCCACCAGCCCAAATTGTGCCACCTATCCAAGCTCAGATTGAATCATCAGTTCAGGCAGTTCAGACTGTGCCACCGGCTCAAGTACAGCCCGCAACGTATCAACAATCTATTGTCTTGCAGACCCACTCCACTAATTTTGGAACCCCTTCTTCTGGAAGTACAGCAATGGCACAAGATTTAAGTCAATCACCTATTGCTGGGACTTCATCTGGAACTGCAGTGACGTTCCAGGATTTGAGTCAATCTTTGAGGAGAATAAGACAAGAATATGATATTTTGGATCGTTATGCTTATTCTGTGCAACAAAGCCAGAATTTAGGAGCTTCACCCCAAATGATTGACCCACGTCTCCAGATGATTGAGGAAGTTAGGAGAGAGAATCAGGGAATGGATGGACATACTCTGCGGAGTGGACGCACATATAGTTCCACTCCCATAAGTAGAGAAGGAGGCAGAAATAACCCACCGCTAGAGGATATTCCAACGGATGCCTCTTACTTTATGGCACCAATGCGAGAGATGTTGGATGGACAGGGACAAGTTGCTTATGTACATGTGCCCTTTACCACCTCTGATTTATATAATTGGAAAAATCAGACGCCAGGCTTGAGAGAAGACCAAGATAAACACTGCCAATTATGGGAAACTATTTTTGCTAGTCACCACCCTACTTGGGCGGATATCCAGACACTGATGAATACCCTTCTCAGTACAGAAGAAAAATCATTAGTACTTTCCCAAGCTACGGCTCTTGCATTGGAGGAGCAAAGACAAGGTGGCAATGCACCTGGTTTAGCCCCGGTACATGTTTTGCCAACTGTGGACCCTCGTAGGTGGATTCAAACTCCAGGAGTAGGAGCCCCTGAGATTACTAGATATAAAAGAATGATTTTACATGGACTTAAACATGCCATTCCCAAACCAATGAACGTGGCAAAGTTATATGAAATTCATCAGGAAAAAGAGGAAAATCCCTCTTCTTTCCTAAATCGTCTTACTACAGCTATGCGAAGATTTACTACTCTTAATCCAGAGGCTGATGAAAATCAGCGGATTTTAATTTCTTTATTTATTGGTCAAAGTTCTTCGGATATTCGGAAGAAGTTGCAGAAGGTGGAAGGAGTGATGGGTATGAGAATGGGACAGATAATGGATATTGCGTTTAAGGTTTATATAAATAGAGATGAACTAAGTAAAAAAGAAGACGGAAAGTTGATGAAAAAGCAATGCAGTATGCTTGAAAAGCAGTGTGATTTGATTGCGGCAGTGGTTGGTGTAGGCCAGACAGATAAGGCAAGAGGGCCACGGAGAAGATTGTAGAAGGACCAGTGTGCGAAGTGTTTGAAGAGAGGTCATTGGGCAAAAGATTGTAGAAATAAGGAGGTACCTAGACCTCGCCAAGATGGACGGGGAGGCCCATATGGGTATAGAGAGGCCCCTGGCTCTCGGGACAACTATAGGGAATCAAGGATAGTCTCAAATTCCGATTTAAATCCACCACCTCAGGCCCGAATCGCAGTTATCAGAGGGCAAGAGGAAGAATCAGAATGAAGGTGGACAGGATATGAGGGTGGCTCGCGAGAAGAACCATATGTGTCCCTTACCCTGAATAATTCGGCGGTCCACGGACTAGTAGATACAGGAGCAGCCTTCTCTATGATACCATGAGCAATGTCCCGTCTACCTTTGACCCTCACGAAAGAAACTAAAGATGTAATGGGAATAGAAGGACACCGTCGTCGAGTCCCTTTGTCCCAACCCATCCAGGTACACCTTCCAGGAAGAGAAGATAAGCAACAATATTTTACACATCAGTTTTTGGTTTCGGATGATTGCCCTATTGCAATATTTGGAAGGGACCTTCTAGCAAAGCTTCAAGCCCAAATCATATTTAAAGGAAAAACCTTGGAAGTAATGATACCAAAGCAACAAGAATGCACCTTCCAAATGATCCTAAGGGGGGAGCCAGAAGTTAAAGAGAAGCAACAGTGGGAGCCTCCGGAGGGAATCCATCCTGATATTTGGGCCAGAAAGAATAATCCTGCTTGGGCGGTCAATGCTGAACCAGTGAAGGTCAGATTGAAGCCTGGGGTAGGCCCAACCCCAGTACGTCAATTTCCTTTGAAGCCAGAAGTACGCTTGAGTTTGAAGGAACTAGTGACGGACTTTACCCAGTATCAATGGTTACATCAAACTACTAGTCCTCATAATACCCCCATATTTGGAATTCCCAAGGAAGGCCGCCCAGGACAGTATAGGATGGTGCAAGACTTGCGAACTATCAATGAAAAGGTTCTAGAGGATGTTCCAGTAGTGCCAAACCCACATACGTTGTTGGCTCATGTACCTGGCAATACTACTCGATTTACAGTTATTGATTTAAAAGATGCATTCTTTTCAATACCTCTTCATGAAAACAGTCAAGACCTTTTTGCATTCCAGTGGGAAGACCCAGTTGACCATCGTCAGTGTCAACTAACCTGGTCTGTGTTACCTCAAGGGTTTATCAGTTCCCCATCAGAATTTACAAAGGCTTTACAGAAGGATTTAGGACCATGGTATCAACAACAACCAAAGTCAGCATTGCTGGTCTATGTGGATGACCTTTTGATCTGTAGCCCAGATAAGAGGAGTAATGAACAAGATGCTGTGAGTCTATTGAATCATTTGCATGCTTGTGGATATCAAGTGTCCAAAGATAAAGTACAATGGAACCAGAAGCAAGTAACATACCTAGGATATCAGTTATCACAGGAAGGACGAATGTTGTCAACTGACAGGAAGATGGCGATTTGTGGTGTGCCACCACCAACGAATGTCAGGGAGTTACGATCATTCTTGGGTTTGGCTGGCTTTTGTCGACAATGGATACCAAATTATAGCAGCTATGCCGCTTCTTTATTTGAATTATTAAAGAAGGAAGCAGATTGGAAATGGACTAAAGAATGTCACCGAGCTTTTGAAAACATCAAACAAGCTTTGCAAGAAGCACCAGCTTTAGCCTTACCAGATGGGCTTAAACCATATAGACTTTATGTCTCAGAAAACAAGGGAACTGCGAGTGGAGTTTTAACACAGCAGTGGGGCCCTGACCACTTACCTGTGGGTTACTACTCGTCCCAACTGGATCCTGTAGCAAGAGGATGGCCAGCATGTCTGCGAATTGTGGCAGCCACAGGAATTCTTATGAAGAAAGCTGAAAAGATCATGATGGGAGCCCCGGTGGAAGTACTAGGACCTCATGATTTGAAAAGGATCCTGGGAGAAAAGGCTGCAAAGGTTCTTAGCCCAAGTAGGCTTACCCAGTATGAACAGCAACTGCTAGGACGACAAGGCTTACATCTGAAAGCTTGTAATACCTTGAATCCAGCAACACTACTGCCTCAACCAGGAGAGTTAGTACATGATTGTATCCAGGCACTGGAATGCTCATTGAAACCTCGAATAGATTTGACTGATCAGCCAATAGCAGGACGACATTTATATGTGGATGGAAGCTCGAAGGTAATAGATGGACAGCGGTATGCAGGCTGCGCTGTGTGCGAGGACCTGAAGCCTATAAAGAGTATTAAATTGCCACCTACCTATTCAGCCCAGATGGTGGAACTGGCCGCAGCCATAGAGGCCCTGAAAGAATTGAATCAACAAGAAGGGAATATATACACTGATTCTAAGTATGTATTCCAAACTGCACATGCTTTCGTTATGTTATGGAAGGAAAGAGGTTTTATTAAAAGTGATGGACACAGGATTGAGCATCAACAGATGATAAAGGAATTTCTGGAATGTGTCCAATTGCCAAAGAAGGTAGCTATTATCCATGTAAAGGCCCATGGAAAAGAATTGGATCCAGCTAGGAGAAAGGGAAATCACCAAGCGGATGAGGCAGCAAAGGAAGCCGCACTGAGTGGACAGTCGTTGGAGAAGGATTTAATGAGTATCATGATTCCATGGAGAGAGTTGATCCCTCAATATTCTAAGAAGGAAGAAGATGCTGCAATACAGTATGGGGCTCAGAAGTTATCCAATGGATGGTGGCAATTACCTACAGGATTAATTTTTGTCCCAAAGACAGTGCTTCGAGCTCTTGTATTAGAAACTCATAAACAGACTCATCTTGGAGGCAATGCTTTAGGGGATCTTTTGATTAGACAAATAGTTGCACCAGGATTGTATGAAGAAACAAAGCGAGCAGTGTATGGATGTACTATTTGTGCAGCGACAAATCCTGCCCCAAAACCACCATCAGCAATGGGAGGAAGACCATGGGCCTACTATCCTTTCCAGCGATTACAAATAGACTTTGCAGAATTGCCAAGATGTGCAGGGTATAAGTACTTGCTAGTTATAATAGATCAATTGACAGGATGGATAGAGGCCTTTCCTACGCGAACAGCGACAGCAATTACAGTAGCAAAGATACTGTTAAAGGAAATTTTTCCAAGATATTCTATGCCAGAGACATTTGAGTCAGACCAAGGCCCACATTTTGTAAGCAAGATAATTTGTACTATAAGTGTGGCCTTAGGGTTCAAGTGGAACCTTCATACACCATGGAGACCACAATCATCCGGTCAAGTCAAACGTGCTAACCGCACAGTTAAGACTTTATTGACCAAGCTTTGCCAAGAGACTAAGTTGAATTGGATAACAGCATTGCCATTGGCTTTGACCATTATGAGAAACACTCCAAGGGGAAAAACAAAATTGACTCCGTTTGAGTCACTGTTTGGTAGACCTCCCATTGAGCCTGGGCCCCAGACAGAGATTAATGGGGAATTGGGAAACAGACAGTTATTGGAATATGTTACTGCCTTGCAGGGTGTTTTGTCTTCTATTCACAGACATAATCGTGAGTTTCAGAGGTTACCCTTGGATGTGGCTATTCACCAATACCAACCCGGAGATTGGGTACGAGTTCGGAAGTGGAAGCAAGAGCCTTTGCAGCCCACATGGGGACCACCGGAGCAGATCATTTTGATTACTGAGTCTGCCGTAAAGCTCGTAGGCCACAAGCGGTGGATCCATGCCAGTAAGATAAAGAAAGCAGAACCTACAATTACCCAGGAACCAGAGAAGGGAGTAGCCAAGGACTCCCCACCTGGAGAGGCGAAGGATCAGACGCCTGAAGAAAAGTGGTTATCGGAAACCGTACCGGGTTTCAACCTGAAGCTTAAGTTGAAGAAACAGAAAGACTAAGATTGTATGGGAGGTTCACGGAAACCTTTTCCCATCCAGCCTACTAGTATACAAGTACCAGGAGACCCTAGGAGGAAGGTTCCAATAACAGTAGTCCAAATTGTAGATACGTGTACCAAGGATAGAAAGCAACATCTACATACTGTTGCTCGAACCTTTCTGAATTCTGTTCTACCGCCCGATATTGATCTAAGGACTGTACGTCTTAGATGGTAGATGGGAGGGTCTCCACCAACGTTGTCACCGGAAGCATACACTGTAAATTGAAGAATTGAATCTTTGCAAACTTGGGGACGTGTTGAAGTAAAAGTTATTTTGCCCCATGTTCCATTGATTGCTAATATACCAAAAGATCCTAGACATTATTATTACCATCCTGATTTAGAGGCAAATCTTACATACCGACGACGTGTATGGCGTAGATGGGCGGATCGATACATCCTTGATCAAGGCCCTTAAGTCAATGGGAGGAAGTGTTTTACCTTCCCCATTAATTGCAATAATAGCTGCAAGAGATGAAAGGAACTATCAAAGGTATCTTCGAGTTCCTGTGGTAGTAATTCAGAAACGACCACCTTTAATTGGTTCACGCCTTGATAGGCCATATCAGTGGCATACAGTGGTTCGGACTTGGGTAAATCACAGAGTTCCACACAGTGGTATTAGGTTTATGGCCTAAAGTTGTATCTCATGATAAAATGGGAAGAAACTCAGCAGATATTAATTCTTTGGGCTTTAAGCCTATCCTTGGTATTATTTTGTGTCTCACTTCTTTATTTGTGGTATATATCTGCTTCCCAACTCCTTTTTCCACTCAAGAAGCGGGAATATGTAGAGGTCAAAGGAGCTCATTCCAGAAGGAAAAAAGGAAAAATGTGTTTGTTGAACTCGCTCAAGAGGTAGCCAAAGGGTTTAACCTCACAAATTGTTGGATCTGTGGAAGTCCAAAAGGATTTTTAAAATGGCCATGGATAGGATTTCCCATTGCACCCTACTGGCCTTTAAGTAATAAAAGTGAAGTACATGTTAATTTGAGTACCTGGATAGAGCCACATGAATGGGAGTTATACAAATCAAGTTTGGGTAAATATTGTCTCCAACAGAATATTTCTAGAGGTAAATATGTTGGAAATAGTAAATGTAATTGGACATTGGGATGGCGTGAATATTGTTCCATTGGTAATTGTCCAGTCACAAATTGTACTAAATTTGCTTCCCGATGGAATAACACACATGTTCAACTTGAAAATGGAACATGGTGTTCATGTATTCCTGATGCGCGTAATCGGAGTTCATGTAGATCTAAGTGTTCGGATCCTTACACAGATATCCAATTGCATGAATGCCAAGAAAGAAATCTAACGATTCCTACAATCTTAAAAGAACAAGGTTGGCTATGGAAGCACCTTAATGGAACTATTATTATGGGATTTCAAAATTATTGGGCAGTATGGAACCAAACCAATAATGATACCAAATGTACCTACAGAAATGAATCTCAATTATGGAAATGTAGTTTTATTTTGGGGAAAAGATACCGTATTGTCACAGGCCCTCTTGGATCAAAAGATACCTACTACATTCCTTATAATAATAAGTCCCCAATTTTACACAATACTACTATGCCTGCACTGAAAGGACACTATTGGATTTGTGATCAAAAGGCTTATGCAATTCTCCCTTTAAATTGGACTGGCATTTGTTATGTTGGAATCATACAGCCAATGTATACCATAAAAGGTGGAAACTTAAATCCCTTAGTCCCAGTATTTGATGAAGAACAGTCCTAAAGAAAGAAAAGGGCACTTGATCTTTCTTTAACAAAAGGCCAAGATAATGGTTGGAGAAACACTTGGCCTCCAGAAAGGATCATTGAACATTACGATCCTGCTTCATGGGCACAAGATGGTTCAGCGGGATACCGTGGCCCAATATATATTTTGAATCGCCTCATTAGACTTCAGGCGGTAATAGAGATAATAACCAATCAAACAGCTGAAGCTTTAACCTTGCTTGCTGATCAATCAACTCAAATGAGAGAAGCGATACTTCAAAATTGACTGGCCTTGGATTATTTGTTAGCTAAAGAAGGAGGTGTCTGCGGACTCCTTAATTTGACAGAATGTTGTGTGAAAATTGATGATAATGGCAATGTAGTAAAAGACATTGCTAATAAAATCAAAAAGCTTGCTTATGTCCCAGTACAAACTTGGAAAGGAATAAATCTTGGAGCTTGGGGAAGTTGGTTCAATTGGTTTGGAGGAATGAAAACAATTATTATATTAGTTCTTCTGATTTTAATGGGATGTATGCTTTTGCCTTGCTTGATGCCTGTAATCATGAATGGTATTCGTAGCATAATAGATAATGCAATAACTAAAAGTAACATGCAAATGTATGGTAGAATTATGTATCAACAAGTAATTCAGAATGAAGAAGCTATATGATATAAATATCAAAAAGCTTCTAAGGGGGGAATTGTGACACTGAATTCTGTTTGTTTACTGTTTGAATTAATAATATGTTTTGTTTAATTAGCTTTCTTTACTTGATTAAAGGAAAAAGGAATATTAGGCCTGTTTTAAACTCATAGTAGAAATGAATTGAGAATCACCTTGCTTGTGCTATAATGCTGACAGTTAATTTACTTGTGTGTGTGTAAAGAGAAATGCTAATTTGCTGAATTGTAGAATCATTGTTTGTTTAAAGCTGTGTCTGCAAAATAGATAATTGTATTCTCACAGGCTTTTAGTTGCAAATGCACCTGTGCCCAGACTATGTTGCAAACCATGTTGCAGAGATACAAGGTCAATATGGACATAACAAGTGTGAAAAACAATCTCCTAATATGGTTATCAGGAGGAAATGGGCATGGATTAATGATGTAGTTATGATGTAGATATGATGAGATTGATGCATGCATAATTAGTAAAATAAAGCTTATAAAAAGGCCAACCCAGCAGAGTCTGCCAGAACTGGCTTGGCCCTTCTCCACGTGCACGTGTTAGAAATAAATATACTCTATCCTCCATCTTGTTTCGTTCGTTCTTGAGCTCTATTGGGTGAGTATTTGGGAGCGAATCTTCAGCCACTAGGACCCTAAAAGGGACTAGGGCGTATTGTTTAAAACAAAAGGACATTGGCTTCCCCCAAACTATAGTTTGTTAAGGGCGTTTGACATTGTAGCTCTGTGAGGGGTTAACTACAGTTCCCAAGATTCTTTGGGGGAAGGGATGTGCTTTAAATGTATGGTGTTTATGCAGCCTGAGTTGGCCTACATAGGGAAACAGATTGTCAGCGCGTTCAGGAATAATGACTTACAGAGATACCCATGGATTCATTAGCGTGGAAGGAATCAAGAAGCCCATCTTGCCTAACTCTCTGCTGAGAGATAAAACTACATTCACTACCACCACACCAACACAAACATATGTATAATCAACCCATGCTATAGAACAAAAAGCAGCTGTATAGCTTGATCTGATGTCAGTGAGCCAAGCCGGATGCTGGAGGAGAGGCATTCAGATCCTGGGGCTGGCTAGTTCTCAGCATATTTTGCCATTTATAGCAAGCAGATGCATGGGGATTGGTTCTCTGGGATTACCTGATTTCCTGAGCCAGGAGGCTTGTGGTCTTTTATCCTAGGCCCAGAGGCAGCTGGTGGCTACAGCAGTCAAAGGTAGTAGTAGTAGTAGTAGTAGTACTTTATTGTTTACAGCCATAGGCCATCACAATCCGAGAATAAAAGAAAAAAACGCATGTAAGGCACATATAAGAAAGACGCAAAAATTATACATAGAATTCACACTACCCATTACTCCAGTGCTTGGGGTGAACCTAGCCCTAAAACAGATCCCTGCCAACTGTTTAGTAACGAGGCATCCGGATGTACCTCATAATCTTGTCCTTTAAAACTAACATTTTTAAAACTATTGGACACTTCAAGGAAGTATTATTGACCACCGTTACGAATGGGTCATAATGGAAAGTATGAGGAGTGAACTGGGAGGTTGCGTCTTTGTCCGGAAGACTTCAGGTAGGGACAAATTAAACAGAGTTATGCTGGTTTGTGCAGTTTAGCACATTTGGCCCGTATCTTGTCCGCGGCCAATGCAAAGTTGGCGACCCTGGATGTTATATAAATATCCATGCCAGCCAAGAGGATGGCAATCTGTTGTGGAATGGCCCTATCCACCATGGGGGAAATTATAGGTGATATGGTTTTCGATCTCAAGTCCGCATAAAGGGGACATCTCAAGAGATAGTGGGCCAGGTCTTCGACCTCCCCCATCTGACATATACAGACTCGTGCGTGATAGGGGGTATCGGCGTAACGTCCTTCGAGGAAAGAAGTGGCCATTGTTTGTAAGGGCCGTGAATGATCTTCTCAAAGAGGGTATTGTTAAAAATGAGATATATGGTTCCATGATAAAGGTGGTTTATCGCAGTGGTCTATCGTGATACTATCCCCCTGACCAGGTGTCCTCTCCTGCAGTTCTCAGGTTTCGAGTGTGTGTACCTGAAGTTAGGTGGCCTGGACAGAATAGGGATTCTGTTGGTGTACCGTCCACCCCGCTGCTCCACAGTCTCCCTGCCTGAGCTAGCCGGGGTAGTCTCGGGGTTGGTATTGGAGTCCCCTCGGCTTGTGGTACTGGGTGACTTCAATATCCATGCTGAGACTGCTCTGTTGGGAGTGGCTCAGGACTTCATGGCCTCCATGACAACCATGGGTCTGTCCCAAGTAGTATCTGGCCCCACTCATATTGCTGGTCACACCCTTGACCTTGTTTTCTGTGTTTGTCAGGATGACGGTGATCTGGGTGTGGAAGAACTTGCGGTGGTTCCGTTGTCATGGACAGATCACTACCTGGTTGGGTTTAGACTCACTGGGACTCAGAGGCTCTGCAGGGGTGGGGGACCGATTAGAATGGTCCGTCCCAAGAGGCTGATGGATCCAGATGGTTTCCTGATGGCTCTTGGAGATTTCCCTGTTGCCTTGGCAGGCAATCCTGTCGAAGCCCTGGTTGATCTTTGGAATAGAGAAATGACCAGGGCGGTGGACACGATCGCTCCCGAGCGTCCCCTCTTTCGGAGTGGAGCCAAACCGGCTCCATGGTTCTCCAAGGAGCTGGTGGTGATGAAACGTGTCAGACGGGGACTAGAGCGACGCTGGCAGAAAACTCAGAGCGAATCTGACCGATCTTGGGCTAGAGCCTACTTGAAGGCCTACTCCGAGGCAGTACAGGCTAAGAAGAAATCTTTCTTCTCGGCCTCTATTGCATCTGCTGGGAGCCGTCCAGCGGAACTGTTTCAAGTGGTTAGGGGGCTTTTAACTACTAGCCCCCGTGAAGGTAATTCTGACCACTCAGCAGTCCGCTGTCAAGAATTTGCACGGCACTTTGCGGACAAAGTCACTCAGATCACTGTGATTTGGACGCTAAAATTGATACAGTCTCTGAGGATGTAACTTCGGCGCCTGTTTGTCCAATTAAAATGGATTCTTTTCAACTTGTTCTACCCGATGATGTGGACAAGATCCTTGGAGCGGCGCGCGCCACTACGTGGGTATTGGACCCTTGCCCTTCCTGGCTCATTAGAAGTACCAGAGGGGGACTGGTCGATTGGATCAGGGGAATAGTTAATGCCTCTCTACAACAAGGCAGAATTCCATCATGCTTAAAGGAGGCAGTTATAAGACCACTGCTGAAAAAGCCCTCCCTTGATCCCTCTTTATTGGGCAACTACCGACCAGTCTCCAATATTCCATTTTTAAGCAAGATAATAGAACGTGTGGTGGTCGCCCAACTCCAGAGATTCCTGGATGATACGGATTATCTAGATCCATTTCAATCTGGTTTCAGACCTGGCTATGGGACAGAGATGGCTTTGGTCGCCTTGGTGGATGACCTACGCAGAGAACTGGATGGAGGGAGTGTGTCTCTGCTGGTTCTACTGGATCTCTCAGCGGGCTTTCGATACCATCGATCATGGTATCCTTCTGGGCCGCCTTGCCGAGATGGGACTTGGGGGCACTGTTTTACAGTGGCTCCAATCCTTCCTGGAGGATCGAACCCAGAAGGTGGTACTGGGGGACTCCTGCTCGACCCCTTGGCCATTGACCTATGGGGTCCCTCAGGGTTCTGTTTTGTCCCCCATGTTATTTAACATCTATATGAAACCGCTGGGAGAGGTTGTCCGGGGTTTTGGTGTTCGGTGCCATCAGTATGCTGATGACACTCAACTCTATTTCTCTTTTCCACCTGAAGCCAAGGAAGCCGTACAGACCCTAAACCAGTGTCTGGCATCAGTGATGGACTGGATGAGGGTAAACAAGTTGAGATTAAATCCTGACAAAACAGAGGTACTCCTGGTCAGTCGGAGGGCAGATCAGGGAATAGGGGTTCAACCGGTACTGGATGGGGTCGCACTCCCCCTGAAGTCTGAGGTTCGCAGTTTGGGTGTACTCCTGGACTCAGCTTTGAATTTGGAGGCCCAGATTGCTGCAGTATCCAGGAGCGCATTTGCCCAATTAAATCTGGTGCGCCAGCTGCGCCCGTTCCTGGACCTGCCTGATCTGACCAGGGTGATGCATGCCTTGGTTACATCCCGTTTAGACTATTGTAACGCGCTCTACGTGGGGCTGCCTTTGAAGACTGTTCGGAAACTTAAATTGGTACAAAGAGCTGCAGCCAGAGTACTAACTGGGGCTGGTTACAGGGACCATACAACTCCCCTGTTACAACAGCTCCACTGGCTGCCAATTTGTTTCCGGTCACAATTCAAAGTGCTGGTTTTGACCTACAAAGCCCTATACGGCTCAGATCCAGACTGTTTGACAGATCGTATCTCCCTACATGAACCTGCCCGGGACTTGAGATCTTTAGGTGAGGCCCTTCTTGTGTTCCCTACACCTTTGCAAGCACATTTGACGCGGACACGAGTAGGGCCTTTTCAGTGGTCGCCCCTAGGTTGTGGAACTCCCTCCCGAGTGAGGTACGATCAGCTCCCTCCTTGCCGTCTTTTTGGCGACAAGTAAAGACTGTTTTATTTCAGCGGGCATTTGGGACAGAGAACGACCAGGATTAATGTCTTATAGGCTTGGTGATCATATTATATGATTTTATTATTTTAAATTGTTCGCTGTTTTAACTTTTATCTTATAGTTTTTAATTTTCCCTTATAGTTTAATTCTTTTTTAATAATATACTCTGTATGTTTTAATTGATGTTGTTTTTAGTTGTAAGCCGCTCTGAGTCCTATTGGAAAAGGGCGGGGTAAAAATAAAGTTGTATTATTATATTATTATTATTATAAAAGGTTGATTGAGAGGCTGAGTACAAGGACCAGCAGTCAAAGGTGATACAGCTTCTTGAAAGTTTGGAATAAACCCCGGAGCAGATTCTACTGCCCCATTGACATGGAGCTACCACCTGGTGCCTTAGCCCCACCTGCACTACAAATTTAAAGCAGTATTACACCGCTTTAAACAGTGATGGCTTCCCACAAAGAATCCTGGGAACTGTAGTTTGTTAAGGGTACTGGGAGTTGTTAGGAGGCCCCTGTTCCCCTCACAAAGCTACA
This sequence comes from Rhineura floridana, assembly GCF_030035675.1. NCBI lineage: Eukaryota > Metazoa > Chordata > Lepidosauria > Squamata > Rhineuridae > Rhineura > Rhineura floridana. The sequence goes on from NC_084487.1 coordinate 22,664,089, forward strand.
GTCCCCAAAGTGGTTTAACAGTAAATCCTTCTTCCCAAGGAACTCTGGGAATTGTAGCTCTGTGAGGGGGATAGGGGTCTCCTAGCAACTCCCAGCACCCTTCACAAACTATAGCATACTGCAGATGGGACCCGAGTTGTAACGTTTGTAGCAGTTCCATTCCCTAATCCAGTATTTCAGAATGCCCTGGGTTAATCACATATTACTGGGACTATTTTAGACTGGAAGAAATAGGAGTCTGCTTATGGATGCATGCAACAAAAGAACCAGAACAGGGAGCTCCACATCTGTTACATTTACCATATATCCACATTCTTATATGTAATAAGAGTCCCAGACAAGAGTGTCTGCAGAAATATTTCGGGGATGGGAGGAAGGTCTATGAATTGTTACTACAGGTTATTAATAATCCACTCCACCCACCATTACAGTAGGGCCCCACTCATACGGCGGGTTACGTTCCAGACCTCCGCCTAAAAGCAAAACCCCCCAAAAAGCGGAACTCCATCAATAAAATGGTGCCCGACGCCCAAAAAACAACATAAAAGTGGAACAAGCACCGTATGAGTGGAACACCAAAAAGCAGGGCCCTACTGTACTTTCAGAATTCCAAGGGGGTTCACAGGGGAGGGGAGGGGCGGCTTGACTCTCCTGTAGACCCCCTTGGCCCCAGGCCCTATAAACACCAGTGTCCTGAGTTAAAATGCCTGCAGCTTCATTTTCCAGACACCATCCTTTAGAGATTTAGGAGCCGGCACCTGACCCCAGAGGGCTTCTGGTTATTTATCAACAGCACTTTCCCACTAGGCAAAATCTATCCTGGCTCTGCAGAATTTCCTTCCCACCCAAATATGGTATTAAACTTCATAGGACTTCAGGAACAAGAAGGGAAAAGAATTTGCTTGATAAATGGGGCTGTTTTCCAGGAAATGGGGCTACATTAGGGATGGGGAACCTGTGGCCCTTCCTATCTTCTTGGCCAACAGTCAGGAATGATGGGAATTGTAGTCCAGTAATGTCTCAAAGGCTACAAGTGCCCTACCTGTGGGCCACATGGTGGAAGGCACAAAGGTCCCAAGGATTGATTGAATGATTGACTGACTGATTGATTATTTGATTTATATCCCGCCCTTCCTCCCAGCAGGAGCCTTGGGCGGCTATAGAATATATAGCTGTGTGAGATGGAGAGATGAAGGCACATCAGAAAGGGGAAATGATGGAAGAAATGGAATTGGGCTGGAGAACCTTAACACTAAGGACTGGAAGACTGAAATTAATGATGAGAATGACAAAGAGAAGGATGATCATAAGAACATAAGAAGAGCCCTGCTGGATCAGGCCAGTGGCCCATCTAATCCAGCATCCTATTCTCACAATGGCTATCCAGATGCCCTAAGGGGAAGCTCACAAGCAGGAACTGAGTACAAAGAGTGCTCTCATCTCCTGTGGTTTCCTGCAACTGGTATTCAGAAGCATATTGCATCTGATCGTGGAGGCAGAACATATCCCTCAGAGTTAGTAGCCCAAACCACGTTGCTGGCCTCCTGATAGTTAAGACATTTCCTGTTTCAGAAAGGACTTTGGAGGAGCTACAGTATTGATGTGAGGGGAAGCACATCCTAAGTGCATAAGAAGAGCCCTGCTGGATCAGGTCAATGGCCCATCGAGTTCAACATCCTGTTCTCACAGTGGCCAAACCAATGCCTACGGGAAGTCCACAAGCAGGACCTGTGCGCAACAGCATTCTTCCCTCCTGCGGTTTCCAGCAACTGGAATTTGTAGCATACTAGGAGGCAAAATAAGGTCATCATGGCCAGTAGCTATTAATAGCCTTATCCTCCATGAATTTGTCTAATCTTCTTTCAAAACCATCCAAGTTGGTGGCCATCACTGCCCCTTGTGGGAGAGAATTCAACTATGCAATCATACAATTTTGGAATGCCAGAAAACAAAATGAAAGCAACGTACCAGACATCTTTCTGGGATATTATGCTGGTCATTGACCATAATAAAGGAAGATTGATTGATTGGGATATGTCTCAAGTTCAAATTCTCACGGCAAAGGGAGGTAGGCACAAGCCTTTCTTTGCATGATTTCAGTGTAATAAGCCAACCACTGTACTTTTTGCTAATATACATCACAATCCAGACGGAGTGGTGTATGAGTTCCATAATACCTTCGAGCCTTGTGGTGTAGCCTCTGTTGTTTTCAATTATGATGAGAAATGCCAGTATCAGATGCTGCTGACCCTTCCCAGAGTTTGTCACTCCTTAGCCACTCAAGCAAAGGTTTATTGTGGTTGAAAGCTTTTCTAAGAGGTGTCCACAGTATTTGAACAGGCCCTGATGTGTTCACAGTTTATAGAGACTCACCAGCATTTGGCTGTGAATAGCTGAGTGTTTTAAACGTGGCCAGATATTTCACGTTTGGCTGCAAAAAGAAAAACCTTGACACATAATTTTGTTTCCCTTGGAACCACCACAGTTGTAGGCAAATAAGCACTTCCACCCAGTCCAAAGGTGTTTCCTCAAAGAAATGGAAATGCTGTCCAGAAGAGAGCAGTGGGCCTAGAAAAGGCCTGATAACCGATCATGTGGGAGAGTATCTACGGTCACATCCACACCATACATTTAAAGCACTCTTACTCCACTTTAGGAGTCATGGCTTGACACACAAACATACACACACACACACACAAAATCTTGCCAACTGTAATTTGTTAAGGGAGCTGGGAGTTCTTAGGAAACCTCTAACAATCTACAGTTCCCAGAACTCTTTGGGGGAAAGCCATGACTTTTAAAATGGAATAAGAGTACTATAAGTGTATGGTGTGCATATGGCCATATGTATCAAGGTTCAGTCCTGCTAGCCCACAAACCTAAGCTGTGCTCCGATGAAGTGATTCTTTGTTAGAAGTGGCTCAATGGGTGGAGCAGAGCCATTACACTAACTTCCTGGCAGGGTTCACTGTTGCTTATTGGGTGGGAGAGGCAGTTTTGACCAATGTACACATTTTGCAAGCAGTTTCTCCTAATACCATGCATTTTGTATCTTATTTTCACTAATGTACTCATTTTATGCACACTTTCCTCTAATCTATCCATTTTTGTAAACATTGGTTGGTTGGAGAGCTGCATCACAAAATTTGATAGTTTTGATAGATTCAGCTTTAAATGCAAAATGAATGTATAGGATGGAGGAGAAATTCAATTTTGTTTGCATTTTAATGATAAACTACCTAATTTGCGCTTCTCAAATCAGTATGTGAACAGAAACACAGCCATCCTTCAAAATTCACAGTTCTCTTAATTCAGCAATGACGTTCTCCAACGAATGTGTGCAAAAATGCATATATTACTGAAAAGCATGTAGAAAAATGGATATATCAGTGAAAATAACACAAAAGAATGTATTATATTAGGGGAAATTGTTTGCCAGAATGGGTACATTAGTTAAAACTGCATATAAAAACATGTTTATTATTAAAATAAATTTCCACTAAAATGCTGAATTTTCATGAAGATTTTTTTAAAAAATGCAAGCTGCTGCAGAAATGTGGAGGACTGAATTGAAAACTGAGGGGATAAAGAGAAACAGGGAGATCTGAAATTGACAGACTTGGCCATCCCTGTTCCGCCCCACCCCATTCTGACTTCCAGCCCAGTTATAGGTCCACTTCATATGCACATACAAGGGTCAGTTGAATGACATATAGGAGGAGTAAGTCACATAAACCAAGGCATAAGCCACATGTTGAAAACTATGAAATTTGCCAGTGGAATTTACCAGTAAAGAGTACACTAAGAATCATAGCATATATACAACATTAATTTTTGTAAAGCCCTTGAGAAGTATAACTATGCATTTTTTAAACCTCCAGCCTCCCCTTGATAAATGTGAACTTAATCCATGCACATAAATAATTTTAGTATGACATTTTATTGCTTGCCGTCATTCCTGCTGTCATCACTGCTAACCCCCTTAAAGTACATAAAACTTACATCTAGACTTTTAACAAGGTTATAGCCCAGACCAACCCTAGTACGATAGCCTCTCTGCATGTAATAGTCACACCAGATTTTTCACTTGTGGTATGTGCCAACTTCAGAACTTGCATATATAATTTAATGAATATAGACTGCTTTTTTGGTTAAAAAAAATGAGGTTCCCAATACTCATATATTGATAAAAGTGCCATGGGTGCCAGCACACAATGGTTATCATGGGCAGCAAAAACAGAAATGCCGGTACTTCAAACAGGTGAGTACTATCACAGAAAAAGTGCCAAACACAGATATTACAAGAGGCATGCAAGCGCTAAACAATAATATAAATATAAATAAGAATATCATATAATGGAACACATCCTATAATATAAACTATGCAATATTCCTATGACATCTTAAAGCACTACCTTTAACATCACAATTATGTTTCATCTTCTGTTTAAAAAATAAATAAGTTAAAAGTATATCTATTTTCTTAAGTAAATATGCAAATTATCTCTAAAATCTCAATATCAAGTATTGAAATATTTAAGTGTTTGCTTATAAAAATGTATAAATATATATACATTAATTAGCAGGAAGTAGAGACCCTGTGGCCTTTCAAATGTTTGTTTATTTATTTATTATTTATTTATTAGATGTATATCCCGCTCTTCCTCCCAGTAGGAGCCCAGGACTCCAACTCCCATCAGCCCCAGCCAGCATGGCAAATGATGATGGGAGTTGTAGGGAGTTGTACTCCAACAACATCTGGAAGATGACAGGTTTCCAATTCTTGTACTTGAGGGCCAAGCATTGGTTTAGCCATGAGTCTTGCCCTTCCTCTCATGCTTCAGATTTTATTTATTTATTTATTACATTTATATACCGCCCTATAGCCGAAGCTCTCTGGGCAGTTTACAGCAATTAAAAACATTAAAAACAAATATACAAATTTTAAAACAAAAAAACAATTTAAAAACAAAATTTAAACTTTTTAAAAAACAATTTAAAAACACATGCTAAAATGCCTGGGAGAAGAGATGATCCCCACAAACATTTTTAAAACAGCTGCAAAGCAGGAAAAGTATTGGTGATGTCACCAGCCTGTGACACTGGACTTAATTTGTTTGAATTAAAAATGTATTTTGCTTATTTTGCTTTAAAGTAAAAAGTGCTGGGCCTGTTTGGAATTATAGCACAGTAAACGGATAGTTAACTTGCTTATGTATTAAATTGCTGACAGTTAATTTACTTGTGTGTGTGTTAAAAGAAATGCTAATTTGCTGACTTGCATTATCATTGTTTGTTTAAAGCTGTGTTTGCAAAAATAAGGTCTCAGGCTTTTGTTGCAATGTCCAGTTGTACTGTAGAAAAGTATCAAAATTTGTTGCAGATACAAGGTCAAAATGAGCAAAACAAGTTGTGAATAACAACTCCAAATATGGATCAGGAAGAGAGAGGATGTTACCAGAAGGAGATGGGCAGGGATTAAAGTGATGTAATTATGATGATAATGATGCTAATGTAATTAACATAACAAAGCTGATAAAAAGGCCAGCAATGCATAGTTTTGCCAGAATTGGCCTGGCCTCTTCTCCACATGCACGTGTTAGCAATAAAGATACTCCTTCTCCATCATTGTTTCGTCGTTTCTGAGACTCTATTGGGTGAGTACTGGGAGCGAACTCAAGCCACTAGGACCCCTAAAAGGGGCTAGGGCAATTTGTTTATAACAAATTGGCGACATTCCGCCGGGACTCATCTTGCTGACATTCCTCTTTGCCTCGGGCATGGTCTCTGCAGGAGGTTGGGGAAAGTGCGCACCAGGCTATTTTCAGCCTGCCCAAGCCTGTGAGAGCGGATCGGGGCGACGAGGGATCACCATAATGACTCCCTTCTAAAATCGAAACAAGGTTGGAGCGGAGCAGGGGATTGAACGTTCCAACGTTCCTGGTTGGCAGTGGTAAGGAGCCCAGTGGGCTTAAATGTGAAGAGAGTGGTGTGTGAAAGTGTGTGTGTGTGAGACAGGGCATATCCTCAGCGGTTTACCCTGAAGTGAGAGCGGACCTCCAGTAGTGCATTTCCCACGTCCTCGCGAGAGGCTGGGCCACGAACAGAGGGAAGCGGGTGTTGTAAGTCATCTGTCTGTTGTTTCGTCTTAGACACTTCCCCTGGTAGAAGGCAGGTAGGCTACCCGAGTGTCACACGTCGTCTGCAGAGGGCAGAGGGGACTGGGCATGGGAGAGATGGGGAAAGGTGCTTCGAAGCAGGATGGGACAGAGGGGACTAGACACAGGAAAGTCAAGAAAGGGTCTGGAAAGAGTCAAAAGAAAAAGGGCGATTGGAAAATGACCCCCCTTGAATGTATTTTGCAAAATTTTGCTAGGTTTAAGAAAAGTGTTATTTCTTCTGGAGGGCCGGTCCCGAATGAAGAACAATTGTCAACATTTTGTAATGAAGAGTGGGTGCAGCTGGGTATTGATTGGCCGCTGGGAGGGATGTTTAACATTACAAGGGCTCGGCAGTTGGAAGCCACCCTCTATGAAATGCTGCCAGACGAGGCAACCTCGTGGTGGTATGCTAGGGGGTGGAGAATCATCTGCCTAGATCCACCACAAGAGTGTGCGCTGGAAATGGCCTTGGCTCAATGCCAAATTAATAAGGGGAAGAAATTGGAAATAAAGCCCCCAGTCCTCCAGGCAGAAGAAGAAGAATGGCTGGTTTCGCCTATGGCCCCACCTCCGGCCATTCCTTTGCCAGCACCACCAGTACCACTAGCACCACCGCAGGCAGTTCAGCCACCACAGGTGGTCCAACTGCCACCAGCCCAAGTTGTGCCACCCGCCCAAGCTCAGGCTGGGCCATCAGTTCAGGCTGTGCCATCAGCTCAAGTACAGCCCCCAACGTATCAGCAGTCTACTGTCTCGCAGACCCAGTCCACTAGTTTTGGAACTCCTTCTGGAACTGCAGTAGCATTCCAAGACTTAAGCCAATCACCCATTGCTGGAACTTTGTCCGGAACTGCAGTAATGTTCCAGGATTTAAGTCAATCTTTAGTGCGGATAAGACAAGAATATGATATTTTGGACCGTTATGCCTATTCTGTACTACAAAGTCAGGGTTTAGGAGCATCGCCCCAAATGATTAACCCACGTCTCCAGATGATTGAGGAAGTTAGGAGGGAGAATCAAGGAGTGGATGGACACACTTTGCGGAGTGGGCGAACATATCGTTCCACTCCTATGGGTAGAGACGCAGGCAGAAATAACCCTGCACCAGAGGATATTTCGGCCGATGCCTCTTATTTTATGGCACCAATGCGAGAGATGTTGGATGGCCAGGGACAAATTGCCTATGTACATGTGCCTTTTACCACCTCTGATTTATATAATTGGAAAAATCAGATGCCAGGCCTAAGAGAAGACCAAGATAAACATTGTCAATTGTGGGAGACTATTTTTGCTAGCCACCATCCTACTTGGGCGGATATACAGACATTGATGAATACCCTTCACAGTTCAGAAGAAAAGTCATTAGTATTCTCTCAAGCCACGGCTCTTGCATTGGAAGAGCAGAGACAAGGTGGCAATGCACCTGGTCTAGCCCCGGTACATGTTTTACCGACTCAGGAACCTCGTAGATGGATTCAAACCCCAGGAGTAGGAGCCCCTGAGATTACTAGGTATAAAAGACTGATTTTATATGGACTTAAGCATGCCATCCCCAAGCCAATGAATGTGGCAAAATTATATGAAATTCATCAGGAGAAAGAGGAAACTCCCTCTTCATTTCTTACTACAGCTATGCGAAGATTTACTACCCTTAATCCAGAGGCTGCTGAAAATCAATGGCTTTTAATTTCCTTACCACAGCTATGCGAAGATTTACTACCCTTAATCCAGAGGCTGCTGAAAATCAATGGCTTTTAATTTCCTTGTTTATTGGCCAAAGTTCTACGGATATTCGGAAGAAATTGCAGAAGGTGGAAGGAGTTATGGGGATGGGACTTGGGCAGATAATAGACATTGCGTTCAAGGTCTATGTAAATAGGGATGAAGTAAGTAAGAAGGAAGAAGGAAAGTTGATGAAAAAGCAGTGCAGCATGCTTGAAAAGCAATGCGATCTGATTGCGGCAGTGGTTGGTGTAAACCAAAGAGACAAGGAAAGAGGGCCAAGGATGAGACTAGAGAAGGACCAGTGTGCCAAGTGCTTGAAAAAAGGTCATTGGGCGAAAGACTGCAGAAATGAGAGGGTTCCTAGGGCTCGCCAGGATGAGAGAAGAGGCCCGTACGGCTATAGAGAGGTCCCTGGCTCTCGGGACAACTATAAGGAACCCAGGACAGTCTTAAGTTCTGATCCAAATCCACCTCATGCCCGGATCACAGTTGCCAGAGGGCAGGAGGAGGAATCAGAATGAAGGTGGACAGGATATGAGGGCGGCTCGTGGGAAGAACCATATGTGTCCCTTACCTTGAATAATTCGGCGGTCCAAGGACTAGTGGATACAGGAGCGGCCTTCTCTATGATTCCACGAGCAATGTCCCGTCTACCCTTGACCCTCACTAAAGAAACTAAAGATGTAATGGGAATAGAAGGACAGCGTCGTCGAGTCCCTTTGTCCCAACCCATACAGGTACACCTTCCAGGGATAGAAGATAAACAACAGTATTTTACACATCAGTTTTTGGTTTCGGATGGCTGCCCCATTGCAATATTTGGAAGGGACCTTCTAGCAAAACTTCAGGCCCAGATTACTTTCAGAGGAAACACCTTGGAAGTGGTGATACCAAAGCAGCAAGAATGCACTTTTCAAATGATCTTAAGGGGGGAGCCAGAGGCCAAAGAGAAACAACAGTGGGAGGCCCTAGAAGGAATCCACCCTGATGTTTGGGCCAGGAAGAATAATCCTGCTCGTGTGGTTAACGCTGAACCAGTGAAGGTCAGATTGAAGCCTGGGGTAGGCCCAACTCCAGTACGTCAATTTCCTTTGAAACCAGAAGTACGCTTGAGCCTGAAGGAATTAGTGACAGACTTCATCCGATATCAATGGTTACATCAGACTACTAGTCCACACAATACCCCCATATTTGGAGTTTCTAAGGAAGGCCGCCCAGGACAGTATAGGATGGTGCAAGATTTGCGAACTATTAACGAAAAAGTCCTAGAAGATGTCCCAGTAGTGCCAAACCCACATACTTTGTTGGCTCATGTACCTGGCAATACTACCCGATTTACTGTCATTGATTTGAAAGATGCATTCTTTTCAATACCCCTTCATGAGGACAGCCAAGATCTTTTTGCGTTCCAATGGGAAGATCCAGTTGACCATCGGCAGTGTCAGCTAACATGGTCCGTGTTACCTCAAGGATTCATCAGTTCCCCACCTGAATTTATAAAGGCTTTACAGAAAGATTTAGGACCACGGTACCAACAACAACCAAAGTCAGCATTGCTGGTCTACGTGGATGATCTTTTGATCTGTAGCCCAGACGAGAAGAGTAATGACCAAGATGCTGTAAGCCTGTTGAACCATTTGCATGCCTGTGGATATCGAGTGTCCAAGGATAAGGTACAATGGAACCAGAAGCAAGTAACGTACCTAGGATACCAGCTATCACAGGAGGAACGAATATTGTTGACTGACAGGTGGATGGCGATCTGTGGTTTACCAGCACCAACGAATGTCAGAGAATTACGATCATTTTTGGGTTTGGCTGGCTTTTGTCGACAATGGATACCAAATTACAGTAGTTATGCCACTCCCTTGTATGAGCTACTGAAGAAGGAAACAGATTGGAAATGGACTAAAGAATGTTACCAAGCTTTTGAAAACATCAAACGAGCTTTGCAAAAAGCACCAGCTTTAGCCTTACCAGATGGGCTTAAACCATATAGACTTTTATGTTTCAGAAAACAAGGGAACTGCGAGTGGAGTCTTGATGCAGCAGTGGGGCCCTGACCATCTACCTGTGGGCTACTACTCGTCTCAACTAGATCCTGTAGCAAGAGGATGGCCAGCATGCCTACGTATTGTGGCAGCCACAGGAATCCTTTTGAAGAAAGCTGAAAAGATCATGATGGGAGCCCCTGTGGAAGTACTGGGACCGCATGATTTGAGAAGAATCCTGGGAGAGAAAGGAGCTAAGGTTCTCAGTCCAAGTAGGCTTACCCAGTATGAACAGCAGCTGCTGGGACAACAAGGCTTACGCCTGAGAGCTTGTAACACTCTGAATCCAGCAACACTATTGCCTCAACCAGGAGAGTTGGTGCATGATTGCATCCAGACACTGGAATGCTCATTGAAACCCCGAGTAGATTTGACGGATCAGCCAATAACTGGGCGACATATATATATAGATGGGAGCTCGAAGGTGATAGATGGACAACGGTATGCAGGATATGCTGTGTGTGAGGACTTGAAAACCATAAAGAGTGTCAAGTTACCAACCATCTATTCAGCACAAATGGCAGAATTGGCTGCAGCCATAGATGCTTTAAAGGAATTGGACCAGCAGTAAGGGAATATATATACTGATTCCAAGTATGTATTCCAAACGGCACATGCCTTTGCTATGTTATGGAAAGAAAGAGGTTTCATCAAAAGTGATGGGCACAGAATTGAGCATCAACAGATGATAAAGGAATTTTTGGACTGTGTTCAACTACCAAAGAAAGTAGCTATCATCCATGTGAAGGCCCATGGGAAAGAAACAGATCTAGCTAGGCGAAAAGGAAATCACCAAGCGGATGAGGCAGCAAAGGAAGCAGCGCTGAGTGGACAGCCAATGGAGAAGAATTTAATGAATATCATGATCCCATGGAGAGAGTTGATTCCTCAATATTCTAAAAAGGAGGAAGATGCTGCAGTACAGTATGGGGCTCAGAAGTTACCTAATGGTTGGTGGCAGTTACCCACAGGACTAATTTTCGTCCCAAGAACAGTGCTTCGAGCCCTTGTAACGGAGACACATAGACAGACTCATCTTGGAGGCAACGCTTTAGGAGATCTTCTGATCAGACAAGTAGTGGCACCAGGATTATATGAAGAGACAAAGCGAGCAGTGTATGGATGTACTATTTGTGCAGCGACTAATCCTGCTCCAAAGCCACCACCAGCTATGGGAGGAAGACCATGGGCCTATTATCCTTTTCAGAGACTACAAATTGACTTTGCAGAGTTACCTAGGTGTCAAGGGTACAAATACTTGTTAGTAATTATTGATCAGTTGACTGGATGGGTGGAGGCATTTCCAACTCGAAACGCAACAGCTACGGTGGTTGCAAAGACTTTGTTAAAGGAAATTTTTCCAAGATATAACATGCCAGAGACATTTGAGTCAGATCAAGGACCGCATTTTGTGAGCAAGATAATTTGTGCTGTAAGTGCGGCCTTAGGGTTCAAATGGAACCTTCATACTCCCTGGAGACCACAATCATCCGGTCAAGTTGAACGGGCAAACCAGACGGTTAAGACTTTGTTGACTAAATTATGTCAAGAAACCAAATTGAATTGGGTAACAGCATTGCCATTGGCTTTGACCATCATGAGAAATACTCCAAGGGGAAAAACAAAATTGACTCCTCTTGAGTCACTGTTTGGCAGACCTCCCATTGAGCCTGGGCCCCAGACAGAAGTCAGTGGGGAATTGGGGAACAGACAGTTATTGGAGTATGTTACTGCCTTGCAGGGTGTTTTGTCCTCTATTCACAGGCACAATTGTGAGTTTCAGAGGTTACCCCTGGATGTGGCGATCCATCAATATCAACCCGGTGATTGGGTACGAGCCCGGAAGTGGAAGCAAGAGCCCTTGCAGCCCACGTGGGGACCGCCTGAGCAGATTATCCTGATTACCGAATCGGCAGTAAAGCTCGTAGGTCACAAGCGATGGGTCCACGTTAGCCGGATAAAGAGAGCAGAGCCTGTCATTACTGAGGAACCAGAGAAGGGAGTAGCCAAGGACTCCCCACCTGGAGGGGTGAAGGATCAAGCGCCTGAAGAAAAGTGGTTGTCGGAAACCGTGCCGGGTTTCAACCTGAAGCTCAAGTTGAAGAGACAGAAAGACTGAAATTGTATGGGAGGTTCAAGGAAACCTTTTCCCATCCAGGCTGTTAGTGTACAAGTGCCAGGAGATCCTAGAAGGAAGGTTCCAATAACTGTAGTCCAATTTGTAGATACGTGTACTAAGGATAGGAGACAACATCTACATACCATTGCTCGAACCTTTCTGAATTCTGTTCTCCCACCCGATATTGATCTCAGGACTGTACGCCTGAGGTGGTAAATGGGAGGATCTCCACCGACATCACCACCAGAAGTGTTTCCCAGTGATTGGAGAGGAGATACCTGGGGACGTGTTACAGTAACTGTTATTTTGCCTTGCGTCCCTAGAATTGTTGATTCACATAAAAGTCCTTTTGCAGATTATAATCTCATTTTACAAACGAATCTCACACACCGACGACATGTGTGGCGTAGATGGGCGGATCGATACATCCTTGATCAAGGCCCTTAAGTCAATGGGAGGAAGTGTTCCACCTCTCCCATTAATTGTAATTATAGCTGAAAGAGACAAAAGAAACCAAGGAAGGTACCTTCGGGTTCCTGTGGTAGTGATCCAGCAACGGCCACCTTTAATTGGTTCACGCCTTAATAGACCATATCAGTGGCATACAGTGGTTCGGACTTGGGTAAATCACAGAATTCCGAACAGTAATATTAGGTGATGACCTAGGTTATATCTCATGTCAAGATGGGAAGAAACTCTGCAGATATCAACTCTCTGGGCTTTAAGCTTATGTTTGGTACTATTTTGTGTCTCATTTCTTTATTTATGGTATATATCTGCTTCCCAACTTCTTTTTCCACGCAAGAAACGAGAATACGCAGAGGTCAAAGGCGCTCATTCCAGGAGGAAAAAAGGAAAAATGTGTTTGTCGAACTTGCCCAGGAAGTAGCTAAAGGATTTAACCTTAGCAATTGTTGGGTCTGTGGCAATCCAAGAGGGTTTCCCCAGTGGCCATGGATGGCAATACCTCTCAACCCCAAGTGGTTATTAAGTAACCTTAGTGAGGTACACAATGGAACGGGAGTTTGGAAAACGAGTCACTGGTGGTATTTAAATTGGATTCCTACCGGCCAGTATTGTATTTCACAGAACTCTACCAAGGCAATGCATTGGCTTGGAAATAGTAAGTGTAATTGGACTCTCCAATATGCTACTCGATATTATCCAGGACCTGGAGAGACCACCACTCCTTGTGCCCTGTGGAGTAATGGAACACATGTGGCATTAAAGAATGGTACTTGGGCACCATGTATTCGGATGAAAAATGATGGGACAAACGATTTATATTCATGTCGTACCCAGTGGAATAATTTAACTCAAGAGGGACAGTTATGTGCCTGGTTCAAAAGTAGCAAGAATCAGTCCCTCAATAGAAAAGAATGGGTTTGGCACCATTTAAATGGGACAGTAGTGAGTGGATTCCAAAACTATTGGGCAGTCACTAACCATACAAAACCAGGGTGTGTCTGCAAATGGAAAAATGAAACAGGGTTATGGAGATGTACAGTAACCCAGGCTAGTTTAAGCCCTCTTGGAAATGAATCATACTACATCCCATATCAAATTAATAAATCTATGTTTAACAAAGAAGCACTTCTGGCATTAAAAGGCCATTATTGGATTTGTGAATCTATAGCCTACTCAATTTTACCAATTAATTGGACAGGCATATGTTATATTGGGATTATACAACCCCAATATGCAATAAAAGGTGGAGGTTTGAATCCCTTAATCCCAGTGTTTGATGAAGAACAGTCTGAAAGAAAGAAAAGGGCACTTGATCTTTCTCTGACAAAGGGCCAAGGGAATGATTGGGAAGATACTTGGCCTCCAGAACGGATCATTGCAACTTATGATCCTGCTTCATGGGCACATGATGGCACAGCGGGATACCGTGGCCCAATATATATTTTGAATCGCCTCATTAGACTTCAGGCGGTATTGGAGATAATAACCAATCAAACAGCTAAAGCTTTAACATTGCTTGCTGATCAATCAACACAAATGAGAGAGGCTATACTCCAAAACAGACTGGCCTTGGATTATTTGTTAGCCAAAGAAGGAGGGGTCTGCGGACTCCTCAACCTAACAGAATGTTGTTTGAAAATTGATGACAATGGCAAAGTAGTAAAAGATATTGCTAACAAAATCAAAAAGCTTGCTTATACCCCAGTGCAAACCTGGAAAGGAATAAATCTTGGAAACTGGGGAAGTTGGTTCAACTGGTTTGGAGGAATGAAGACAATTATTGTATTGGTTGTCCTGATTTTATTGGGATGTATGATTTTGCCTTGCTTGATGCCCATAATTATGAATGGTATTCGTAGTATAGCAGATAATGCAGCTAAGAACAGTATGCAAATGTATGGTAAAATTATGTATCAACAAATTATTCAGAATGAAGAAGCTATATGATATAAATATCAAAAAGCTTCTAAGGGGGGAATTGTGACACTGGACTTAATTTGTTTGAATTAAAAATGTATTTTGCTTATTTTGCTTTAAAGTAAAAAGTGCTGGGCCTGTTTGGAATTATAGCACAGTAAACGGATAGTTAACTTGCTTATGTATTAAATTGCTGACAGTTAATTTACTTGTGTGTGTGTTAAAAGAAATGCTAATTTGCTGACTTGCATTATCATTGTTTGTTTAAAGCTGTGTTTGCAAAAATAAGGTCTCAGGCTTTTGTTGCAATGTCCAGCTGTACTGTAGAAAAGTATCAAAATTTGTTGCAGATACAAGGTCAAAATGAGCAAAACAAGTTGTGAATAACAACTCCAAATATGGATCAGGAAGAGAGGGGACGTTACCAGAAGGAGATGGGCAGGGATTAAAGTGATGTAATTATGATGATAATGATGCTAATGATGCATAACAAAGCTGATAAAAAGGCCAGCAATGCATAGTTTTGCCAGAATTGGCCTGGCCTCTTCTCCACGTGCACGTGTTAGCAATAAAGATACTCCTTCTCCATCATTGTTTCGTCGTTTCTGAGACTCTATTGGGTGAGTACTGGGAGTGAACTCAAGCCACTAGGACCCCTAAAAGGGGCTAGGGCGATTTGTTTATAACAAGCCCAAGTCAATTGCTGCCATCCACAGATATCTTTTCCTCATTCAAATGAAATATTAAATTAAAAAAAAGTTTTAAAAGCTTACTTCTCATTTGCCATACTTTCTCTGGATGAAAAAAAGTGTGTTGGACTAAACATGGTGAGGGCTCTATAAATCTAATGCATGTCATCATCCACTAACCCAGTGGTTCCCAAACTCTGCCTCTCCGCACTACTTGAAAATTGCTGCTGGTGTTAGCAGACCACTTAATGGTTTTTCTGCCTGTTGTAGCAATTGTAATGCACTGTGCTAGGTGCTGTAAGATTTCTAATTGCGTTTTTATTGCTTCTTTTTATTTTTTTATTTTTTATTTATTTATTTTATTACATTTTTAGACCGCCCTATAGCAATAAGCTCCCAGGGCGGTGTACAGCATAATAAAACAGGTTAAAATACAAGTGGATGTAAATACAATACACAATAAAACATAATTAAAAATTTTCAATTTTCAATTCAAATTTTAAAATTTTTAAAATGCCTGGGCGAAGAGGTAGGTCTTTACCTGGCGCCGAAAAGATAACAAAGAAGGCGCCAGGCGTATCTCATCAGGGAGGGCATTCCATAGTTCGGGGGCCACCACTGAGAAGGCCCTAGCTCTAGTTATCGTTCTCCGTGCCTCCCTATGCGTTGGGACACGGAGAAGGGCCTTCGACGTCGAGCGCAGCGACCGGGTAGGTACATAGCGGGAGAGGTGTTCCGCCAGGTATTGTGGTCCGATGCCGTTAAGGGCTTTATAGGTAAGAACCAACACTTTGAATCTGGCCCGGAAACATATTGGTAGCCAGTGCAGCTGGGCCAGGACAGGTGTTATATGATCAAATTTTTTTGTCCCAGTAAGAACTCTGGCCGCAGCATTCTGCACCAGCTGAAGTTTCCGAACCGTCTTCAGAGGTAACCCTACGTAGAGTGCATTACAGTAGTCCAATCTAGAGGTTACCAGAGCATGGATAACTGTGGCAAGGTTCTCCTTATCCAGATAGGGTCGTAGTTGGGCTACCAGCCGAAGCTGGTAGAACGCATTCCGTGCCACCGAGGCTACTTGAGCCTCCAGTGACAGGAGCGGATCTAATAAGACCCCCAAACTACGGACCTGCTCCTTTAGGGGGAGTGTAACCCCATCTAGGGCAGGTCGGACATTCTTTCACTTCTTATATTGCATTTTACAGCATTACAATTTGCATTCAATGGAAATCAAATTCTAATACAATAAAATACAATATAGGAAATAAAAGAAGCAATAAAAATACAACTAAAAAGTAATATGAATAGTTACTGTGGAAATGCCGCAGACCACCTGAATGAAGCTCGCAGACCACTGCGGGTCCATGGACCACCGTTTGGGACACTCTGCACTAATCTGATAGTTTCACTTAATCATAATCCCTAAATTTTACTCTTCTTTTTTTGCAGATAGCGCCGCAAATTATGCTACAGCTCTAGCACTCCCCAGAGCCTTGCAATTTAGAAGATGTTATTTTTTGCTGCAACTATACTCTGTCACAGAACTAATTTGGTCCAAAATAGGAGATAGTGGTCACATTCTGACTAAAGTGAACAACATTACAGGTAGGAAGAACACCCTGATCTTAAAATCTCCAGCACCATAGATGCACCAAAAAGAATAGGAGAGAAATTTGGTTCAGTTCACATTGTAATACGAAACTACCTAATTCACACTTCTGGAAAGAATATGTAAACTGAAACACAGCTCTCCTTCAGAATCCAGACTTCTTAGAATTTTGTGATGCATTTCTCCAACCCACAAAATGTACAAAAATACATATATTAGGGTAAACTGTGCCATAATAATGTATATGTTTGTGAAAATAACAATACAAAAAAGCATTATATTAGCAAAATTGCTTACAAAAATGTGTTTGTTAGGAGAAATGTGCACTAAACTCCTGACAAATTTTATGAGGTTTTCTTAACTGAAAAAAATATGCAAACTGATGCATAAATGGGGAGAACTAAATTGAATATTGGAAAAATAAGAAACTGAGGGAAACCAAAACTGACACAATCATCCATCCCTATGCACAAACAACACTGATTGAAGATGACTGATTGATTAAAAATGACTGAACATCATTTTTTAAAACAACTCTCATGTACTTTAGTAAACACTGCATGGAGTGGATAGAGCAAGCCCCTGTTTTAGTGCAGAAAAAGCCCGCTTGATAAGGTACTAGCTTGGTGAGTGTAGACTGGTAGTTCATTTTAAAATCTTTCTTGAAAATATTATCAAGAGAAGTCCCTATTTAGCTGTATATTAGCTTCTAGCCATTGTCCTGGCAGCCACTGATTGACATGGTCCTTCTTGAATTTGTGCAATCCTGTCCTAAAGCCTTCTAACTAGTGACTATCACCATATGTTGTGGCAATGAATTCCTTAGGATGCAGTGGGTGAAAAACTGCTCTTCTGTCTGCCCTGAATATACTCCAGTCAATTTAATTGGGAGCCTTTTAGTCCCCCCCAGCTGGCAGTTGCAGACAAGGAAGGGGCTGGCTTGTGCAGCTGTTGCAAGCTGAGCAGGCCCTAGCCACCTGGGGAGAACTAGCCTCAGAGGGAGGAAATGGGAAACCCCCTCTGAATACCACTTACCATGAAAACCCTATTCATAGGGTCGCCATAAGTCGGGATCGACTTGAAGGCAGCTCATTTCCATTTTCAAGAGGAGAAAGGTAAGAGTTCTGCATGACCATCAAGGAAAATGTGTCCATTTGTTGCACAATAAACTTGGCGGCGCAGAAGAGCCTAGAATGGCTAGGGAAACTTTTAGTATTTGTATCCTTAACTCCATGGTATCATGATTTTCTCACCGCCTCCCTTTCCCAGTTTTTCACAAGGGAGTTAGCATGGCTTGTCTCCCTACATTTTGGAGGCCAAAAATAATCTCCAGTCACTTCCATCTGTCCATTGTGAGTTCCCTTTCATGCACACTTTCCTGGGAGAAATCTTCATTGAACACAGGTAGACTTACTTCTGAGTAAATGGGCATAGGACTGCACTGTTTATCTTCTCCTTCACTCAGTGCTATCCTCTTGCTTCCAGATGCTTTGGCAACATGGTCAGCTATAAGAAAAGGGCTCATAAATCTTACTCATCACCCACCCTTTTGCATTTCAAAACAGTTGTTTTGTTTTCATCCTCAGTTATTGCAGCCCAGCTTTGGGTCGCCACATTGTTCAATATATTTAGGTACTGTATTTCTCCCTCCCCACAGCAACCACCCTTTGTTCCCTAATTAGTGGAATTATTACAGGCATTTTATGAGCTCTACAAAATGCAGCTAAAACTCCAAGATGGAAAAGATGGTCTATAGTGTTGTATATGTCCTGGAAGGCCTTGATTATCTCTTGGGCTTAGCCACAAATTCCCCAGGTGTACCTGTTATGCTTGCCAGGGCAAAAATCTAATTCCCTTGACCAGCTGTTACCCCTGCAACTTTCCCGTATGGAATGTCTGGCCACCAAGCTGGCCACCATCATGTGGTGGATTCAACCATGTGGAGATTCTCCAGACCACTTCCCCATGACTGCTAGGAATGTGGAACTGTGGCAACAAAATTCTTAATGGCGATGGTGGCTGTATTGTCTACTATTGAATTTCAGACTCCTCACAGCTGTGTTGTTAACTAGTTTATTTACAAGGTTCTATACTGCTCCCTGGCAGGGCATTGAACAATGGCCTGCAGCAGGCTCTTTCCCTTTCAGGACCAAAAGAAGGGAAAGAGGGAAGAGCCTGAAAGTTGCCTTGCATTAAAGGAAGGAATGGGGAACCTGTGGCCCTCCAAATGTTGCTGGACTCCAACTCCCATCAGTCCTAGCCAGCATGGGAATTATGGGAGTTGTAGTTCAGCAGCTTCTGGATGGTTACTGGTGTCCCCTTCCTACCTCAAGCGGACAATGCATTGTTAATTCACTGTGGCTGATTACAACACAGTGGCCTTCAGCAGTGAGACTGCAATCCTATGGATGCTAACTTGGGAGTAGGTCTTTCCCCTCCCCCCAACAACAGGCAGATGATGAGCAAAGTTCCTCCCTTTTCCTTAGTCACTTGCAGCCTGCATGCCGAGAAGCAATGTTTTCCTTCTCCTCATATGAACCTCAGCATTAAGTGATCGGCTTCTCCATTCAGGGATGGAGTACAGCTGCATTCTTCTGTAATTTCCTCTTTCATACAACTCTTAAAAGTCTAGGAATCCTATATTCCTATGCACTTGATCACTCTGTCACATACTGAAGTTCTGGTTTCTTTTAACCTGGTTGATTAAAATCGTTCAAGGGACATAAGCAAAACGGCTGATGGGTTAAAAAAAAAAACCAAATCCACATTCATCCTTACTTGGGGTGGAAAGCAACCATTTGTTATCAGTTCACCAGCATTGTAGTCCTTAATTCCTTAACCACAGATGCCTTTTGGCTTCTATGATTTTGTAATTAAGAGGCCCTGCAGTCACTGCATTTATCTATGTGTGTGTGTGTGCATATATGTGTGTATATATATATAATAAAAATGTAAGGCTGTCATCATGCTGCAGCTCACTTGGCCACAGACAGGTAGCGCTGCAAAATACAACATGATGAGAAGTAGTGGATGGGCTGCCAAAGCAAGTCACAGATGGGCAACCAGAACAGGCTGCAGCCACCCCCAGCAGCTGTGCTGCTCCCCTGGATCCTCTGCCTTCAAGCTCCCTGGCCCCTGCCCCCAGGATCCAGATCCCCAGGCCAGCCAGTGGTACTACCAGCCCCTTTTCCCCTTCCTGGTTGGCCTGAAGATTCACTACTGCTCTGCCAAAACATCCCAGGAAGCCAAGTAGGATGTAAAAGGAACAGCGCAGCAATAAGGAAGGTGGACAAAGGATCCGCTGCTGCCGCATCCCAGAGAACACACACAAGTCAGCAGCACTCAGGGTAAGGGAGCACATCTTGGGAACAGCAACTGGGCCCAAAGCGACACCCCCAAAGTCCCTAGGCCGTGTTTCATGTCCCTCCTTGTAGTGACTGACTGACTGCAAGGACAGGAGGGAACACTCAAGGTGGGCAAAAGAAGTCCAGGCCTCTCATTCTACACTGCCGCCACCTGACACAGGGTGACTCTTCATCCTGCCTGGTCACTGCCCAGTCTAAAGGGAGTGGGAGAGTTGATGAGATTTAAGGCACGGGAGGGTTAGGGGGGTAGGAGTAGGCAGGGTTGTTGAGCAAAACAAGCAAGGGCACAGCCTCTAGCCTATATATATTATCACATTCATCCCAATCCAAAGGCAAGTCACTCTGTTCTTTCCTGCTCTGGAGAACCGCCTGTTTATAATCCAGGCCTCTAGGCCTCTGGTAAGCATTTACATCACCATTAGCCATGGCACAAGCTTGCAATATTTGCTATTATCCAGTAGCTGGTTAGCAAATTCATCAGCTCTTCCCTTCTAATTCTTTATATATTTTTCCCCAGGAGACATAAATTCATTCCAAACACCAAATATTTACAAAAAAGAAAAAAATGTTTATTTCTTGGACAACTAATCTGGAATCTGAATTTCTGAGTTTCAACCAAAACCATGAGGCATGGGACAGAATCGGCATTCAAGAGTCTAACATGGAATCCTTTGCTCACTTTGTTGGATATCATTTAAACTCCTGCCTTCTTTAACCAGGTTTCAAAAAGCATGTCAAGATACAGGGCTGGTTCTAAAGGGTGGCCAGGTGGGGCACTGGCCCGACGGCCCCTGGAGCTACAGGGGGGGCCCCAGCTGCCCCTCCGCTCCCCTTCCATGATCCACGCCCCACACACACCCCCACCTACCTGTCTGCTGTCTTTTACCATTGCCCTTAATGAAGATGGCAGCTGCGGTTTCCCTAAGGTACTGAAGCTCCTGCCGCCATCTTAGTTGATGGCAGAGATGCACGCACGTAGCACGTACGTGTGCCATCAAAAAAGATGGCAGCAGAGGCCTCATCCCCTTAGGGAAACTGCGGCCGCCATCTTCATTAAGGGCAATGGTAAAAGATAGCAGACAGGTAGGTGGGGGGCGCGTGCTTGTGTGTGTGTGCGCATGCGCAGGGGGCCCCCAGGGCAAGCTGATGCCCAAGGGCCCCAGCATGTCTGGAGCCAGCCCTGTCAAGATACAGCAATCTAGTCATCTGTACTGCAGTGTATTTATTGCAGGATCCATTGAAGTAACACCTGGATGCTTCTAGCCATCTTTCATATCACCAGAGCCACATTCACACTACACATTTGTCTTTTCTAGTGAATCATGTCTTCTCATTATGTGTCCAAAGTATGATAACCTCTGTTTCATCATTTTAGCTTCTAGTGATAATTCTGGTTTAATTTGTTCTAACACCCAATTTGTCTTTTTTGTGGTCCAGGGTATGCACAAAGCTCTCCTGAAATACCACATTGCAAATGAGTTGATTTTTCTCTTATCCACTTTTTTCAGTGTCCAACTTTCAGTGCCCACCTTTCACATCCATACACATCCATACATAGAGATCAGGGATACCATGGTCTGAATGATCCTGACAGATGTATAGTGCGACCACATTTGGAATACTGTGGACAGTTCTGGTCACCTCGACTCAAAAAGGATATTGTGGAGCTGCAAAAGGTTCAGTAAAGGTTCGACATGATCAAGGGGATACGGCAACTCTCCTATGAGGAAAGATTACAACATTTGGGCATTCTTATCTTAGAATAAGGCGAATAAGAGGAGACATGATAGAGGTGTTTAAAATTATGCATGGTGAGGAGAAAATGGATAGGGAGAAGTTTTTCTCCCTCTCTCATCACAACACTAGAGGACATCCAATGAAGCTGAATATTAGAAGATTCAGGACAGGCAAAAGAAAGTACTTTTTCACACAGCACATAGTTAAACTATGGAATTGGTTCCCATAAGAGGTAGTGATGTCCACCAATTTGGATGGCTTTAAAAGAGGATTAAACAAATTCATGGAGGATAAAGCTATCAATGGCTATATTCTCTCACCTTAGCAACAAGGAGGAGTGGAAATGTATAATTAGATGGCGTGGCCACAAGGAAAAAGCGAGACTAATCCTCCCCAGAGGAATGCCTGCTTGTGCGAATGGGGAAAAGCGATTTGCAGCTAAGTTTTGAGCAGGAAGTACAGATGATGCAAATGAAAAGTGAAGGTAAAAAAGTGTATTTCCTACAAAGAAATGCTTCCATGTAGATGAGCCCAGTATTGGCTTTAGCTCACACAAACTATTCTATGCATGGTGAGGGAGGGTGGATTTCCTCCAACACCCCTCCCCAAGTAAGAGTATGTGCAGTAGCAGACTGAGAGCTGATCCACAACTTTGAAATGTACTTATATTGTGTGTGGAAAGCCCCTAAAGAGCTAATGCCAAATTATTGTCCAGAGATCCTCATACACAATCTCTGAAGTGTTTGGCATACATACCCCCTCTCATTACAGTTAATGACACTTTTGCCACTAATTTAAGTGGAGTCAGGATTATGCGCCAGACTATACATGTCTCACTGGAAGAGCAAGCACAGAAATATGGAATAAATTGGGCCTGGCCTCTTCAGGCATAGCTGCGAGGATCTTAACTTTCACATTTCCCAACTTCCTTTGAACAAAAAGAAAGAAAGAAAAGAATGAACCATACAAACACAAACAATGCATTAACAGTGATTTCTTTTTCACAAGACATTCTTTTCTTTTCTATCCTCCCCCCCCTTTCTGTTTAGTTTAGTTTGAACAACAAAGGAGCCTACTCAGGATTTGGCAGCAGTAAAAAGGCACTCTGGACTCACAGCACATAATGTAATCTAGCCCTAGGTATGAGGTTAGCTACTGGTTGGATGCAAAGCATGTGTCTAGCAGCAGAGACTCCTAGTTGTTGGAGACAGGTTTCCAGAGCAGCATCAGAAGATATAGGTCCTATGCTGATGCTCAGATAAAGCCTGACCAAAGGTGCTTTCAGATGGGGCTTAATTTGCTAATAGGTCACTGAGATATATCACAAAAAGGACATTGGCAACTAGAGATGGCCTATCCATTTTGGTTCTCCCAGTTTCTAATGTTTCCAATCTTAAGGTCAATTCTCTACATTTCTGTAGAAATATGTGGTGTGTTGTTTTTTTAAATCCTCATGAAAATTCTTCGGCATTTAATGCAAATTTTCTCCTAATGACCACATTTTTATATGTACATGTTTTTACAAGCGATTTCTCCTAATACATTTTTGTGTGTTACTTCCATTCGTATATTCATTTTTATGCACATGTTCCCCCTAATGCATGCATTTTTGTAAACGTTGCTTGGTTGAAAAACTGCATCACAAAATTCGGGTAAGTGAATTTTGGAGGATGGCTCAGTTCCGGTTCTCAAATTGTTTTGGAAAGTGCAAATTGGATGGATTCAACTAAATGCAAACTGATCAAATTTCTCCCCCATCCTTACTGGCAACAGGTTTTGTTTTGTTTTGTTTATTTTAACTTATCGGAAATTCCCCAGAAAGGGTGAATTCAGATTAAATGTGTGTGGGGGGGGGCGGATATAGGCTGACATTTTGATGCCAAGATAATTTTGTGGCTGCTGCAAAAAACTGCAAGCACAAAGAACACACATCCCCCCCCCAAAAAAAACCCTTCCTGGATGCATCCTAAAATTCTTGATTCGCAGGAATTAGGGGGACCTGACAAATCTATTCATCTGAAAAGCATATGACTAATTTTTGTGGGTTTTTGTTACTTTGGGTTTAAATCTTCCAATCCCACTGCCATCGTTGTCTAGCATGTTTTTGGTTGCTAAATTTGTATCCCATCTTTCTACCAAATGGTACTTAATCCAACCCTAAGCAATAAAATACAAAGAAAACTACAAAATTACAATTAAAAAGTTAAACCAGTAAAATCAATTTCAGCATATTTACTGAGGCCATAACAAGTCAGCTGATGATAGAGCAAAGGTTTGCCTACATAAAAATATCTTTGCCTGCTGGTGGAAGATCATAAGAGATGAGGCTAGATAACCTCTCTTGCCAAGGAGTTCCAAAGGCTGAGAGATTCCACCAAGAAGGTCCTGTCTCGATTTTCTATCAAACATGCTATCGATGTTGGTGGGAAAGAGCATCTCCTGAAGATCTTAAAACATGAGCAGGCTCGCATGGGACAATATGGTATTTCAGATACCGGTCCCAAGCTATGCAGGGCTTTATAGGTCACTAGTAGCCTCCTATCCAGTATTATCCAGGAATTCTAAGAACCCCCCCCCCAAAAAAAGCGAAGTTTTGAAATCAGTGGTTTAAACAGTGTAGTTCTGAAAGGTTCAAAACGACATCCAATTGTATGCAAACATAGAAAAAAACCTGTTCCTTGATCCTTAAGAGGTGTCCAAATGCATAGTGAACAAACAACTTTCCACAATATATAGTAGATAACTAGCACTTTGAATTCTGTCTAGAACCACACTAATAGCCAGTGAAGTTGCTGTAACATGCCTTGGTCTGTAGTCTGGCTGTGGCATTCTGAAGCTTCCAAATGCACTTTGAAGCCATTCCACATAGATCACATTACCACAGTCCTAACTAGATGTAACAATAAGTCACCATGGCCAGATTGGACATTTCCAGGAACAGGTGCAGCTGATGCGCTAACTGTAAATGTGTGATAGCACTCTGGCTGCTGCTGAAAGTTGGGCATCCAAGTTCAGAGCTCAGTCCAGGAGGTAAAGTCAAGCTGTGAAACTGAGTCCAGGGGAGGAGAGTGCAACACCATCCAAGCCAAATTGAACCCCTATTCCCTGAACTGCCTTACTGCTATTGTTGTTCCTAGCTCTATTGGCCTTTCAGTATCATTAACCATTATTTTTTAAAACATGTGAAACTGTCATTGCACTTGTTATTGTACTTACATAGACCGCTGAAGCACACTAGTATTTCTGGCTCCTGATTAAGATTTTGTGGAAATGGGCCCAGTGACGTGCTACCCATTAGCCATTCTTCAGTTGGGCTTTCAATGACTTCTGTGATCTTTCAGAACAAATTGTTACTTGGCAGGGAGCAAATTAAGTTTGTGTGTGGGGGGGGGTTCCAACTGGACATGTTGTGACTCTATTTGCACTACACTTAGGGTATTTCCAGATGGATGGGGGGGGTATGAGTGCTCCTCATGCATGCAAGTTTTTTTAAGGGTCCACAAATGTCATTGGTATCAAAATGCCAGTCATTATCTTCACCCCATTTAATCCAGTTTTTCCCTTTCTGGGGAAAATCCAGTGGGCTTTTTTAAAACTCACCTGCTATCAACAACCTGTTGGGATATCTGAATGATCCATTTGGAATATTAAGCCCCCATCTAGAAGCACCCTCATTCGCCACAATCCTCTCATTGGGTCCTTCAATGCTATATACATTTCACGGTTCTGAATTTTGGGGTCTCATTTGAATATTTAATTCTGCTGTTGTCTCTGTGTTTATTTGTTTGCACTTTGGGGGTTTCCGTTCTAACATTGCTTCCTTCATTTTTGTGTGTCAGAATACTCCCTTGTCAAGTTGGATAGCCAGGCCAAAGGCAAAAACAAAGGCAACCTAGCTCGGCGATGGGGGAGAAATTAGATGCAGTTTGCTTTCAAAGGCAAACCTAAATCATTTGTACTTTCAAAAACAATATGCAAATTGAAACACATTTATTAGCATCTTGCAGCGCAGGACTCCAACTGATGATATCCTGGGGTAAAGCGTGTACAGAAATGCACGTATTCGTGAAAATAGCGCACAAAAATGCGTTGTTAGAGGAAATTGCTTTGCATGAATGTGTACATTAGGCAAAATTGCATATAAAAACATTAGGAGAAACTCACACTAAAATGCTGGAGAATTTTCAGCAGGACTTTAAAATGCACATCTATGTACAAGTGTGCACAACTGAATAATGGAAAAATTAGAAAGCGAAAGAAACCAGAAGTGTCATATTCACCCATCCCTATCCCAGGAGAAAGAGAGCAGCAGAATCCCCAGAATCGCCAAAGGTGAAGTGGAGGCAGGGTAGTGGAACAGGGGGAGAATGTATGGCTGTTTCAGTTATGTGTACTTAAGCTTACTTACAAAACTGGGTAGGGGGAAAAGGGATTGTGCCAAAGACCACATGGAAAATGTGGGTATGAAGGAGCTGCAGCGTCTCCCTCCAGATGGGCCAGAGGCTGTGTAGGTGTAATATCATTATTGAACCAAATCCTTCCCCTGCCCATGCCTTCCCTCTTGAAATCAGCTGTTCCCCCCCCCTTAGCAGGGGTGTAATGGAGCAGGAACATACAGAAGTGCAGCTCTGGTGGTTATTTCCCAATAGGACAAATGACATCATCTGGTAACCTCCAAATTAGATTACTGCAATGCACTCTACGCGGGGCTGCCTTTGAAGACAGCTCAGAAACTGCAGCCTGTGCAAAATGCAGTGGCCAGATTGGTAACAGGGACCAGACGATCTGAACATATAAAACCTATTCTGACCCGCTTGCATTGGCTGCCTGTATGTTTCTGCGCTCAATTCAAGGTGCTGGTTTTGACCGATAAAGCCTTACACGGCTTGGGACCACAATACCTGATGGAACACCTCTCCCGATACGAACCCACCCGTACACTACGTTCAAGATCAAAGGCCCTCCTCTGGGTGCCTACTCCGAGGGAAGCTCGGAGGGTGGCAACAAGGGAGAGGGCCTTCTCAGTGGTGGCCCCCAAATTATGGAATAACACTGTTATCTTTTCAGCACCAGGTCAAGACTTTCCTCTTGCTTAGCTGTGCTGCTGATCAGACATTCTTCCTTTGTTTCTGACTTACAATTATTACTCATGCTTTCTGTGCCCATAGAATAGCCAGTGTGTGCATGTGTGTTTCTGCCTTCTGTGAAAGTACTGAACATCCATCAACAAATATCAGAACCTCCCCTCTCTATGCAGCAGCAATGCAATACAAAATCAGAGCAACAACTGCCTCCTTCTTTCTCTTTCATGACAGCCAAACAGAGGACTAGATTCTTGAATTCTCAGACAGATTAAAGACCATTGGTTCTAATTAACTGTTTTGCACTTGGTAACAATGCAAAGCAGCAAAGAAAAAGGCTGACAAGGATTTGCTCAGATGTTGCCCTTCAATGAAAGTTTTGCTGTTTTCCCCAATTCACCTTAAGATGCATGGGGGTGAAGGCTTGGTCAAGTGAATCTAGCTTCCAGGTTCTTCTAGGGCAGTGTTTTTCACATTTTCTCTGGGGTTCCTGAGAAGATTGATCAATTAGAAGTTCAGTTATGGTGCCAGATATGTTTTCTTGAAATTTCATTTGACCCCCACTAATGATCTTTTATTGCATTCTGCAAATGTTAGCCAGTGTCAGTTGCAGAGGTGCCAACAGGATTTTCTGGGCCAGGTACACTGTCTGTGGATTGGGGCCTGTATCCCACTCACAAAAGAGGGTATTAATTTGCCTGAAATCTGAATATATGCTGCATAATATTCCAATTTGTATCCTCTTTTGTGGATAGAGTGGAGAATCTAAACATAAATCAGGAGCCAGACATAAGTAATAAGACATCTGATAGACAGAACATCAACAGGTGAAGTTTTCCTCATAAATGTATTTCCATACGAGTCAAGAATTAGCCTGTTTGAATTTCAGCCTGCCAGACAGCTGCTAAAGGCACAAGACCCTCAATGTCAAACCTAAACCATGCAAAGAACTCATTTTCATGAATTGCAAACCAGTTATATTATGACTGTAATTATGATGATGATGATGTAGTTTTTCTCACCAGATGACCCAAAGTGACATACATAACCAATTAAAAACAACAGAATCCATAAAGCCTAAAAACACATCTGACAATTTAAACCAAATTAATACAATATAAATAAAGGACAAGTATACAAGCTCCGCCCCACTGAAAGAGGTCATCAAAGGCCAAAGGCCTGCGTGTAGAGGGAGGTCTTTGCCTGGTGCCTAAAGATGGATAAAGATGGCACCACACATGCCTTCCTGGGGAGAGCGTTCCACAGCCAGGAGGCCACCACTGTAAAGGCCCTTTCTCATGTTGCCAGCCTCTGAACCTCCTATGGAGGGGGCACATGAAGAAAGGCCTCCAATGATGATTGCAGGATAGGGGTTGGTTCATTATGAGGAGAAGCAGTCCTTGAAGTATTGTGGTGTCCTGAGCCACATAAGGCTTTATAGGTCAAAACCAGCACTTTGAATTCAGCCCAGAAACTAATTGGTAGCCAGTGTAATCATGCCAGAATTGGTGTTATGAGACCAACTTACCCCGGTCAACAATCTGGCCACAATTCTGCACCAGCTGCAGTTTCCGAATCGCCTTCAAAGGCAGCCCCATGTGTAACACATTGCAGTAGTCTAACCTAGAGGTTCCCAGAACATAGAACACAGATATTAGGCTGTCCCTGTCCAGACAGGGGCACAGCTGGGCCATTAGCCAAAGCTGATGGAAGGCACTCCATGCCAGTTCACAGAATTCTCTGGGGGAAGCCATGTGCTTTAAATGTATGATGTGGATGTGATCTGAAACTCTGGAAAACAAAGAGGCAGAAGAGAAATTGAAAATATTAGTTCTATGAGGAGAAGCAAGGTTTTTTTGTATTGTTGTTACAGAGAATTCTCAGCATCCTCACCAAACTACAATTCCCAGGAATCTTTGGAAGATGCTATGACAGTTCAAAGTGGTTAAAAACCCCATATAAGTTTATGGTGTAGGCACACTCTTAAATGATTTACTGAAAGTTGCTTTGGAACTGCATGACACGGACTGGAAAGAAAATAGTTTGCCTGAGTCTGTCTCAGAGGTATATTAAAAAAGTCTCTCCCCCTCCCCCCGCCTGACTCTATGCACTTCAATACTACAGGTATTAACAACAAATCATATCATGAAGCAGAAGCAATTATAAGTCCATTGGTAAAGTATCTTCTAATAAGGGCTGAAGTACCAGAGGCTAATATTTGCCGGAGAGCAATTTTTTGTCACATTAAAAATTAAATTGCCACTGACAGTAAATATTATAACAGAAAGAAAAGCTGGTCTAATGGGTGGGGATCACAAGTGTCTTCTACAAATGGTTTAAATTACTTGCTGGCAAGGCACAAAAGCACATCCATTTGAA
Organism: Rhineura floridana; assembly: GCF_030035675.1. Lineage (NCBI taxonomy): Eukaryota > Metazoa > Chordata > Lepidosauria > Squamata > Rhineuridae > Rhineura > Rhineura floridana. Next base: position 22,693,390 of record NC_084487.1, read on the forward strand.
TGCATACGAAGGCAGAATTAAATAGGAAACCAAGGGTTTTCCAGACATATTTTTCCAGACGGTATGTCAAATTCCCAGCAACATGTTTTATAAGCTACTAGAATTGTCCGTTACACACCACTTTTTACCTCCATTTTTTTTGACGATATGACTTCCTTGAGCAGCAAAACCTGCCATAAGTGTCAGACTTGAGATCTCTGCAGGGAAGGGGGTAAAAGTGGTGATCGTGCCCAAAAGAATGACACAGCAAACTTGGCAGAAAATGTCATGGACCCAGGAGATGGGTATGATGATGGTGGTGGCTGACATGAGCACTTAACTCATGAAAGTTGAATCATCCTCCAACTTTTTTTTTTTACCAGCCCTTGCTCCTATGCCTGTAAACAACAGCTTGCAGATATTAGCAGATGACTTTGGGGAAGGACCATATCTCAGGGTAGAGCATCTGCCTTGCATGCAGAAAGTCCCAGGTTCAATCCCTGGCATCTCCAGGTAGAGTTGGAAAAGACTCCTTGCTTGGAACCCTGGAGAGCTTCTGCCAGTCAGTGTAAGCAATACTGAACTAGATAGACCAAGAGGACAACATTATGCGGATGCAACGCAAAATGTGTATGCATGACTACCACTGAGTCCTCAATAAGCTGCCACATGGAAGCACCCCCAATGATTACTCTAACGGCGATGGGATAGCAGTCTGATTTTGCATCCCTGTTTCAGAGTCAGACAACAGGGGTTGACTTAGAAAGAGGCGCAGTTCTCCATGTGGAAAATCGTGCATTCAAGAAATTTTATTTATTTATATATAGATGTATTTGTATACAGCTATTTTGTTAAAAACATCAAAGCAGTTTACAAGTTAAAAACAAAACAAAAACAAACAACAATAAAAACATTAAAAATACAATGTTACAAAATTTCGTAGAAATGCTACTAAAATCATTGTGTAAGAGGAGGCTTCAGGCAGAGCTGTGCATATAATGCGGCAACTGTGCATGAGCGCAGAAAAAGCATCCGCTATGGAAGCAGACATGGAATTGAGTCTCCTGTGAATCTCCCTTTTCAACCACAAATTCCTAACTTGAAAGTGTGTAGAGGCAACTTCTCTTCAAGGTGGTGGCTGGCCAAGTTTCTGAGTGGTCAGAACAGGTACCTTCTGTGCTCTGTGTAGCTCTTTCACCACAGCAGAAATATTGCAAAATGAGAGAAATTATGCAAATATGTTTTATTCACATAATGTACACAGGTTACAGAATTCTGCTTTGGAGGATGCAAAACAGGATTTGCCTTGGTGCAGAATGTTGGCTTTATTATCTTAATCCAGCCTTGGCTTTACTATACTGTGGATCCAGGTCCCCCCACCCCCCAATTGTTTTAATTCAGTAAAATAACAAAGTGAAGAGTTGCTGTACTTCAGAGCATGCCTTCAATTGCAAACTTCAATTTTTAGGAAACTACAAAGCATTCCTCTTTCCCCCTTTCCTTTTAAAGGTATGCATTCCCTGATGGCAGTGTTCTAGGGTGTGATGGTGGGGAATGCCATCAAAATGCCTGTAACTGTATTAAATAAATATAATTTTCCAGGAATATATACAGCAGGGGAATGGACCAAATGTTTTTCTTTGTAACCACACTGCCCTGCAACAGGTCGCTCAGATGATCTAATGCAGACTGCATTTTACATTTATTGCTAAGAATGACTTGCAAGGTAGGATGGAGCTTTGGATTTGGTTGGTGTTGGGGCTTTTTGTAAAACTTGAGTTTTATTGGTACATGTCCAAGAGCTCCTTAATGCATGACCTCAACCATGCAAAACACTTGAGTTGTGAATACTTGTGATATCCCTCAGCATCTGTCTCCCAACGAATGCTAAAGGCTGTCCACATGGCTGTCTTTTAGATGATCAGGAGCGCTGCAGTTTAGACTTAAGAGATAAGGTTGCTGGTGTGAACAGATCTAATGCCAGGCTGGTCTGCAAACAGGGCCAGCCAAAGACATTTTGCTGCCTGAGGTGAAGGACAGGATGACATCTCTCTCCCCATTCCATGTACAGAAGGTGACAGACCAGCAGATGAATCTTACTTCAACACTGGTGGTGGGTCAGCATCCTTCCCTGGACGTGAGGGCAGCAGGCTAGCTAAGGTGGCTGGATAGATCAAGTGGATTACTGCCACTGTCCAACATCTTCCGTCATCTGCCACCTGAGGCAACCACCTCACTCCACCTAATGATAGGGCCAGCCCTGTTTGCAAACACAAAGTGGATCCCTAGTAGGATGGGGGGAGAAATTCAATCAGTTCACATTTAAAGCTGAATTTATCAAATTCACATTTTCCGAAACAATATGAGATCCTAAACAGAGCCATCCTTTGAAATTCACACTTATCTGAATTTTGCAATGCAGTTCTCCAAACAATGTTTACAAAAAGGCATATATTCAGGGCAGTGTACATAAAAATGAATATATTTGCAAAAATAGCATACAAAAATGCATTATATTATGAGAAGTTGCTTGCTAAAATGTTATGTTATTCAAAACTGCATACAAAATGTGCTTATTAGGAGAAATGTGCACAAAAATGTGGGGAAATTTTCATAAGGATTTTTTTAAAAAAATGCAGATTTCAGCACAAATGTAGAGAACAGAATTTAAGATTGAAAAAAAGAAAAATTGAGAGAGCTGAAATTGACAGGCCTTCCATCCCTAATCTCTGTGGGCAACTCTACCAAAGGAGTGTGGGTCCTCCACCCAGGGCCACTCAGATCAGTTGATGGAGCCAAGTCAGAATGCAGCAGGAAAGTACTAGTCTGAGGACCAAACAGCATGACACCAAGTTCCTGGTAGTTATATCAGGCCTGGCCAATCCACAGGCTACATATTGCCAGCCGGCTGTAAGGGCTCACATTACACATGCCTTTTCCCTATACCCTGTACATGAAGAGGTCTCTGACAGCATTCCATGTAGCTCAGTAGACTACGTCACACCCTCATGCCATCAGATTCCTGGCTCAAGTCCTAAGAGTCTCATGGCTAGGGCTGGGATCTATTGGCCGGTGCCAGTTTGAAAGCATTCTGTCGACCTAACAAGCTGGTAATCAATCTGAATTCATTTCTTGTCCACTAGTTGTTGCTTTAACCAATCTGTTTTCTTCCTCTTGCAAAAAATACTGATATTAATATTGATATTTTGAAAGGAGATAAATTATATTGAGATAATTGTTCTTAATATCTATATTTTAGAGCCAGATTTTTTTAAAAAAGAAGTCAATGTTTGAAAATAACCTCAGAAAATTGCTACATAAAAATCCGATCTACAATGATAAAGAATTAATGGAACGTTTGGTTTGCTACCAAATCTGAATTGGGTGGAATTCTAGCACATCCCTACTCGAGGCCGAACCAGAATTTGATGTGGGAGATCTGTGTTGCTAGTAACCTTTTCCCTATCCCAATGTAAATCACCCTTAAGGGCACACTGTGGTTTGGAGACACATGAGGCCAGCACCTTGCTGAAGCTAAGCAAGGACCTGGTTAGGGCCTGGATGGATGACTGTCTGGGAACCACACTTCTGCTGCCTGGGATTCCATAGTGGAAGAACTGCATGATATTAATATAAGAAAATAATTAAATAAGCTGCTATTAGCTTTGTCAGGGATGGGGGAGCAACTGGGACAGAATGTGTACCACCCCTTCCTCCATCTTACAGAGATAATAGCAGTTTTGAGGAGGGGCAAAGGAGGAGGAAAGGGTTAAACACCCTATCCCCGGATAGCACTTCCCCAGTCTCCAGAGAAGCCCCATGGAGCTGCTAATTAGCAACAGATCTCCTGCATCTGTCATGATCCCCGAGTCAGACTTCCAAGGATCAGGGGGATGGGGCCATGCTCTCGGAGGAAGTGTCAGGGTAGCATGAGGAATTACCCAACTTCCTTGGAAGACCCTTGGCATCAGGAACCCACCTTGCTACCACTTCCCCAGCTTGAGGAGGTCATGCTGCTGTCTTCTGAGTGTAAGAGCTCTGACCTGGAAGACCCAGTGGACCCCCAGCGTCCCACAGTTTCTAATGATCAGAACTGAGAGTCTTTAGCAACAAGATTGTAGGAATCATAGGATCACAAGAAACCGCTTTGGACTGAATCAGACCATCGGTTCATCTAGTTTGGTATTGCTTTTCACTGACTAGCAGCAGCTCACCAGGATTCCAGACAGGGAGTCTCTCCCAGCCCTACCTGGTGATGTCAGGGATTGAACCTGGGATCTTCTTCATGCAAGGCAGATGCTCTACCATTGAGCCATGGCCCTTGCACAACTACATGTGTCCAGTGTCACTGTGTTTCATTTAAACTGGCCTCTCAGCAGCTAGGCAGGCACACAATGTTAGTTAGCATGGGAATACAAGATCCGTCTGAGCTGCAGATCTGGTGCGCTCATACAGCATGCACAGGTGCCATTATTCAATTTAAATAAGACATCAGGTCTGTGCAACAGTGCATAGTTAAGTTCCTCTTGGTTGCCCCATGATTTACATTTAAATCAGGACTAAGACTTACGTTAGTTAAACAACTAACCCCAGGTAACCACGGTCTCTTAAGAGAGACCTTTCAATGCCCTCATAAACTACAATTCCCAAGATTCTTTAGGGCAGGGATGAAGAATCTGTAGCCCTCGAGATTTGGGATGTACTAGAATTCCACCCAATTCAGATTTGGCACCAAATTTTCCTCTAATTCACTGATTCTCTATGGTTGTAGATTGCATTTTTGTGTAGCAATATTCAATGTGTTTTTTGAAAACATTGATATTGATAACAATTTTATCTATATTTCCTTTCATTTACTGATATTTCAGTTATGGATATTTCCTTTCAAAATATTTATATTTCCTTTCAAAATATCAACGTTAATATCAGTTTTTTTGAGAGGGGGGAAAATGGATTGGTAAAAGCAGCAGCTAGCAAATAAAGAACAAACTTAAATTGATACTGGCCTGATAGGTCAGCAGAATGCTTTTGAACTGTCATCAGCCAATGGATACCATCCTTACTCCAGATGTTGTTGGACTCCATCAGCCACAGCCAGCACGATGAATAGTCAGGGATGATGGGAGTTGTAGTCCTGCAACATCTGGAGAGCCACGGGGAAGCTATGACAGTTAAACTGATCTAAAACCAATATATTAATATACCCTCAACCTCATCACTGTGCTCAGATTGTGCTTGTGGATATAGTCATTGTGGGAGGGAGGGAAGGTAGTTTGGCTTTTTTTTAAATGACCCTGCAAATCCTTTATAACTTGTCAAGTTTTCCATGAAGGAAAATCTGCAGACATTATAGAAATATATTCTTCTTATATGCACATTTATATATCACCTTCGTACTACATTGCCAGCTTCTGAAATACCTAATGTTCAGCATTTGTGTCACTTTCCTTTTTGTTGGTCTTACAATTTGTTTGAACAGTGTAAGCTACATAATTTTGCACAGCTATTCTTTGGGAACCATTAATATCAACTACGCTAATACCAAAGTTTATACTCAGGTGTGGGCTTCTTTTTACAAAAAGAGAGACAAAAGAAAGATGGAAACTTTTTAATGACACTTGGTGTAAATGTTTAACCTAAATATTAGTGGTGTACATTGCTAGCATCTAAAAGGTAACACATTCACTTAAGAGCATATTAACACCCTATAAATAACTTTTTGGAAATGTTAAGCCTCAATCTCTTATTCTAAACCCAATATTTCTTACACTGAAAGACAAATATTATTCCCTGTAGTCAAGAATTACTACATGAATGCTGTTCAAAGCACCAGAGTCTGCAAGTTTAGGAATTCAATAACAGGACCAATCTGGACATGGTAAATTTAGCTGCCTCTTCATGCTCTATTCCATCTAGTACAGTTGCCACTATCCACATGCCCTCCAGATCTTTTGGACTACAACTCCCATCACCCCGTCCAACAGAGCCATGCTGAATAGTCCTGATAGAAGTTGTAGTCCAAAACATCTGGAGGGCAGCAGGTTAGCAAAAGCTGGTCTAGCTATGACATCACAACGTTCTGCATTTCTTCACCCTTGCCAATAGCAGCCAATGGAATTGAGAGGGGAATACTGAACACTGTGATGTCACAATCCAGACAAAGTATATTCTATTGGATATTATAGGGGAACAGGTACACGTTTAGCATACTATCCAATTTGCCCACAGCAAATCAGAAAAAAGGAAATATTTGTTATGTTCACAGTAGGCTAAACTGGAGATGGCCACCTTTTCAAAGACTTGGAGGTTTGATTTCCCCCTAGTTAAGCTGTCCGTGAACTGAAGGCCTTTTCACATTATTACCATCCAGAAAAGAGATAGAACCAATCCCCTCTCCTCAAACTAAAGGGCCTACTAGGCCCTTGATTCCTCTGCTGGAAGGGGACCCTTCTATTGGAGAATGGGACATGCACTCCAGAGCACCCTACAGCATTATCTCTGGGGCAATTTTCCATTTCCCCATGGAAGGGACACCTGAGAGAGGCAGTCACCCACTGGTCCCCAGAGCCCAGAAACACTTATTTGCAACCAAGCTAAATAAAGTCAACTTTGTCAAAAGACTAAAGTGTTCCTGTGTGCAAGATAGAATACATGTAGAAACAGTCTGTATAAGCAAATGGTAATGTGGCCAGTGCGGGCAGAATTGCCAGCTTGCACCCTGGAGAAGAGAACATATATTTCAATGCCCTGATGCAGTGGGAGAAAAAAATAGTTGTGGTGTCTGCCACCTGTTCCTCTTCTAGTCATGTCTCCTGACCCTCTTCTCCTGTCTGCTGTGTGGCACTTCAGGAGGTTTAGTCCAAGGCAAGGGCTGTGGGCACACTAGTTGCTTCAAAAGCAGCAAGAATGGGGGGGGGAGGTTTCTCACAGCGTTTTGAAGCGACTCTGCCGTCAGCTGGCCGCACCTCCCTTCCCCACTGCTGAGTTCTGACCTTCCAGAACTGTGCACAGCAAAGTGTAGCCCTGAGCCTACAGCAAAGACTTTCCATTGGTCACACCTGGAGGGGCAACGGGTTGATCTACTAATCAGTTGCAAAATCTGTCTGAAGCTGATTTAAAAATAAAACACTGGCGATCTGACCAGATTTTAGAGTAAAATGGGGTGGAGTTTGACCAGCGTCATGTGCCCCTGTCTTCAGAAAACGGGGGCTCATTCCAGATCAGAATCCCAGGGATGTGGGGTATGTCATGTTCCTGCCAACCATCACCACCCTCTGGAAGCTGCTGTTTCCCCTCAAGGGTGCTAGTGCAGAAAATGGCACCTCAGGGAAACAGGGATTGAAGGATCTGTCAATTTCAGTTCTCTCAATTTCTCATTTTCCTAATCTTAAATTCAGTTCGCCACATTTCTACAGCAACTTGCAATTTAAAAAAAACCTCATGAAAATTCTTCAGCATTTTTGTGCAAATTTCTCCTAACACACAAACAAAGGATTAACTGTTGTCCCACCCTCTAAAATCCAATACAGTTTGTACAGGCGTCTGATGGATCCTGATGGATTCCTGAATGCGCTTGGGGACTCTCTGGAGCATGCACACAGCCACTCGGCTGAGACCCTGGTGGAGGGGTGGAATGCCGCAATCGCCGGGGCATTAGACCGGGTGGCTCCGAAACGCCCTCTCCCCCTGAATAGAGCTCAGACGGCACCGTGGTTCACCCCACGGTTGCGAATTCTGAGGCGGGAGGTGAGACGGCTAGAGCGCCGGTGGCGGAAATCTCACTCTGACGACGATCGGACACATGTTAGAGCGGCTGCGGCAGCCTATCATGTGGCAATAAGGGCAGCAAAAAAAGATTTTTATGCTGCCTCTATTGCATCTGCAGAGTGCTGTCCCAGGAGACTGTTCCAAGTGGTCTGGAGCCTGGTCGGTCCAGTTGCTCCGGAACCAATGGAACATGCTAAGGCCTCCTGTGACGAGTTTGCTAAACACTTTGCGGAGAAAATCGATCGTATTAAGAGTGCTATTCCGTGCGCTGTGGACACAGTGAGCGAGCCAGAGGTGACCAGTGGTGCTCTGGTGGTGTGGGATCGGTTCCAGCTTCTTCCATCTGATGAAGTGGACAAGGTGCTTTCAACCTTAAACCCAACCACTTGCTTACTCGATCCTTGCCCATCGTGGCTCATTATGAGCTGCAAAGATAGACTGGGTGAGGGGATCAAGATGGTGGTAAATACATCTCTCGAAGAGGGAGTAATGCCATCAGCGCTCAAGGAGGCAGTAATAAAACCAATCTTAAAGAAGCCCTCCTTGGATCCCCAAGATCTGAACAACTTTCGCCCAGTCTCAAATTTGCCATTCTTAGGCAAGGCGGTTGAGCGGGTGGTGGCAAAGCAGTTGCAAGCGCACTTGGAGGAAGCGGATTATCTGGATCCATTTCAATCGGGCTTCAGGCCTGGACATGGGACTGAAACAGCCTTGGTCGCCTTGGTAGATGATATGAGGAGGGCGTGGGATAGGGGCGAATGCACCTTCCTTGTCCTCCTTGATCTCTCAGCAGCTTTCGATACCATTGACCACGTTATCCTCCTGGACCGCCTGAAGAGGTTAGGCATGGGGGGCACTGTATTGCAGTGGTTCCATTCCTTCCTCTCTGGTAGGTACCAAAGAGTGGCATTGGAGGATGAGGTCTCGGATCCTTGGCCTCTCACTTGTGGGGTGCCACAGGGTTCCATCCTCTCCCCGATGCTGTTCAACATCTATATAAAGCCACTGGGGGCAATCATCAGGAGATTTGGGCTGCAATGTCATCAGTATGCGGATGACACGCAGCTCTATCTCTCATTTAAATCTTCACCGAGGTTGGCTGTAGAAACCCTGTCCAAGTGCCTGGAGTTGGTGAGTGGCTGGATGGGAAGGAATAAGCTGAAGCTGAACCCTGACAAAACTGAGGTACTGTTTGTGGGAGACAAGGGAAGGCTGGGGGATGTGGACCTGGTGCTCAATGGGGTACGATTGCCCCTGAAAGACCGCAGCCTGGGGGTCATTCTTGACTCCCAGCTGTCCATGGAGGCTCAAGTCTCGGCTGTGAGCCAGGCGGCGCTGTATCAACTCCATCTGATACGGAGGCTGTGCCCCTACCTTCCCAACCATCTGCTCCCACCTGGTCTGGTCACCTCTCGCCTAGACTACTGTAATGCGCTCTACGTGGGGTTACCCTTGAAAACGGTCCGGAAGCTGCAACTGGTACAGAATGCGGCGGCTCAGATCACATCACTCCAGTAAGGAGTTGCACTGGCTACCGGTTGTTTACCGGGCCCAATTCAAGGTGTTGGTTTTGACCTTTAAAACCCTACATGGTTTTAGCCCAGTCTATCTGAAGGAGCGCCTCCAGCATCGTCAGGGATGCCGCCCAACAAGATCAGCCTCAGAAGACCTTCTCTTGATCCCACCGGTTAAAACAGCTAGACTGGTGAGGACTAGAGAGAGGGCTTTTTCAATAGTGGCCCCCACCCTGTGGAACTCTCTCCCAAATGATCTCCGGCATGCCCCTTCTATGATGAGCTTCTGCCGGGCCTTGAAGACCTGGCTCTTCAGGCAGGCTTTTGGGGTGGGTTAGGTTTTTACTGTTATGGTTTTAAATTTTAACGTTTTAATGTATTGTTTTTTTATCTTGTACGTCGCCCAGAGTGGCTGGACAACCAGCCAGATGGGCAACTAATAAATTTAATAAATAAATAAATAAATAAATAAATAAATAAATAAAATGCAAACTTTTTTAGCCTTGTAAAGAAGCTTTGGAAACAGCCTATAATCAACACAATGCAAATATCAGCTTTATAACTTTGTAACTGGCCCAATGATTTGCTCCATCATTATTTATTATTATTGTTGTTGATGATGATGATAATAGTAATACAACAACAACAACAACAGTAATATAATTAGATTTATATCCCACCCTTCCTCCTAGTAGGAGCCCTATTAACATAGGATTTATGTTAATCCTATGTAGTTTTTCTCCTGAATTTTTTTTAAAAAATCCTAGCCACCCAGGCTGCAATCTTCAGTGGGAAATCAGTGTGAGGTGAGGAGGAGCATGTTAACCCTTTCTGCTAGTTTTCAACCTCCAAAATGACCTTCTTGAGCTTCATTTTTTCCACAGAGCTAAGAAAGAGTGGGGGGGCAAGAGCGAAATCTGGAGGGGGGAAATGGGCAAAGAGGAACAGATTAAGCTACCCCTCTCCTCTTTCCCTCTCCTGTGTCAGTCTCTCACTGGAAATTGCAGCCTGGGTGGCAGCTTTGAGTAAAAACTGAGAAGAGGATGTAGAACCTACATGTGATTAACATCATGTGTAGTTTCAGCTTAAGTTCTCCAGAATATATCTGCCCTTTACTGTGGATTGTCCCATGGAGGGCTTGTTTTCTTTCAGTATAGATGCTCCCAGCTGTGCTTTTCCTGGTTTTGGACTATTTTTTAATATTTGCTTGACGTTGCCATGGCAGCAGGGGAATCACAGATGGTAAGAGTTAGAAATTATGCCACTGGAGACATTTATCATCATGGCCTTCTATAATACAAACTCTTGTTCTCAGCATCCCCCCCCCTCCGCAACACGCTGGACACTCCTGTGTTTATTTTGTTGGGAGGGGAACCAATAGATGCACACAGACGCCTGATCCGAGCAATGTGAAACCCTAACTTCCTCTTTAATCAGCATGCATTTCAGGCTCTTGAGGTGATCTGAAAGGGGGGCAGGCAAATTGCATTCGGTCACATTTCACCAAAAATCAGAATGACCTCACTGTTATAAGCCACTTCCCTTTCCTGACTGCCCCCCCCAACTTCATGTCCATACAATGCAGTCTTCAATAGCAGAGCTGTGAGATTTCATTGGTAGATTAGGAGGCACTACTTGTGACTTACCAAAAGAAAGAGCCTACCAGAGTTAAGCTGCTTTATTCAGCAGTTGAGTCCAACTCAATCCTATGGGTCTTACTCCCTGATAAGTTGATTAAAGACTACAACATACAATAGGACATTGACTCAAGTTTGAGTGTTTGTTCTTCCATGGACATGAGGTAGGTAACACGCACATACCCTGCTCCAAATGTCTCAGCTGGGGATTTAAGGAGCTGCTCATATTAATTAAAATCAAAATATGATTCAGCGGCTCCACTTTAATGCATGCCATGGCGCACTCCTGTTAGGTTTTCATTTTCAATGATTTATGAAGACTTCTTTTGTGCATCTTTGCACATTTTTTGCTGTCATTCACAAATCAAAATTGTTAATACTGAAGACAGAACTCTGATTGAAAGTATGGCATGTTTTTCTGCAGCTACCGTAATCATCATCATCATCATCATGCAAGACAGATGCCTGAAAACTTTTAGTAGTGGCAGTTTATGAAGTAGATACTGTTGAAAGTGCAAGAATGCCAGTGAGGAATCATAGAATCAAAGAATAGTAGAGTTGGAAGGGCTTGTAAAGCCATTGAGTCCCACCCCTTGCTTAATGCAGCACTTCTGCATATGACCACCAAAGTTTTCCTCCTCCTTTTTCTCATTTAACTCCTCATGCAAGGATGGGGAACCTGTGACCTTCCAGATGTCATTAAACTCCAACTCCCATCAGCCCCAGCCAACATGGCCAATGATCAGGGATGTTGGGAGTTCCAATCCAACAACATTTGGAGGGCCACATTCCAAAACTATGGGAGGACAATATACATCACATATCTTTAAAAAAAAAATATCCAGATGCATTTTTCCATACTTTGGTATCACGTCCTTAAATATGCAACTAATCCAGAATGTCTTGTGCTTCATTATAGTGAAAATCCTTTAAAAAAAATAATTATGCAGATGGACTTTGGTCTTTTAATTATAAGCGTAGCTGCACATGTACAGCAGGTATTTCTTTCTAGGAGGGCTTCTTATTTCGACAGTTTACACTTGTTGCTGTGGAGTCAGATGTATTTTTTAAAAATTACCTTCTTTCACATCCTTTTTCTTAGCACTATATCAAAAGGTTTTCCCGCATCCATACTAGGCACATCCATCCAAACTATTGACAGACCAATTGGTCAATTTCAGTTTCTCTCTGTTTCTCATTTTTCTTATCTTAAATTCAGTTCACTCCATCTCTGCATCAGTTTGCAATTTAAAAAAATGAAAATTTATAAGCATTTTAATGGCACATTTCTCCTAATATACACATCTTGGATGCAATTTGGCTTTATACAGACATGTTTGCAAGCAATTTTCCTTAATATAATGAATTTTTGTATGTTATTTTCACAAACGTGCATTTTTGTGCACACTTTCCTCCAAATCGACAGCCTGTGCAGATCTTTGAGTAGTTGTCATGAGCCCTGCTGAAGGGGGGTGGACTGACAAGAATGAAGCGGAGGAGGAGGAGGGCTTCGAGTGGGATGGTCGAGCCGGTGAGGGGCTGAGCAGGGAGCTGGACTCAGAAGGCACCCCAGCTCTGGACTTTGACAGCTCAATGCAGCTCTGGATACCCCTGTGGAGAGTCAACCTGACCAGCCAGTGGTTTCCCAGCCTGACACTTCCCTTCTCCCTGTGCCCACATCACATGCGGGCAGCCCTCCTACCTTTGAGGGGGGAAGACGGGATGGTGACGGGGGCTCCACCTTCGCCTCATGCCAGGAGGCAAACGTGGCAGGAAATTCATCTGGAACAGTTGAGGCAGAGTCTTCGCCTGCATGCGCGCTCCAACATTGACAGCACCCGCAAGTAGGGTGCCTGCCCAGCCTTACTTAAGCCGAGTGGGGGGGAGTAATTGCTGAGTCAACATAGTTGTGCCTAGTTAGACCAAGAGAGATGCTCAGTTCTGAGTAAGCCATAGGTAGATTCATGAAGTGCACTGAATCGAAACTTTCTCTTATTTCAATAAAAGGAAAAAAAACAGCCGTGGCTGAGTCTGAGTTCTTCAAGTTCTGGCAGGACAGTAGGGGTGTAATATGCTGACTTCTGCCAGCAATCATGTTGCAGCATTCTGCGCTAACTGCAATTTCCAGACCAAATGCAAGGAAAGCCCCATATAGAGTGAATTGCAGTAATCCATTCTTGTAGTCACCAATGAAGTTACACTTTCTTCCCATGGTCATGGGCAATTCCCTACAACAATGTTTACAGATTCCAACTATCGGGGAGAAATCTGTGCTGAGCAAAATGGATGGAAATGCTGTGTCTCAACACAAAATGTCTTTTCTTAAGCAGAAACTTGATAGGGATCAGGTCCCTTAGTGACTACTCACACTTCCCATTCTGAGAACAGAGACCTTTAATCCCATTTTCTGCCTCCCAAATCCTTCCCAGCAAAACCGTCAGCTGTTGAAGCACCAGTGCCTTTAGAACTCTCATGCTTTCTGACATCTGTGCAGTAACCACTTCAGTTGCCATCAAAGTCTCCAAAATGCTGACAACATATTGATGTCATTAAGGATAATAAACGAGAGACTCCCATCAGATAACAACTGGCGGCTGGTCGTTTTAGTAAAGTTTTGTTGTTGGCTTAATTGAAAATATATGAATGGATGTTATCACGGAACCTTCTTTTTAAAGACTTACATATGCCTGGGGGTCTTAAAGTAATTTGGGGGGGCAAATATCAATTTAGTTTTTAGCCATGTTGTGATGTTTTATTCCCAATGCTACACAATGGAAGGGCCACTGGTTAATAGAGAGTATTACCTAGGAGGCTGATATAATTATTACTAAAGGGCCAACACATGTGCATGTCAGCTTGGGGAGGGATCAGATAGGCAACCTGTGCACTCCAGCTGTTGTTGGACACCATCTCCCATCAGCCCCAGCCAACATGGCCAATGGTCAGGGATGAAGGGAGTTGTAGTCCAGCAACATCTGGATAGCCACAGATTTCCACCATTGCAATATTGAATAAAGCCAGGGGGGGAGATGTGGCTCTCCAGATGTTGTTGAACTACAACTGCCACCATCCCTGAATTTATTTACTTATTATTAGATTTATATCCTGCCCGTCTTCCCAGTGGGAGCCCAGGACAGCTCATTGATCATTGACTCTGCTGAGTCTGATACTTTGGAGATCTGTTGACAGTCAGAATGGGTGACATCTGACAAAGGATCAGGCAGTTTCATTTTTTCATAAACTAAACAAGAAAAAAATAATGCTACAGTAGTTTATTTGAAATTATGACTGCTCAGACAATCAGCTGCTTCCATTTCATTTAGCATTCAAGAAAATACTTAAATGACAGGATTTGTAAATTTCCCATTCAGAATTTTGGGAATATGCATTGTAACCTGTCTTGGTTCTGCTTAGTTTCAGAGGATCCTCCAGCATGCATAGGCCTCTGTATAGGCCTAGTGAGGCCTACAATCAGCTAAGACAGCCTTTCCCAACTAGTGGGCCACCAGATGTTGTTGGACCACAACTCCCATCAGCCTCAGCCAGCATTGCCAATGGTCAGGAATGATGGGAATTGTGGTCCAACAACATCTGGTGGCCCACAAGTTGGGAAAGGCTGACTAGGACCTTCCAACCACTGATAAGTAGCTTGTCCCACACACTTCTTCAGACTACAGCTTTCTCTGATTGAGGCCACCATATGTTTTACAAGATACACACACAATCATGCACAAAATAAATGCTTCTGCTTCAAATATTTCAAATATTTCAGTTACACAAAAATGAGCAGCTCTTTTGTGTAGCTAGCTAGATAATTTTAGACTCTGGGTGTAATGGAGCAACGAGATAATTTTAGACCCTGGACTTCATGGAACTAGATCATTTTTGATCCTGTACTTAATGGCCTGGGGGGTATTTTTCTAAAAGCCATAATGAGGATGGCTGTTGGTTTGGATCAAGACTTCAGCATGGGGAATTAGGGGGATTTCATCCTTTTGCCTGCATTGATTCTCCATTTCATATCCTTCGCCATACGCACACACTAACTGCAGATGAAAAAACAAACAGGCACAGTTCCTATGTGTTTCCTCTCCATGAGGAACAGTGGCTAGTGAGAGGCAATTTGTATTCGGGAATCAGCACAGGAGGGAAGGGTTATGCTCGCTATGCAGCAACAGGGCTTCTACTTTGTGAAAAGGAAACGAGGGAGGCAGGCAGGCAGAGACACCATCAGGGCCTGTGCCAGTCAGCTACCCCCTCCTGCCCCCCAGAGCCGGCAAACACTGTGCCCTGTGAGAAGGAAGAGCAACAGCTAAGGGAGAGGTTGTTTTCATTTTATTTTTATCTGCTACGGAATGGATACGGTATATAAATCCAATCAATCAATCAATCTGATTTTAGAAAAAAGAAAAAGACGTTGGGCTTATCCACACAGAAGCATTTCTTCATGCTAAAGATGCTGTTTTTACCTCCATTTTCTATTTGCACCATCCACAGTAAGGGCTCAATGTCATCTGCAAACAGTGTTTTCTATTCACACAGAGGGGAAGGATCAGTCACGCAGTTTCCTAATGACTATGTCCTCTGATTTAACATTTCCACTCCCTCTGGTTGCTTGGCAACCAAGTATGCTTAGTTTGTTCTATCAGCCGCAGTAGGTTCCATTTAAAAAAAAACCTGGAAGTGCAATTATTTGTACTTTCACTGGTACAGCTGAAATACAAATATTTGTTTGAGCAGTGTTTTTGCACACAAGTTAGGGAGAAAAGAAAAATAAGGCACCATTTATAGCAATATAAAAAAGGCCAGCAGAATGGAGGAGAGCAGCCAGAAGTTGCTTGTCAGCCCATGGGAAACAAAATGAAAGAAGGGCGAGGAGATAGTGGGTGGGGAGAGGGGAACAATTGACACACCTACCTAAAAGCATCGGAGCAAAGCATCTGCAAGCACTAGGGATATGGAGTGAAGACTTTTTTTTCTTCCCTTTTCATATTATCAGTGGATTCGGTTAGTACAGATTTACAAGGGGGAACTGTGTGATAGCTTCTATTTGCCGGTAACATCATGTAAACCATACAAATTTAAAGGAGATGTGAGTAAACCACCATGTAGATGAGACAGTTGAAAGATCTAATCACTTCAAGTACAATCTGGCCCTGATCTACACACATCATTAGCAAATACCCAGAAGCATGTGCCATTCAATACTCTTGTTATTTTTGAGTGTAATACCAGAGTGTGGTACTATTTTCTTAGAGGGTGTGTTGGTTGAAATCATCATAATGTAGCCAGGCATTGTTGCCTTCACCACCTCTTGCCCTTCTGATCACATTAGGAATGAATTCTTTCTTTTTTTATCTAACAGTTCACCCTGTTCAGGAACTGGGATGCTGACTGTCCCATGGAGCCACCCTTGTTCTGATGGTTCGCCCTCCCCTTCTCTTCTAGTATCCAGAAGACCCTAAACAAAATAGCAGGACTGTTCTGAGGGGCCTCTTGGCTTTTAAAACACAAGCCTCTTCCAACACCTACAGCTGTGTCAACTCATCTCATCGAGATTGCTACTCCAAAATAAAATAACTGCTCTGAACTGAAAATACATCTTTCCTGCCTCCACACCCAAAGATATATATATTAAGTTATAAATGTGGATGGGCATTCCACTTCCTCAGGATGAGTGCCCCACCTGTGACAGCTAGTCTGCTTCTCACTTCCTCCCAACCCAGTGACACTTCCTGTATGGAAGATACCTCTCTTGCCCTTATAATGTTGTCTTTGGATTTATACACATCTGCTTTTACCATTTATGGCAAGTGATTGGAGATAGCAGATCCTCTGGGCCTGGCACAAGTCTCTTGCACATATGTTGTCTCAGTAATTCTCAAACCAGGTGTCATGGGAGCGCCAAGAGGAATAACTGAATTAAATAATGAAAGTTCTCCTGGAGAGCTCAAGGTCTCCACCACCTGTACAGGAAGGTGCCCACACTATCCCTACACACAACACTGCTCTATTCATCCAACTGTGCCTGATTTAAATTTGCATGAAAAAGATGTGGTAGCCCAGGGGTGGGGTGGACCTCAGGCCCAGGAGCCTCTTTACCTGGTCCTCCACACTGACCAAGCCACACTCCCTCTCCTCAGGGTACTGTCCCCACCGGGCCTGCTTCACATCCTGTGATGTTGACTAGCTAGAATGTGTTCTTGATGGGGGGGGTTAAAGATGTGTTTAGTGTTTTATCACTTGTTGTTTGCCATCCTAGGCTCCCTTTAGATATAAAGATATATATAAAGATAATTATAGTTATAACAACTCTGATAATGCCTCTTGCTTGCTGGATAGAGAAGGGCATGTGAGTGTGTGTAGGAACTACCCTACTGTACAAAGGTAACATTCACATTCATTGCTTTGTCCACTTTTGCCTCTGGCCCCATTCACCACTGGCACATGGCCCGCAGAAAGTAGCCCAAAAGGGAATGTGACCCTTGCGCTGAGAAAGGTTCCCCATCAGGGCTGGCACCAAAGAGCAGCCAGGTCGGGCCCTGCCCAAGGACCCCTGTGGGCCAGAGGGTCACCTGAAGGGCCCCTCGTTAGAGTGGGAGCGTAGTGCTCCCCTTCTGCGATCAGCTGCAGGGTCCCTGCTACGGATTGCAGGGATGGAGCTTGCAGGCTGCCTGCTTGTTCGCTCACTCCACCTACCTCTCTCCTGTGTTCTGCTGCTGCAGGTAGAATACCGTGCATGCGTGCCATCAACCAAGATGGCAGCAGGGGTATCAGCCCCTTAGAGAAGCCTCCACTGCCATCTTGGTTGATGGCAGGAGAGAGGTAGGTGGAACAGGCAGGAGCCACGCACCCGGGGCAAGCTAGTGTCCAAGGGCCCAGTCATGCCTGTTCCCCACCCCTGTGATAGGCTGTGCTAGACTGAGCTGTCAGGGTTAGGCCATGGGCAACAGTCCGAGGTGAATCAGGAAGCAAGAACCACAGGGCGAGTGAATAGGTAGGACCAAAGAACAAGCCAGGACCAAACAATAACCAAGGATGGATCGTGCAGGAATGTGTCAGAGCTCAGGAAGACTATGTTGCTTGAGCAAGGCTCAGCTGGAACCCTTTTATACTCCTTCCTGTCCAGAAGGATCCAATGGCCAGCCTAGGTGTGCTGAGGCACATGCAGAGCCACCTAAAATATGCAAAACAGTTGTGGTCCTTCTATATGTCAGAGGCATCTTTCAATGGTGAATAAGTTGCCCCTTCCATTTCCGAAATACTGTAATACAACTCTCCAGAGAGAAAAAGGAAGTTGCCTTATACTGAGTCAGACCATTGGCCCATCTAACTCAGTACTGTCTACACTGACTGGTAGCATCTCTCCAGGGTTTCAGGCAGGATTCCTACCTGGAGATGCTGTGGATTGAACCTTGAACCTTCTGCATGCAAAGCATGTTCTCTACCACTGATCTCCCTGCAGCCCTTCCCCATGCACAGGAAAAAGCTGTCTTGTATATGAAGCTGTGTAAAAGAGATCTCCAGGATGGAATATTGATATTTCTTAGTATTTGAATCATTAAACACTGGTTTTCAGTGCAAACTTATGCATGTTTATCATGAAATAAGCCCCACTGATTTCAAAAGAGTAAGTGTGCCCAGAATTGTAGCCTAACTAAAAAAAACTAATCTGTTAAATCAAACTAATCAACTGGAGGAGGTGGTAGAAGAGCCTTTAATCAATTCACAGTCCTAAAAAAAATATAGACTCAACAAAACCACAAGCACCCAAACAAACTTTTTTTTTTGCAAACTCTGTAGTCAATTAGATTAATTTTCTTGCAAGCAAGGAAATGAAAAGGATGGATTGTAAATGTTGTTGCTGATTAAGGCTGTACAGAAATGCTGTCCAATTAGCCTATCAGGTCACCACAGACAGAATGAATTAATACACACAGTCAGACACGCAAAACAAAATGGGCAAAATCCAGATTGCTCCAGAAGATCATAAAGAGTATTTCTTTCTACTTCTTATTGATCTCAATCTCCATCCTAGGTTATTCTTCATCAGAAAGTGTGGCAGAAAGACAAAAAGTTTCCAGAACAAGAGAAAAGGACACAAGAGGAATGCTCCGCCTGTTTGGAGATTTTTTCAGATCGGAAGTGCTGATTGTGCAATTGCGGCCAAGTTGCAGAAAGGACATGCACAGATTTAGAACTGATTTACAATTAGCTGATGTGCCTTTCGCTCCTTTGCCCTTTTGCTGGACTTCACATGGGAACGACTTCTTCAAGTCAGGATGGAATTCAGCCCTATGCAATAAGACTGGATGTGGGGCTGGGGAAGGCTTTTTAAAAGTTTATGCGCAAGCTTTATGGACTAAATGTTTTAAGACTTCATGCTCACCCGTTAAAGCTATATTCCTCCCTCAGAACTAACTTTTTCCCCTTTCCTTTTTTTAAGAAAAAGGAGCATGTTTTGCCTCTAATCCTCTCCAAAGACACATTCCGTAAATCGCTAGCATCTCTGCCAACCGCTCAGTCTCTCAGCAAGCCTACATACCAGCTTTAAAGTAATCTTCTCGAAAACCAAAGCAACAGTCCTGTGGGTTACATTTATATTATTTCCAGATTTGTATAGCCGCAGGCTTCTTTTTAGAGTTGCAAATGATAAGCTGTATCTTTGTTGCCAGTACTTCCCCCCCCTTTTCCTTTTCTTTTTGGTAATATATAAACATTGCTCACCAATGCGCTTACTGAAAAACAGACTGCTCTAGCTGCTGGGCAACTACACATGCAGCATTCCCAAAGTACGTTCTGCATTTTCATGGGCTAATAAAGATATTCTTCAGTCGTGGTGGATAACTGTTAGGTTCTATGTCCAGAATCCAGACAGAGAATTTCTTTTGATTTCTGAGCATTCCATATAGGGATTGGGGAAGAAATTTGATTCAGTTTGCATTTGAACCTGAATACATAAAATTTGTACATTCCAAAACAATATGAAAACCTAAACAGAAAGTGAACGTATCTGAATGTTGTGATGTAGTTCTCCAACAAATGTTTGCAAAAATGCATATACTAGGGGAAGGTGTGCATAAAAATGTGTGTATATGCTAGTGAAATTAACATATAAAATGCATTATATGAGGAGAAATGGCTTGCAGAAATGTGTACATTGGTCAAATGTCATACAAAAATGTGTGTGCTAGGAGAAATTCACACTGAAATGCCAAAGGATTTTCATGGGGATTAAAAAAATAGCAAATAAATTTAGAAAGGTAGAGAACAACATTTTAAGACTGGAAATATGAGAAAATCAATATTGTTAGGTTCGGAAATAAACCGATATTTAATTTATATCAAACACATATTATTTCCGAACCTAACAATATTGATAGATTCTTCAATTCCTTGTTCCAGATTTCTAATGCTTATTCGTTCAGCCTACATCCTAGTTCGTACAGAGCTAAAAACTTGACAGTTGGTAGGGATTTCTAATGGCACATGAGAACAACTATAAAATGAAAGCACTTTTTAATCCTGAAAAGTACTGCATAAAAATAGGGTTCTTTGTCTAACAGCAATCCTAAAGCCACCTTTGTTTCCAAACTGGAAACCATCATCGCTAACTCCTTCCTTCTCACTGAGGCTTCACCAGCCCTCACAGACCTGCTCCCAGCCTATGAAGTTTCTGTCTGGCCCTCCTTCCAATCCCCAGAAAGACCACCCTCCTCTCTAGTTCAGAGGTACAGGTCACAGCAAGGGCTGCTGGGAAATGTAGTCCTAATACTCCAAAGTCCCATTGCAAAAATAACGATTCCCCCTTTTCCCTTTCCAATAACCTCCACCCCCAGATTTCATATTTGGAAACAATTGTTACATTATGTCAAATAAAGACAAGCAAGTACCTTGAGTGGGAGATAGTAGTCTGGAAAAACAGGGAGAACCTGGTGGCTTGAATACTGCTGCACAGGCTTATCTCAGAAAGTGCCACCAGTTTGGCCCTCAGGTGTCACACGACTCCTGAAGCTAGTCAGATGCTGGCCCAGAATCGGTGCAAGTGCCCCGGCTAAGGTGGCCACTTAACACATTGCAAAACAGAAGAAATGCATAATAAAAAGTGTGTATGCCAATTTATATCTATAGTTGCAGATTTAGAAAGAGTTACTAAATAGAAATACCATACATCTCACCTAATGGGAGAGATTGTGGCCAGGATTGTATTCTCCAGGTGCTAACAGTTGATGGGCAACTTCAAGCCCGCAGCTACTCTCCCTTCTGAGAATTCTTTATCTTCAACCAGACTTGGACAGGGCAGGCTTTTGAATAGAGGACTGCCCTCTGTAAAGTAGAACACATGGCCACCCTAATGCCAGCTGGAACTGCCTCTCAACAGTGCCCTCCTCTAGCCATAAGCTGTGGTGACAAAGGGAGCCAGATCTTCCAGTCTGAGCCCTGCAGTGCCTCACACTCCCTTGGTATTTTACCCCCCCCTCCACAGGACCAGTGTCAGGTTCAGCTGGGCTGTCTCGGGGGCCCCTCTAGGAGGGCCTCCTTCCTTTCCCTGGAATGGTGGGATCTCTTCCTCCCCTTACCTTGGCAGTGCAGGCAGGCTCAGCAGCAAAATAAAAAAAAGAGCCAGCCTAACTAGCAACCACTCTTGCCAGTGCCTGCCATTTTAATTCCCCTGCAGAGGCACTGTGGGAAAAATTAAAATGGGAAGTGCTGCTCTAACCATGAACAAAGGAAAACCAGCAGCAGCCCAGTCCTGAAAGGACTAATTGGCCTAGGTGGCTATAGCTGGCAGGGGCATAGGTTTGCCAGGTTCAGGGCCTGAGACTGATCCTGTATCTTTAGGAGAAGAGAAAGTCAGCCAAGTGCAGGTGGTCTTGCAACCCTGTAATGGGAAAAACCACAAGGTGGAATTCTCCCTTCCCCCTGCACAACTTTTAAAGACACAGAAGGCCTCTTGGTTGCCAGGCCCAGCCTCCAAGAGGTCTTCTGTACCTTTGTTCTGGCAACCAGCAAGAATCACGTTCTGAATGGGGCCAGCAAAACTGCTGCCGACTGCCTCGGAACCCTAATTACAACAGACATAATCTACACAGGAGATGCAGGGTTTGGGTGCCTGTCACAAAGTACATTCCAAGTTATAAACTAAAGTGAAAGCACCAAGAAGTGATTTTGTCATGTTGTCTCAATATAATATACTGGAATTGCTCAGATCCATATTTATATTTTATTTTGGTTTCACTTCCAACTGTACCGCTTTATTCTTTTCAGCATTAGATTTTTTTTGTGTGCTAGCACAAAAGGAGGACTACAGCTAAACGTCAAGATGACTAAAGTAATCATAACAGAAGATTTATGTAACTTTAAAGTTGACAACGAGGACATTGAACTTGTCAAGGATTATCAATACCTCGGCACTGTCATTAACCAAAATGGAGACAATAGTCAAGAAATCTATATGCAGAACATATCATACGGAAAGCGGGATTGGACCAAGATGAAGGAGGTGTGAAAATTGGAGGGAGAAATATCAATAATGTAAGATATGCAGACGATACCATACTACTAGCAGAAACCAGTAATGATCTGAAACGAATGCTGATGAAAGCACTCAGCACAGTCCTTAACCAAAATGGAGACAATAGTCAAGAAATCAGAAGAAGGTTAGGACTGGGGAGGGCAGCTATGAGAGAACTAGAAAAGGTCCTCAAATGCAACCAAAAAAACAGCAGATCAAATCAGCAAGCACCAAAGCTAGTGGTGTCAGTGATAAAATCAAACCAGGAAGCTTCATTTAAGCTTGATTTCCCATGAAGTCCATATCCAGGATCTTGGTATATTGGATGGATGCAAATGGCCTTCAAGTCGATCCTGACTTATGGTGACCCTATGAATAGGGTTTTCGTGGTAAGCGGTATTCAGAGGTGGGTTACCATTGCCTTCCTCTGAGGCTGAGAGGCAGAACACTGGTCTCCCACAGGTCACCAGGGCTCCTCCTCCCTCCCCCCACAGGTCACCAGGGCTCCTCCTCCCTCCCCCCACAGGTCACCAGCCTCTTCCCTCCCCCAGTCTCCTGCTAAACCAAGGATCTCCCCCCAACAGGTCCCCCTCCCTCCCCCCACTAATTGACTGACCCACCAAGACTTCTGCCCAGCCACCGCCAGGTTCCTCACTAGCATCCAATGCCACCCCACTCACTCACTCACCTGCTCGGCACAGGTGCTGCCACCACCAGGCAACTCAGGTGACTCACACATCACTGCTGCTGCCAAGCACCGCACATGCCGCCGCCACCACCGAGCGCCTCAAGTGAGCTACAGCACCAGCACCAGCACCAGCACCATCCTCTTGCAGCATCACACTACACATGAACTCTTCTAATATTATTTAGGAAGATATAAGCACTTTGTGTTTTTAACAAAATTAATAAAAAGGTTTTTTTAAAAAAAGAAAGACGTGTTAGTGTCTTCCAGCAAAAACAGCAGAGTCTTGTGGCACCTTAAAGACTGATAAATGTCTTATGGTGTAAGCTTTCATGGAGCACAATCCTCTTCATCAGATGCATGATATCTCTTGCATATATGATATATTAGATTGTAAACAAGGTAATAAGGAAATGAAGTTCAGAAAAGTACAGATGGTGGTAATTACATTAACAGTGGACATTGAAACACACATGCACACGCACACACACACAGTTATGTTGTTAACATATCCTAATACTGTGCATTACACTGTGCTGAGTGGGAATTTGCACCTGGGTCTCCCTCCTCTTAGTCCAGTATCCTAACCACTATACCACACCAACCCTTTCCCTAATGGATCAGTTTTTAGAAGTCCTCTAAGCCTGGCTACTACTAATCCCTTTGCATTTATTTTATTCTCACTAAATAAATATATATATATTTTAATGAACTATTTACTACCCCCAATATAAGAAGAGCCCACTGGATCAGGCCAATGGCCCATCTAGTCCAGTATCCTGTTCTCACAGTGGCCAACCAGTTGCCCATGGAAAGCCTGCAAGCAGGATCTTAGTGCAAAGAGCACTCTCCCCTCTATGAAATAGATAACATCTATTTCATGCGCTCCAGTGGCCTTGCCAATAAGGTAGATTGTTTTCTTTCCTGTCTGTGAATTCCTTAGGTTCAGTACTTGAAAGACAATGGCAAACATTCCTCTCCTTTTTCTATACTAGAAAAAAGTTGAAAGCACAGCCAAGGAGAAGGGATAATATTTTGGAGCAGAAAGTGGAAGTAATCCAAGAGTAGACTGCTGAAAATGAATAGCCTAGCTAATGAGGTTCTGAGAAAGGTTTGCAATAGTAGTACTCTTATCTGCAAAAAGGGAAGAACTAGCACCACCTGCTGGGAACACAGCCACACTCCATATACAATAATACATCAGTTAACAAAGTACATGCATTCTTGAACATTAACAGAAACTTTGGTACCAGCAGTAGAAATAATACGGAAAGAACTGGGATAGGTTCCCACATCACAAAAAAGAAGAGCAGTTGAACATGTTTCAGCAAACTTTTTATTCAAAACTAACAATACACATGTCTGAAATGAAACAATCAGGTCAGGTAAGCAGACCACTTGAAGGCTTCTTCCAAAATGTATCCAGGGATGCCTGCCTTGCCTTTTTTCTTCTATTATGCAGCATCTTGCTATAGCAATTCAAAGCTTTGAGGACAGTTCTCCTCTCTACACACGAGCAGCCAGGCAAGGGGCAGTCCCACCACCACCACCATGTGCTTGCTCTCTTGCTCTCGCTCTGCCATCCTCCCCTACACATCTGCAGTAAACAGTGCTCCCAGGACACTCGAAGCACTGTTTGCTGTGGAGGTGCCTGCGCCACCTGGCAAGGAGCGCCATTCCAGCTACATGAGAGAAAGCTGCATGCAGCAGCTGCAATTAGAGACGGGTGAGAATTTCAATTCAGTTCGCATTTCAAGCAGAATTAATCAAATTTGCAATTTCTGAAACAATATGAGAAGCGAAACACAGCCATTCTTTGAAATTTGCATTTATAAGAATTTTGGGATGCAGTTCGCCAACTAAACAACATTTACAAACATGCATACATTAGGGGAAACTGTGCATAAAAATGAATACATGGGTGAAAATACATGGGTAGGAAAAAGAAACTAAATGCACAGTTATAAGATGGAGGATACTTTGCTCAGCAATACGACATTTGAGAAGGATCTTGGAACTGTCGTTGATCACAAGCTGAATATGAGCCAACAGTGTGATGTGGCTGCAAAAAAGGCAAATGCTATATTAGGCTGCATATAGAACTATACAGAAGTATAGTTTCCAAATCACGTGAAGTATTAGCTCCCCTCTATTCAGCACTGATGAGGCCTCATCTTGAGTACTGCATCCAGTTCTGGTCTCCGCACTTCAAGAAGGATGTAGACAAACTGGAACAGGTTCAGAGGAGGGCAACAAGGATGATCAAGGGACTGGAAACAAAGCCCTATGAGGAGAGACTGAAAGAACTGGGCATGTTTAGCCTGGAGAAGAGAAGACTGAGGGGAGATATGATAGCACTCTTCAAGTACATGAAATGCTGTCACACAGAGGAGGGCCAGGATCTCTTCTCGATCGTCCCAGAGTG
Source organism: Rhineura floridana (assembly GCF_030035675.1). Classification (NCBI taxonomy): domain Eukaryota; kingdom Metazoa; phylum Chordata; class Lepidosauria; order Squamata; family Rhineuridae; genus Rhineura; species Rhineura floridana. Next base: position 22,718,912 of record NC_084487.1, read on the forward strand.
CAGGACACGGAATAATGGGCTCAAGTTGCAGGAAGCCAGATTTTGACTGAACATCAGGAAAAATGTCCTAACTGTTAGAGCCATATGACAATGGAACCAATTACCTGGAGAGGTAGTGGGCTCACAGACACTGGAGGCATTCAAGAGGCAGCTGGACAGCCATCTGTCGGGCATGCTTTGATATGGATTCCTGCACTGAGCAGGGGGTTGGGTTGGACTTGATGGCCTTATAGGCCCCTTCCAACTGTGCTATTCTATGATTCTATGGAAATAACATGCAAAAAGGCATGAAATTGTGAGAAATGGCTTGCAAAAATGTGTACCTTTATCGAAACTGCCTACAAAAATGTGTTTATTTGGAGAAATTCTCACAAATATGGTGAATTTTCATGAGGATTTTAAAAAAAACCCACAAATTGCTATAGAAATATAGAGGACTGAATTTAACATTGGAAAAATGAGAAACTGAGAGAACCACAACAGACAGACCTTTCCATCCCTAGCCGCAATCCAACAGAAAAAGAGCCACATTCTGACTATGTCAGAGTGTGCGCTGCCCCATGCCCCACACACCCAAAAAAGGCTTTGTTACAAGGAGCTTCTTTCCTGGAAGGTTTGCTAACTGAGGTATTACTGTACACTCTGGTTTGATTCACTCTCCCTCTAATAGCAAACTCAGGTGGTGAGTGACAATGGAAATGGAATCAAAATGGGGCCACTGAGGAATAAGAAAAGGTATCAGCATGTTAAGAGGAATACCAAGATTTGTCAAAATACAAAGATTCTAAAACAGATACACACAAATAAAATCCTAATGGGCAAAAACCAGACCAATGAGAACTTAATATGCTGAGTCACAATGTAGTGTTAAATGTCAGCTGGAAATAAAAAGAAATGGAGGGGAAGGAATGGGATGATCTGCCAGAAGATGTCAGGGCAATGATGGCTTGAAGAATCCTGAACAGGAACAGTTTAGCTTGGAGGTGAGAATGCAGGTCCAGGCCCCTCTTGAATTCTCTAATGATATTTCCTCCATTTTCTCTTCACATCTACATTAAAGTTAAAATTATATAAATCAAATTCTGTAATGTCTTTCCCTACAGAATCTTTGGAACTGGAATCTGGTGAGGGCTCTGAGTGTTAGAAGTGCCTAGTAACCACCACCACCCTAAAACAACAACCCCAGACGTCCCTCTGAGTCCTCCCATCTTAAGGCTGACCAGCTGGAAAAGAGGCCAGGGCTCCTGCACACTGAATAGTTTTGCACAAGCAGGGATTTCACCAGCTGTAGCTTGCTTGACATGCAGTTCCCTCTTCTACATCAGAGTAGAGCAGACTTCAGGCTTATAAGATCTAAAGTTTTTTGTGTGGGTGAATTCCACAACATGTCACTGACACAATAATAGTGCATTAGTGATGGATTTATACTGGACTATCCACACATCACTCCACTTTAGTCGTCGTTCTACAATGTCACTGCATTATTGCTGTCTGGAAGGGCACTCTTGCACTATAGGACAACAAAAATGAGACAACTCCCCCCCCGGAACATCTGTGGTATAAATTATACAGCCACAAGAGTGGCTGTATACTATAGCCAGCATTGATTTTTCACATTCCACAATGTTAAATTGAAAATACCCCCCATGCCATTCTGATGCTTCCCATAAGCTCATTTCAAAACAAAACCTTACAAAACTTATAGTCCTGAACTCAGAAACGCTTGCTCAACAACCCTCTTTCATGGCGATACACAAAACAGTGAGAGAGACTCGAGAGTTCAAAAGTGTAAAAAGAGAGAGAGAAAAACCCAGACCCCTTTTGGACTTTTTTCTGTCAGAATTCTCATAATTTGTTGAAATTAATTAAACATCAGCCGTGTTCACTGAGTACCTGTAATCCTGTTACTGACCTAGCCCCATACTCTGACCTTCATCTTCTGCAGTTTAAAAGTTTAAAAAATGCCTGGCTGATTTTTTTATTAATTTAACAAATTTTACATTGAACTCAATGATAATGTTGGGCATGCTCAGTAAGAACCAACTGTCAGTGTTCTAAAAGCCAGACTCATAGCTGTTTGGCCTGACTTGCTTAACCAGGGGGCCAGATCCAGGGCAGATCTTTATTTCACTTGAGACAGTCATGGCTTCCCCAAAGAATCCTGGGAAGTGCAGTTTGTGAAGGGTGCTGAGAACAGACTCCTATTCCCTTGACAGAGCGCCAGTCACCAGAGTGGTTTAACAGTCAGCTGCTCTGATTGAAGCTCTGTGAGGGGAACAGGACACCTCCTAGCAACTCTCAGCACCCTTCACTAACTACACTTCCCAGGATTCTTTGGGAGAAGCCATGACTGTCTAAAGTGAAATAAAGGTCTGGTGTGGATGTGGCCAGAGACAGCTTTGGTTTAAATTTGGGTGGAAGGCTACATGAGCCTGCTGTGAACTAAAAAGGTGGGGGAAACGCTGAAAAGCAATGATACTGTTCACAATGTTTTCCTTTTGAAAAGGGGCTTCCCCTCTGTCCAGTGCCCATCCACCCAAGCTTTTCCACTGCCCCTGCCCCTCCCTGCCCCTCCCCCAGGTCAGTTTCACCTGTCCTAAACATTATTGCACAGAAATAAATCCCACTGAACTCAAAAAGTATGCAAATGATCAAACCCATCCTCCCTTTTCCTTCCTCCTATCCCCTCCTGCTTGTCCCTTCCCTCCGCCTTCCTTTGCCCCTCCCTCCTCCTCCCTTCCCCCCTCCCCCTCCTCATGGTCAGTTTTACCTATCTTAAGCATGATTGCACAGCAGTAAATTCCATTGAACTCAATAAGCATGCAAATGATTAAACTGCCCTCCCTCCTCCTTCCTCCCATCACCTCCCTTTTGCCCCTTCCCTTCCCTCCCCTCCCCCTTCCTTTGCCCCTCCCCTTCCAATTCCCTCCTTTCCCTTCCCTCTCCTTCCGCTCCCCTTTTTCCTTCCCTCTCCTCTCCCCTCCCCTTCCCCATGGTCAGTTTCAGGGCTGGCACTAAAGGGTGGCCAAGTCAGTCCCTGGCTGAGGGCCCCTGGGGCCACAGGGCGATAGGGTGGGGGAGGAGTGGCGCTCCTCTTCTGCGATCAGCGGCAGAGTAGCTGCCACTGATTGCAGGAAGAGAGCTTCCCAGATGACCCGTCTATTTGCTGGCTCCACCTACCTGTCTCTCTTACCTTTTGCGGTTGCGCGGGCTGTGCGGGCTGCACGCACAGGGCTGCCATTAACCAAGATGGCAGCAGAGGTTTCCCTAAGGTGCTGATGCCCCTGCCGCCATCTTGGTTGATGGCTGGGATGTGTGCATGTAGCACGCATGCGTGCCCTCAACCAAAATGGCGGCAAAGGCTTCAGCCCCTTAGGGAAACCTCTGCTGCCATCTTGGTTAATGGCAGCCCTGCGTGCACAGCTGCAAAAGACAGGAGAGACAGGTAGGTGTGTGTGTGTGTGTGCATGCCATCTCCAAAGATGGAGAATTAAATTTTTGTATGTTTGTTGGTGCTGTTTTTACTTTGCTGTTTTCCTGTGTTACTAATGTTTCTACAGAGAATCTAAACTAGAAAATTTTATTGCCCTCATTATTCATCCTAGAAACCTGTGTCAAATTTATTTTTATCAAGTTCAAAGTCTTTTTATTGGTCAATGTGATATGATGGTGAAGACAGCCTTTTGTGTTTCAAATTGGAAGTTATGTTCAATTTCATTTTTGGGTGCATTCACAGTTGAATCTGAAACTGCAGTTCAATGTAAAATCAGACTGATTACAATATGTTGCTACTTAAGCAATGACTCTAGCTGTTTAGCTGCTGGAAAAAACAAACTTGGTTTGCCCAAGTTGCATATTTTCAACTGCTATGTTTAAACCACTTCATTTAAGGAAAGATGGGCATAGTCAGTTAAAAACATAGAGCACACTCAGAAATTTGCTAGAATATATTTCACCTCCCACTGTTTTATCTTGTGCAAACTCAGACACTCTGGATGTCCACTGGAGACTATTCTGCAGAATAGTGAGTGCTATTATTCCACAATTGTTTTTGGAGTTTTTTAGTGTGTATTTTGCAAAATGTTGCTATACTTCACATACTCACAGAAACAGAAGCAAAAGAAAATGATTTCCTATAGGAAACTTCACAAAAATTGCAAAGTAAATCAAACATATTTAAAGTGACTATCTGAACTATATCAACGGTATCTTATTATTGTTACTTCTTCCCTGCTAAAACAGGATCAGCACAGCACATGTCTTGCTTGTATTATTTGGACTGATTGCAGGTGTTGCTGCCACTCACCATATACTCAGAGGCACATGTTTCCAAATTCTTCCAAGCTACACAGGAAGTGGATTGAACTGTGAAAGACCAACCCAAATTGTGTTTGCATTTTGACAAATTTGTAGGGCAGTACAGTATCTCAGAGAGGAGGTCAGGTCTCCCGCTCCCCTGGTGCATTCACTATAGCTGCCCAATTTCCCTGCTTTTTAAAGTTTTATAGAAATATCTGTTGGCTGTAAGTACATTCTTAAACTGCAAGGTTTTTTGCCAATTAGTGAATAGTTACAGGATTTCAGTAGGACTTTACAGGGCATGCACTGATTGGAAATGAAGCAAAGTGTCTGTCATTTGGAGGCACAAACTGTACTGAAAGTGGGATGGCATATAACTGCCCTGATGCTATCATGAGCACAAATCATCTTGAATGCAAATTAAAAAGGATATCTGGAGGCAATCCTACTCTGTTTTTGCACTACAGCCCTGAGTTCCAACAAGCTGAGCCAGGTGCAAAATAGTGAGGCAGACATACTCTTATAACCAGGGCTGTGGAGTCGGAGTTGGAGTCAGAAGCAATTTTGGGTGGAGTTGGAGTTGGAGTCGGAGTTGGTAGAAATGTACTGACTCCGACTTCAAAATAAAATTAATATTTTACTATTAATATTAATTTATTAATATTAATACATTAATATACATTTGCCATTTATGAAGGAGTCAGAGTCGGAGTCAGACAGTAGAAAAATTAATATACATTTGCCATTTATGAAGGAATCGGAGTCAGGCAGTAGAAAAATAGAGGAGTCGGAGTCAAAGGTTTGACATATCGACTCCACAGCCCTTAATTATAAAACTAAGGTACAGAATGGCACTGAGCGCATGATTAGCCCAGGAAGTTATTTTCAGAACCTGAACAGAGCTCAGTCCTTCCACACAGGAATCCACTCCTGGTTTTCCCCTAAAGCTCTCTTTATTTCAACAGCCTAATTTAGGTGGGGACTTTGTTGCTGGGGCTGTTACTAAACCATTGGGAATCAACAACTTTTGCTAATTTACCATATTGCCCGGACAGCTACTAGGTGATCCCAATCTACCTTCAGCCTGCTACTGTTCTACACCACTGTTAAAGGTGCAGGGGACCTGTCCTCTTTTTTGCCTGGTCACCTTGTGCCTGGCTCCCAGTGGCTAGATAAAGCACACAGCTCTCAAAGTTTAAAAAGCTGATCATCCCTAGTGTGCCTGATACAGCATTAGACTTGGATATGGGTTCAAATTTCCACTCAACCATGCAACTCGTGATGTAGACTTAGACAAATTGGTATATTTCAGCTATGCTGCTTCACAGGACTGTTGTGAACCAGGGTGGAATAAATCAGTTTGTGTGATACTAAGCTACATAGTGAAAGAGCATGATGCAGTTAACTGATAAAGGTTTAAGCCAGGGATGGGCGAGAATTTTGATTCAGTTCACATTTTAAGCTGAATCTATAAAACTTGCACTTTCCGAAACAATATGAGAACAGAAACACAACCATCCTTTGATATTTGCACTTATTTGAATTTTGCAATGCAGTTTGCCAACCAAACAATGTTTACAAAATGCATATGTTACAGGAAAGTGTTCATAAAAATGAATATATGAGTGAAAATAGCATACAAAAATGTGTTATATGATGAGAAATTGCTTGGAACAATGTGTACATTAGTCAAAACTGACTATAAAAATTTGTTTATTAGGAGAAATTCACACTAAAATGCTGGAGAATTTTCATGAGGATTTAAAAAAACACAGATTGCTGCAGAAATGTGGAGAACTGAACTTAAATCTGGAAAAATGAGAAACTTAGAGAACTGGAATTGACAGGTCTCTGCATCCCTAGTTTCAGCTCTTCCAAAGTTTTATATCCAAACTATTTATGTTTTTATTTATGAGAATATTTTTACCATGGACTTTCCATCATGAAGAATCCTCAAGCTGCCTTGATAACATGAAATGACAGCAAGCGTGGTTCAATAAAAACAATATTTATTTATTTTTTGAAGGAGGGACATCAGCATAAAACTATTAGGCAGAACAGCATCAGTATCTAATGGGAAGCAACCAAATTAACTCTGAGTTTCAGCTGGAACAAGTTCTGTCTAAACATGAAGCCTCATAAAGAGGAGTGACTAAAATAAATGGACCACAAGGAGTATAAATCATCCCAAAAAAAGGGGAAAAAGCACTAAGCAAGCAAATTTAAGTTCACTAAATTACAGCACATTTAACAATGACTGGATAAGTACTCATTTGGCTTTTGGAAAGGCCTGTACCCTTCAATAGTTTTAACTCAAAGGAACTTTGCACGTTTTATCTTCTAACGCTGGGGGGGGGAGTTTTTAAATGTTTTTTTAATCCTCTTCAAACTTTCAACTGCTTTCCTCCACCCCTTCCTTGCAAATTATCTCTTTGTAACTACTGCCCATCAGTTCCTTGAGTTTCTTCAGTTGGCCGAGCCTTTCCCAAGTATTTCTAAAAGGGTTTGGTTGTTCTGACTGAACAGGAAATGCCTGGTTATCTTTACTAGGCAAATAGGTGGACCCTGTGCCAAATGTATTTTGGGCAGCTTTTAGCTGTTCAGAAGTGACTTACCACTCCAGACCTATTGTTTTTTCCCCCACTCCCCATTTATTTTAATAAAATTATGACATTCATCACCCTTGTCTGTGCCCCAAAGCAAGGATTAAAACTCTAACCACACCAAAACAACCATAAATAATGAAGCCATTGTTCATATGGGTTCCCACCAATCCTTTGGATTAAACAGTAGGCTCATGTAACAGAGCGTTTTGTCTATGCTTTGCTGTATTTTGTACGAGATTTGCAACAATTAATTCATCCCTTCTTCTTTTTTGGTCTCAATTATATGATTTGATTGCCAGCAACTTATATGTGTATACGTCTGTTTCAATAGTCTCACTTTGGTAATAAACCTTTGGTTGCAGGCAGTATCATGTTAGACTTCAGAAGAGAGGCTGCACAACAGCCCTGTAACTGGAGGGGGGAGATGGGGGCACCCCCCACAAAAGCTGTGCTTTCCCCCTCCTAGGTTTTTTGGAGGGGGAATTGTCTTCTTTTTAATTTGTACCTTGACAGACAATGACAACTGCCATTTAAATAATGATTGCTTGATTTAAGAACAGGAGCAATTTAAGAACAGGACCCTGTGAAAATTTCAGTGAATAAGGCAGGGCAAGTGCACAACAAAAGCCCCATTTGGAAGAGCCCCCAAAGGTCTGATCACTCCAAACTTTCCCTGACTGATGGTGGATTTTTCATTATCACAGTCACCCTATTATACAGCCATGAGAATAGCTGTATACTGTAACCACCATGGATTTTCACATTCCACCATGTTAAATTGAAAATACTCCCCCCATGCCATTCTGCTGCTTCCCATAGCTAATTTCAAAACAAAAACTTATGAGACTTATAGTCCTGAACTCAGAAATGCTTGCTTAACAACCCTCTAAGTTTTCAAGGTGATACACAAAACACTCAGAGAGAATCGAGAGTTCAAAGTGTAAAACAAGAGAAAAAAATCCAGAACCCTGTTGAACTTTTTTCTGTCCGTGGTCTCATAATTTGTTGAAATTAATTAAAAATCACCCTTGTGTGCAGAGTACCTGTAATCCTATTACTGACCTTGTCCCATACTCTGACCTTTATCTTCTGCAGTTTAAAAGTCAAAACAATGCATGGCTGATTAATTTAATTAATTTAAGAAATTTAACATTGGAGTCTATGATAGCGCAGGCATGCTCAGTAAGAACCATTTTTCTAAAAGCCAGATTCACAGCTGTTTAGCTTGGCTAATCAAGAGGCTACACCCATGCCAGACTTTTTTCTACTTTAAACAGTCATGGCTTCCCCCAAAGAATCCTGGGAACTGCAGTTTGTGAAGGGTGCTGAGAGTTGTTAGGAGACTCCTATTCCCCTGACAGAGCCCAAGTGTGGTTTGACAGTTAGCACCTCTTCTAGGGATTGTAGCTCTGTGACCTGACCTCCTCTCTGAGATATAGTACTGCCCTACAAATCTGTCAAAATGCAAGCACAATTTGGGTTGGTCTTTCACAGTCCAATCCACTTCCTCTGTAGCTTGGAAGAATTTGGTAACATGCCTCTGAGTATATGGTGTACGGTGGCAATACCTGCAATCAAAACTGCATCTCCAATTACATTTTTTAAATGTTTGCTGATGTTCTTCTTACTTTGCTTCTTTCCTGTGTTACCACTGTTTCTACAGAGAATCTAATCTAGAAGATTATATTTATTTCATTTTCATTCTGGAAATCTGTGTCAAATTTATTTGTATCAATTTCAAAGCCTTTTTATTGGTTAGTGTCATAAGATGGTGAAGACAGCCTTCTGTGTTTCAAACTGATGGTTATATTCTATTTCGGGTGCATTAACAGTTGAATCTGAAATTGCAGTTTGATGTAAAATTAGACCAATTACAATATGTTGCTACTTATGCAATTAATCTAGCCATTGGAAAAAACAAACTTGGCCTGTCCAAGATGCATGTGTTCAGCCTGCTATGCTTAAACAACTCCACTTAAGGAAGGGTGGGCATGGTCAATTAAAAACATAGAGTACTCCTAGAAATTTGCTAGAATATATTTCACCTCCCACTGTTTACCCTTTGTGCAAACTGAGACACTCCTCATGTCCAATGGAGACTATTCTGCAGAATAGTTAGTGTCATTATTCCACTATTGTTTTTTGGAGATTTTTAGTGTAAATTATGCAAAGTGTTGCTGTACTTCACATATTTACCGAAACACAAACAAAAGAAAATAATCTACTATAGAAAACTTCACTAAAATTGCAAAATGAACCAAACATATTTAAAGTGACTATCTGAACTATATCGATTGTCTCAATACTGTTGCTTCCTCCCTGCTAAAACAAGATCAGCACAGCATATGTCTGGTTGCTGTTATTTAGGCTGATTGCAGGTGTTCCCAGCCAGCAATAAAGAAGCATATTTGTTTCCCTGCAGTAAGAAGCAATTGCTTATTCTGCAATTATTATAATGAGTAGATCAGGTTTGCTAAAGACTTAAATAGAGATAACTTTAAGTAAACTAAAAAATGGCTATCCTAAATTACCCTTCACTCTTTTAAAGTACTCACTATAGCCAAAATCATAGTAGCTATTTTTCTTCTTTTTCTTGTGTACTTGATGGCAAAGAATGAAAACAGCCCTAGAGAAATAGAAATATTGCTGTGTGCGCTACAAGTAGCTAGCTGGCTTGCTACCTATGCTGTAACTCAGGCCTAATTTCTGATTTTCCCAGTAGGTGAAGCTCAGCACAACCCTTTTCAAGGTTTCTAGCCAGGAAAAATCAACCCAGCAACCAGTAAAAAAAAATCCAATTGCTTTCCACAATTAGTCTCTAATTGCTTAGTTAGTCCTTTGTATAGCAGCCAGTTAAAAAGATTTTCCTTGATTGTCCAACAGGAAGGAAAATCTAAAGGTCAGGAACAAGACTAGAAGGGGGGACTTTCAAGAAGGAGTTAATTTAGGGAGTTAACTTGTAGTATGGGCAAGTTTGGTTTTCTTGGAGGCCACCAAAAGGTCTTCTGTGTCTTTAAAAGTTGTGCAGGGGGAAGGGAGAATTCCACCTTGTGGTTTTTCCCATTACAGAGCTGCAAGAACACCTGCACTTGGCTGACTTTCTCTTCTCCTAAAGACACAGGATCAGTCTCAGGCCCTGAACCTGGCAATCCTAATGCCCTTAGAAGAGCAAGGGGACATTGACTAAGTCACAGAGGCTGATACTACATGACCTAACATCAGTCTCTCTCACCATCCCTTTTAAATCAGCAACATGGATGGCAAGGAATGCACAGTCTGAAATAGCAGAGTGTGTAATTTTGAAGGGCAAGCAACATCATGTAGGAAGGTAGCGAGGAGCTGCAGGGGTGCCCTGAGATGGAAGAGGTAACTAGCACTTGGCGATGGAGGCATTTAGGACATTGGGTTTTAAAATTAGAAATCATTGAATATCTCACTTGAGTGAGACAGAGTGAGATAGAGATAGAGTGGCCATTAATTCAGCCAGATAGGCGACTCACAAATAAAATTTTATTATTTTATTATTATTATTATTGATCCCCTACCACTTTAAAAACTACTTCTGGGGGCCCTGTTTGTTTTTAAAACCTAGAAAGTCAGGTCAGACTATCTGTCAGTCTAGACCAGGGGTGGGGAACCTGTAGCCCTCTAGATGTTGCTGAGCTACAATTCCCATCATCCTGGCCATTAGCCATTCTTGTTGGGGCTGATGGGAGTTGCAGTTCAGCAACATCTGGAGGGCCAAAGGTTCCCCTTCCCTGATCTAGCCCAATATTGTGTATTCTTGTGTCCCTACAACCTTTGGCAAAGAAATGCGCTATCACCTACTCCCTCCTCTAACTGGAGATGCCAAGGATTAAAACTTGAGCCTTCTGCATGCAAAGCATCTACTAGTGAGCTAAAAGACCCTCCCATAGAAAACCACATCTTCCTCCTAACAAAACTAGTGTGGTTTTTGATGGGAAAAGTTGAGCCTTCTCTGCTGGGTGGGGAGTTTGACCCTCCAACCCATTTGAGTTTGACAGCTCTGCTGTAAAACAAAGCATTAACATTGGCTCTAGTCATCCAAACATTTGCTATGCTGAAATAACATTTCCCCAAATGCCCAAATAATGCATTGGAAAATTAGCCTGTCTAGTCTCAAAAGCTTTCATGTGTAATTAGGAATCATGCCCCCACCCACCCTCAAAGAACAAAATATGGTGCTGACTTTCTTCCCATCCAGCGGAGGGACACTGTTGCAATCACATTTCATAGCCATCACATCTGGCTTAAATATGCTCACCACTTTGTCACTCTGCCATAAACCACATACATAGCCAGACAGCATGAACAGCTCCACTAGACTGCAGCACCAACACTCTTCACGTATGGCTACAGCTCAGAGCTTGGAAGATTACTTTTAAAAAGTAATAAATTACAGTTACAATTACTTGGCCCAAAAAAGTAGTAATTACCGTTGCAATTACAATAGCTCTGAAAGTAACTGATTACTTTACTTTTCCTCAAAAGTAATCACTACAATTACATTTCAGTTACTTTTTTAAAAAACTCCTACAAGGTGCTGGCCTTGGCTGCTGCACATCTAAGAAGCCTAAAACAATATTAAAAATAAACACACACACACAGGGGGTAGTAGAATAAAAAAAATTATCCATAAGATTAACATAATGGCATAACAGAATCTCACATCCCCCCAAGCAATGAAGATACCCCAACTCTTGAAATCAAATTTTACACTTGAAATGCTTTTATAATATGTTTCTGTTATGTCTCAAAAGAACAAGATGCTCAAAGAGCATGTCAGACAAGGAATGTCTTTTTACAGTCATTACGTTGCCACCAGTACTGAACAGGCGTTCTACTGCGGCGCTTGAAGGCATGCCTGTGTTGTGCTGCAAAAAACACCGCAGCACATGTGGAAAGCCATGGAGTGATGACACTTCCCTGCTGGGAGACCTCAGGTACCTCACCAGTTCCTCCTCAGCAGTGTCCACTGCTGACTTCTTGCCCTGGGGCAGAAAGTTAAAGAAGTCATCTTCTAAGTCATCTCCTTCCTGGTCTTTATCTGAAGACTGATCACTGTCCTCATTAAGTACACCCATCTTTATTTCAGCTTTCAGCAAGGCTTCCATTGTGTATCTAAGAAAGAGAGAGGATATGTTAACACATATGTTAGGAAACCATCATCTGCTCTTCATTTCCTGATGCTTGTCATGTCCCCTGGTTCAGGGTCCAGCCTGAGCCTGTGGATGATGACATGGAAGGTAGGAAGGTGACCAAGTCACCACACTCATGGGGCAGCACAGCAGACCCTTAAGGATTACCTGCAGCAACCCAAGGTTGTTATGAGGAGCCCCAGGAAGAAAAGGGCCAGCCCCTGCCTACCACCTTAAGCCCTCTGATGCCTCCCTTGAGACAACATTTCCCTTGGAGTAATCCACCCAAAAGGCTTCCCTAATGTTCTTACTTGTTGGTATGGGTGGTGGCCTGACACGATTCCAGCCGATCTAGTTTGAAGCGAGGGTGTACGCAGGCTGCCAGAACAAGCAGATCCCTGCCAGATCCCCACCTCTCAAGGGTTGTCTGCTGCTGCTTCAGCATTTTGGGAGGAGGAGTGTCATGCATTGTTTCAGGAAGGCCACGTCTCCTTGCCTTTATTGCTTCTTCAATTGCTCTCAGCTTCTCAGGGTGTGCCCTCTGAGGAAGAAGAACAAAGCATGAATCCAAGAAAAAATGGAAGAGGAACTTCACAATTTAAACATAAATAGACAATGGACACTCTTTGAGGACCAGCATGACAAAGGCTTACCTCAAAATGTTTCTTCACATTGGATGAGGGGGAAACAGCTGATCTCAGATTTTTGATCCTTGGAAGGCAGTAATTGCATTGTACAACAACATTTTCCCCACTCTGGCTCACAAATGTACAAGCTTTCTCAAAGCCAAACCATGGTACTTGCTGTTCTGCAGATGTGGCTGTGGGCAACTGGCACTGCTTCATGCCCTCCTCCTCCTCATGCACAGGGCCTCCTTTCTGAACCTCACTTTCTAGTTTTGCCTCCTCAGGATCAACAAGCTGTGACTCAAGTGGCCGCACTAACTGACTGCTGCTGTCAGCAGCAAAACCTGCAACAGGCGTCTCTGTAATAAACAAGAGATAATGCTCCTATATGGGTGAACTTCAGCTGTGATGTGCCCCCATCTCTTCCCCATGCTGCAAGATCCCCCAGTCAGAGTGGAAGTAAGCAGGTCGATAGCACAATTAAAAGAGATCCTATTTGCTCACTGAATAACCCTGCCTGGGCCAGTCTAACCTACTATCTCACAGGGTTGTTGTGAGAACAAAATGAGACTAGGGTTCAAATCCCCACATAGCCATGAAGCTCACTGAGTGACCTTGGGCCAGTCACTGCCTCTCAGCCTCATGAAAACCCTATTCATAGGGTCACCATAAGTTGGAATCAACTTGAAGGCGGTACATATATTTTTTATTTTGAATATGATGATTAGGATAATAAATATGCAGCATTTCAAATTAATTCTGTATGAGAAGCATTCCATGCCAAGCTTGGAAAACCAAGGATGAGGTATAAAATGTAGACAAAAATACTTTGGACAAAATGCCGTTTATATTTTATATATATGAGCCTGGGTAGGGAACATTTAATCTAGCCTACTTGCTTTCAGCAAGAAGGGTTAAGTGCCTTCAGGCTAGGGCAGTCACCAGAAGGCCACAGCAGAGACAAAGGAGCCTAGTGTTGTGGAGATGTTAGATGGGAGCTTTGGGGAGTAAAGATGGAGGCTCCTGAAGGCTGCAATTCTAAACACACTTACTAAGGGATTAAGCCCCATAGAACTCAACAGGACTGACTTCTAAGTAGATATAGTTTGGACTGTGCTGTTGGTAAACCTTGACTAGGGTTCTTCTGCAAAGACATCCATATCCAAGCAGGGTTGGCAACCCCCTGCCTGGAATACCCTGCCCTTATCTTTTAATGTGGCTGCTCCAAATGTTTTTACAGATTTGACCCTTTACTTCAGAAAGAGGTCTGAAAAATGAGTAAGAGTAAGAAGGATCTTTTAAAATTGTTCTTTTCAATTCACTCTTGAATGAACATCATACTTAGGGCAGATCCACACCATTCCTTTAAAGCACATTCAACACCCATTTGAAGCACATGAATCCCACCACAGAATCATGGGAACTGCAGTTTGTTAAGAGTGGTGAGAACTATAACTGTGAGGGGGAAATGACACTTCCCAGAATTCTTTAGGGGAAGTCATGCGCTTTAAATGCGAGTTGGATGTGCTTTACACATATTGTGTGAATCCGCTTAATAAATTTTGCCTGCATGTAAATTGTTCTAATTAATTTTTCAAAATGAAAATAAGCTATAAAGTGTAGTGGGTGACCATGGGCTACTCACCATTTCTCAGCCTATCTGACCCTCAGGATGAAAACAATGGAGAACCATGACTACCCCAAGGCATACTTAAAATGTAAAGGAAGTATTGTACAACCATAGTATGCAATTGGATACTTATAGGGACACAGCATGACAAAACTGGGTAGAAGTAAAAGTTCTACACTTAGGAAAAATAAACCAAATGCACAGTTATAAGATGGGGGATACTTGGCTCAGCAGTACGACATGCAAGAAGGATCTTGGAATTGTTGTTGATCACAAGCTGAATATGAGCCAACAGTGTGATGTGGCTGCAAAAAAGGCAAATGCTATATCAGGCTGCATTAACAGAAGTATAGTTTCCAAATCATGTGAAGTATTAGTTCCCCTCTATTCAGCACTGGTTAGGCCTCATCTTGAGTGCTGTGTCCAGTTCTGGTCTCTGCACTTTAAGAAGGATGCAGACAAACTGGAACAGGTTCAAAAGAGGGCAACAAGGATGATCAGGGGACTGGAAACAACGCCCTATGAGGAGAGACTGAAGGAACTGGGCATATTTAACCTGGAGAAGAGAAGACTGAGGGGAGATATGATAGCACTCTTCAAGTATTTGAAAGGTTGCCACACAGAGGAGGGCCGGGATCTCTTCTCAATGATCCCAGAGTGCAGGACACAGAATAATGGGCTCAAGTTGCAAGAAGCCATATTTCGACTGGACATCAGGAAAAGCTTCCTAACTGTTAGAGCCATACAACAATGGAACTAATTACTAGAGAGGTAGTGGGATCTCCGACACTGGAGGCATTCAAGAGGCAGCTGGACAGCCATCTGTCGGGAATGCTTTGATTTGGATTCCTGCATTGAGCAGGGGGTTGGACTTGATGGCCTTATAGGACCCTTCCAACTCTACTATTCTATGATTCTATGAAAATATTTATATAAGCATGACTATCAAATATGTTTATTTATATAACCTGTAAAGATATTTATAGTGCAATCCTATGTTTGTTTACTCAGAAGCAAGTCCCAATGTATTCAATGGGGCTTACTCAACCAGGGAAAACTGCAGCCTCAAGTGATAAGGAACTTGTTCTTTTAATAAGTCCTTTAAGTTGAGAGCTTATCCCAGTCTGCGTCTGTGTTGAAATTGCTTTTTAATATGTTTTTAATTTTTTTCTTAAAAAAAATGTTTTTAAAGCTTTTAAAAATGTTTTTAAAGATGTTTTTTTTAATATATTTTAAAGTCTGTTTTTATGATTTTTAAAGTGTTTTTAGTGCTTTTGTTTGCTGCCCTGGGCTCCTACTGGGAGGAAGGGTGGGATATAAATAAAATAATAATAATAAATAAATAAACTTCATTCATTTTTTTAAAAAATGAGTATTAGTTTCCTACATAATAAAAACTGTGATAAACCCTGCCTAATTTCTTTAAAAATAGGGTTGGAGGGAGAGAGATTTACAACACAAACACAAGTCTGCACTTTACTCACAATCATGAAAGGGCGGGGTTGCAGCCAGAGCTTTGAAAAGTTACTTTAAACTACAACTCCCATCAGCCCCAGCCAGCATGGCCACTGGATTGGGCTGATGGGAGTTGTAGCTAGAGCATGATCTGTCTAAAAAAAAGTTGTGCGGGGGGGGTTACGTTTTGGTGTATATCTCGGGAATTAGACCACCTAGAAACTTTTTTTAAAAAAAAAATTGAAGCGGAGAGTCCAGACAGTAAGGGGTGGTAGCCAGAGAGCCGGAGCCCCCCCCCCAAAACCAGAGACTCCAGCCGAAAATACACACACCGGGGCACACACACACACAAATCATCGTCACTCACCACCACAGCTCTTCGCCATTCTGCCTTCCTTGCCCTGGCTTTTTCCTCCCGCGTCCATTTTTTCCTCTCAGAGTCAGACGCTAGCAGGCTCCCCCTGCCTATTCATCTCTTCTATCGTGCCTCCTAACACAGATCACGAGGGAAGAGACAGTCTGCGCAGAGGTCCAATCAGTGTGAGGCACATGTCTTGTGTTAACCAATCACAGCCAGGACCTGACTTCCCCTTGTTCCCGCCCCCAAGTAACGTCCAACCTAACGTGGAAACGTTAAAGTTGAAGCTGAAAAGTAGGGAAATTACTATTCGTTCCGTTACTTGCCAAATGTAATGGAATTACCCACTCGTTATTTAAAATTGTAACGAATTAAAAGTAACTCATTAAAAATAACGAGTTACTTCCAAGCTCTGCTACAGCTGTTGGTCAAGAGGCAGCAGAAAGCAATGCCTAGAACATCTTTAGATGAAAGAAAGCTGTTCCCAAATGCAAAGATGTTTTAATACAAGTTGAAAGCCATGGGTCCAGTTCAGGTGTCACAGGTTTGAGGTTGTGGACTGACTATCACGAAAAGACTTTGTGCTCAGGCGTTCCCTCCTCCCACTTCCCCTTGTTAACATTCCCAGTTCTTTCCCTAGTTCGGGTAACTATACTTTGCCTCCATACCAGAATTGGAAACCATGATTTGAATTGGGTTTAAAATGCTGGTTTGGAGGCAAATTATGGTTTACAGCTAATGATGGTCTATTGCATCCAACCAGTTGCAGAGGATCAGAGGCACAGTGCTGCTTGTGAGCTTCCCACAGGACAGGGATGGCTAACCTGTAGCCCTCCAGATATTGGTGGGCCTAGCCAGTATGGCCAATGGTCAGGAATGATGGGAGCTGTCATCCAAAAGCATCTAGAGGGCCCCAGATTAGTCACCTCTGCTATAGACATCTGGTTGGCCACTGTGATAATAGGATGCTAGATTAGATAGGCCTTTGGTCTGATCCATCAGGGCTCTTATTGTGTTCTTATATAGTATAGTGGCTGGAGAGTTGGGCTAGGACTGGGGTGATGTGGGTTCTAATCCCCATGTAACTCACTGGGTGACCTTTGGCCAATCATTCTCTCGCCCAGCAAACCTACCTCACCTTACGGTGACACAGATTTGTATATGTTCATTGATATGTGTAGATCCACATTTGAAAATAATTACTATAATTTAAATAGGGCTCCTGCAGGGAGGAAGGGTGGGATATAAATCTAATAAATAAATAAATAATAAAAATAAATAGAAACAGAATACATCTCACTCTAGTGGAGATGTCTGTGACCAGGTTACCTGTGTGCTAGCTTTTGATGATTGATTGATTTGTTGCTTCATACAAAACTTCACTGGGTGACTTTATATACTTCCAGATTTAATTTTGAATTCTATGTTCAGTGAAGATGAGCAGCCTAAGCAGATGTTTCTTTTCTTCTGGATGGATTCTGTCCCAATAGCCTGTTTACCTAGAGCCAACAGACTAATAGATCTAGCCCTTTATGTGGGCCTCTGTGAAGATTAATTGCATTTAAAGAGCTGTGATCTAGTGCCCTTGTGTTCCTTTTCTAAAGAAAGAATGTATTTTTGGCTTCTGAACAGTAACAGAAAAAGATGGGTGGTAACATATATGCTTCAAACATTCAAACCCAGTCTAGGGTTTCTTCTTCTTCTTCTGAATAAATCCACCCACTGAATATAAACAGAATTAGATTTTCTTAGGAATGTTCATTAGAGAGACCCCTGCAGCAATTAAGGGGGAGAAAGAGTAAACACAGAAAGAAACACCGGTGAAAATTGCAGTGAATGAACCCCAAACATCTTAAATCTTCATAATCTTGCAAAAATCAAATGGGCCTTTTAAACACTTGATTTGCAGACCAGTTAAGACAGAGCACTTGAACTGAAGTTAATAGAATCCTGTCGTCAGGAAGAGGTAAATTATGCCTGAATCAAAACACAAGCAGCAACATTATGAGTAGGGAGAGAACTCCGCAAACAAACATTTTCCTGAGAATTCTCTTCGATGATTCATAAACATTGAGCTCATTAGGAATCAAGCTAAGGGGAGTTGTCCCATTACTATGAGGTACCACAGACTGCTCTATATGTGCATCTTAAGAACATGAAAAGAGACCAGCTGGATCAAGCCAAAGGCCCATCATAATCCAGCATCCTTTTCTCACAGTGGGCAACTAGAGGCCTACAGGAAGCCTGCAAGCAGAATCTCAGTACAATAGCACCCTCCCCAATTTTGGCTGTGGGCATACTAGTCACCTACAGGAAAGAGTTTCCATTAGCCCCACCTAGAGGGGCAATGGGTTGATCTGCTAATCAGTTGCAAAATCTGTCTGAAGCTGAATTAAATAAAAAACCTCAAACTGATCCAACCAGGTTTTAGAGTAAAAAGGGATGGAGTTTGACTGGTGTCGTGTGCCCTCATTTTCAGAAAAGAGAGGTGGAGACACTCTGGTATTCAGAGACATACTGCCTCCAACAGTGGAGACAGACATAGCCATTGTGGCTAGTAGCCACTGATAGCTTTACCTTCAGAATGAGGTGGCAGAATAAACTGCAGTACTTTTGTTTTGTATGCTTCTCCATAATAAAAAGAAAGAAAACTCCCTGCATATGGAAATAAACATTGCATGGAGAAAGGTCCTATCACAGTTCTTTGCCAGCTGTGCTGGTTTTCTCTTTGCAGTGAGTTTTCAGTGTAGGAGATACAGTGCATTTTACCACCTCAGCAGTAGGGTAGGGCAAGAATTTGAAGTGGACTCGACTGATGTCAGTGCCAGTATCAAGGATTTACATGCCTGGGCATCTGCTGAGGGCTCACACACCATCCAGGGGCCCACTGACAAGAGCCCTTGGACTTGCTCCCAAAGGCACTGGCATGTTTGAGGAGGGCCCACTGGTGCTTACTGGGACTAGTGTCTGGCTGGTCCACTTTTACTTTAGGTGTGTGGGGTGGCTGCAAAATGGATTCAGATCTCTGGTCTGAATGCCAAAGCTTATTATAGAAGCAGGTTCAGAGATCTGGAGCTGAACTTGCCTGCTATCCAGGCTTGGCACCAAAGGGCGACCAGGTTGGGCCCTGGCCGAGGGCCCCTGAAGAGCCCCTCAGGGTGAGACGGTGGCACTCCCATTCCGTGATCCGCAGCAGCGTTGGGTCCTGCAACCCAACACTGCAGCAGATCACAGAGAGGAAGCTCTCAGGCACGCACGCACACACACACACACAGGCGCCGCCCATATGCACACCTCACCTACCTCTCCTGTAGGGTGAAAGCTGCATGCACTTACCTACCATCACCCAAGATGGCAGCAGGGGCTTGCCTAATGCCCCACCTCCATCTTGGGTGATGGCAGGCATGCGCACCTATGTTGCGGGACTTAGGTGGGGCACACAGGCAGCCTTATTAGCCTGCGCCACCTGTATTAGGATTGAGTGTTGAGCTATGGTGCCACAGGCCTGGGGCAGGCTGGTGCCCAAGGCCCAAGGCCCCAGTCATGTCTGGTGCCAGCTCTTCTGCTACCCCAGCTCAGTGCGTTCATGCCTACTCCTGCCATGGCTGTGCTGTGCATGTGCATATGTCCAAATGGCTACCATGCATAAGGAGGCATGTTGGGTTGTTAACCTTTGCAATGGGTGGGTGGAGACATTAAATCATCAAAAGGTTTACCCACAATGCAAGATACTTCCTGAATATAATTGTGTTTGTTATTTTAGGGGCCCTCCAGATGTCCTTTCTGTTGTGCAGCCACAATTTTTTGTGTTCAGTATATTGGTATCAGGGTGATTTTACACAATCCTGCTTTCCATGCTGTGTGAGCCTGCAAACAGTACATTTTCAGGGCTTTCGTTTCCAATCAGTGCACATCCTGTAACTTCCTGTTGAAAGCATGTAACTTTTTATACCACAAATGTTCTGGGTTTTGTTTGTTTTTGTCCTGCTTTTCTTGTGCTCTAGTCATGCAAGAGTGCCTCTCCAGACAGTAATAATATGGGGACATTGGGGAAACATCGCAGAACAGCCAATAAAGCAGAATGATGTGTGCATGATCCAGTATAAATCCAGAACGAATGCACTAATACTGTGTTGATGGCATGTTTGAATACATGTCCAAAAATCACCAGTCTGGAGGGGCCCTTAGGAGGTTTTTCTCCTTCTCATAATACTAGAACTTATGGACATCCAATGAAGCTGAACATTGGAAGATTCAGGAAGGACTAAAGAGTACTTCTTAATGCAGTGCATAGTTAAACTATGGAATTTGCTCCCACAGGAGACTGTAATGGCCACTAACTTGGATTGTTTTGAAATACGGTTAGACAAATTCATGGAGGATAAGGCTATTTATAGCTACTGGCCATGATGACTATATTTTGCCTCCATAGTTGGAGGTAGTATGCTACCAAATTCCAGTTGCTGGAAACCGCAGGAGGGAGAGTGCTGTTGCGCTCAAGTCCTGCTTGTGGACTTCCCATAGGCATCGGTTTGGCCACTGTGAGAACAGGATGTTGAACTTGATGGGCCATTGGCCTGATCCAGCAGGGCTCTTCTTATGCACTTAGGATGTGCTTCCCCTCACATCAAAACTGTAGCTCCTCCAAAGTCCTTTCTGAAACAGGAAATGTCTTAATCAACTATCAGAAGGCCAGCAGCAAGGTTTGGGAAAGAAGTACAGACAGGGTGCCCATCTGTCCTACTTTACAGAGGACACTCTTCTGTTTAAAGGGCTGTCCAGCAGGGCTGTGAAGTCAGAGTCGGAGTTGTGGAGTCGGAGTCGGAAGCAAGTTTGGGTGGAGTCGGAGTCGATAGAAATGTACCAGCTCCGACTCCGGCTTCAAAATAAAAACTTTCATAGCAATTTAGAAAAGTTTTCTCGTTCAGAAATTTTAATCAAATAAATATATTTTATGTTCTATCAATCTACCCTGATGATTCACGTGGTGGTGATGAAATGCCTTGTGCTACCATTTTACTACAGTAAATTTGTTATTACTAGTTAATATACATTTGCCATTTATGAAGGAGTTGGAGTCGGACAGTAGAAAAATAGAGGAGTCGGAGTCGGAGTTGAAGGTTTGGCATACCAACTCCACAGCCCAGCTGTCCAGTCCAAGTCCACTTTATAGTTAAAGAGCCATAGATCAGGGGCCTTGAAATTACCCTTGAACAGTTAACACCTGGACAACAGATTGAACAGGTACACAAATCACCTGGTCAGCCATTCCCACTATAGTATTGTATTTTTATTTGAATTATACTGATCATTTCTAAATTTGCACTGTATCTATTAATTAGCGTATGCAGGTTTTATGCAAATGTATGTCCCTTGGGGGGAGGGTGTGATACCACATGCCCACCCGAAGTACAGAGGACCTGCCGCACTCCCAAGCAGGGATGGGGGAGAAATTTGATTCAGTTCACATTTAAAGCCAAAACAATCACATTTTCACTTTCCGAACAGAAATGGACCATCCCTGCCACCAAGTGCTCATAGTCACTAGCCTAGCTTCAGACAGCCGGGGCATTTGGAACAGGGCTTTCTAAGATGATCTAAGCACATGTGTGTGCATATACATTTACATGTGTGTGTGCCATATCCGAGCGGACACGCACTGTAGTGTGTCCTTTACACCCAAATATCATATAGCCTCTTTCACAGCAATTTCAATGCTAAGCATGGGTCTACCAAACAACTTAGTTGTTCCTTATCTCTCCCCCCCCCCCAAAAAAAATCAAAGCAGACTTTTGGCTTCCTTCAAAAGCCTCCCACCACCACACACAATTTTTTGAAACTGAAGATGGCACTAAATGAGGTTTGTTCAGGAAAACAATTTGCCCTTGGAGAAAAGGATGGACGAATTCCATCTAAACTTTATTAATTATTATGGAGAGTTTTCCCATATATGAACGACCCCAAAAAATTATGAGCAGGGTGGGGAGGATCCCTGGCCTGAACCCTTGAATCCCCTAGACTGGAAGCCTCCATGGACAACTCAGCTAGGAACTTTATCTTAGCTGCTTTGTGAATCCCAGCCTCCATCCAACATCCAAAGTAATTCCAATTCCCCCGTTTGCAGAAGTCACTATCGTAAATCTACATCTGCTTTAAAGCCAAGACCAGGTCAAGATGAGCAATAAAGAGGGTCGATATGTAGACATGCAATGAAATAATTCTCAGAATTAAGAACATGCTTCCAATTTTGTAGGCCTATTTTTAAAACGGGAGGTATACTCACCATCATTCCTGTTTCCTGAGTTAAACTTAAAAAGTTCACAAGATTTAAAAAATGGCTGAGAAAAACAAAAGAAAAAAGAGCACAGAGCCCTCGGAATCTATCCTGTGCTAACCCCATTGAGATTAATGGGAGCCATGCGCAAGCCCTCTCAAGCTCTTCAGCAGCTCGCATTCATTTCAGCAGGGCTGATGCAGGCTGTTCCTAGCAGATTGTGTTCAAGAAGACCTGAAAGAATCTCAACCTCTGCCTGCCTGAATGAATACATCATTGTTTGTAATTCAGATAAAACCAAAGGGAGTGCTTTGTCTGACAGTGTAATCTTATGCATGTCTTCACATCCACACCATTTTAAAGCACTCTTACACCGTTTTAATAGTCAGAGCTTTCCCCCCCCAATGAATCCTGGGAACTGTAGTTTGTTAAGGGTGCTGTGAACTGTAGCTCTGCGAGGGGTCTCCTAACAATGCCTGTTAAAGTGGTATAAGAGTGCTTTGCAGGTATGATTTGGGCTTCCTACACACTAGGGATGGAAAGATGTCCATTTCATTTCTCTCAGTTATCTAATTTTTTCCAGTCTTAAATTCAGTTCTGCATATTTCTGCAGCAATGTTTTTATCTTGGGGCCCGGAGGCTTATCCCTGCTGTTTAGCAGAAGGACAAGACTCTGTTATATTTTCTTAAAATAAAGAAATGTTTACAGTGACAATAAAGAGCCATGGGGGCAATCGTTCCCTCCTGCCCTCTTTGATTTACTAAAAATTGCTCTGACTAAGCTGATGATGGATAAGCAAAAGGAGAGGAAGAAGAATAGACATTTTTGGTGGTTAGGCTGGGACTGGATGATGCAGCTGAAATCTAGACACTATTCAAAAGGATTCTTCACGGATATCAGCCATAGAGCTAAACATTCTGTTTTAATTCTCTGGGAGGGAAAATAAATTATTGCACATTTGAATGTGTGATTGTCCTGAATGTTTCTACAGGGCAGACCACAGTTTAAATTAGTACCATGTTATTTTTATTCAGATTCCTAAGAAAACATACCTGCTACTTGCCTAAAGCATGTGTATCTATAACTAAAACACACATAGCAGATAATTTGAAAGACTTAAAAAGACAGAATTGAGAGACCAGTCTAATGTAGGGCTGCAATCAGTGAGGAGCTGAGGATGTTGGCTTATACCGAGTTAGACCACTGGCAAAACTAGCTCTGTCTTGCTTACAATGACTTGCAGCAGTGTCTCCAGGGTTTCAGACGGGAGACATTAACCCTTCTTAGAGAAGCTGCTAGGGACTGAACCTGCAACCTTCTTCATGCAAATGAGATGCTTTCCCACTGAACTATAGCTCTTCCTCCAAAGAAGCAATGGGAGTAAGTTCCATTTCACTCACGGCTCATCCAAATGGAGCGGGATAATCCACGTTTTCCATATCCGGTTCGTCATCTGACAGTCCTCACTTTGCCTGTTTGTTCGCTCTTTCCCAATAAAAAAACCCATTTTTTTTTTGCACCCACACACGCAGCAAGAGGACCCGTACTTCTCGCTTTTTCCCAGCTCCGCCCATAACACTCCCCCCATCAGCCAATTGGTCCGCAAAAATATGACGTATGCTCCTCTTCTCCTTTGCAACGAAGCACAACAAGGCGCATGCGCTTGAACGTACGAGCGCGACAGTTTGAATTTCCTGATGGTAATGGAGTTCCTTGTCGCTCACCACTCTGGAGCAGCGCCGGCCGAGGGGGGTGTCTCCAGGTGCCCCTGATCATCCAGGGGGATTGTGGGCAGTGCAAGGGATCAGTGCTTGTAATCGCCAGGCGAATCCCCCCCCATAACCCTTGGGCTCATTCACTACAGGGTTCAGCCCCGGACCGTTATGCGGCTCGGTGGCAGGAATGCTGCCCGAGGGAAGCAAACAGCCCCCCCCACGGGTGGCCGCTCTTGACTCGGGCAGGGAATGCGGGCAGACAGCCCCGCGTGCTGCTGTGTCAATCTGTGCTGAAGCAACCAGCATAGGCTTTGTGGTGTTTCCTCTGATAAAAGAAACATGCAAACTACTTATATGCCTATAATTCCTGTATTTTTGTTTGTTTGTATTTGCAATATTTCACAAAACCGACTGTATGCTTTTCTAACCTTTAACGTTTCTGGAGATACACATGATTGCAATTCCACTTATTTCTCCAGAACAGCAAGTAACGATGTGTCATGTCTAGGAAGGTAGACCACCAGTCTCTATGGTTGAGGGTGGGGTTTTTGCTTGTATTTGCAATATTTCGCAAAAGCAACTGTATATTTTCAGCTCAGCTGGGCTGCTAGAACCTGCAGGCTGTGGTTGAAATTGGCAAGACTCAAAGAGAGTAGCCTTGCATGCAGGAAAGTGAAATTGACTAAGGGTGCCTGAGTGTCTGTAATCCAAGAGGAAAGCCTCTATTTCTCTTCTCCCCCCCTCTCCCTCGACTCTGGATGCCTGGAAGCAAAGACCAATACGTTCAAGAAGGGCATTTGATGCGGGGGTGAGGGGTGAGGGGTGGGAGGTGGAGGTTAGGCAAAGATAAACATTTTCTCCCTTGAAAAAGTTTACAAACAACCACAATTGCAGATCTCACCCTGAGGGGCTGCCCAGTTTGCTCTGATAGGTTCCTTTTTCCCGGGCTTTCCCCGGACATTTGCGCACATGCGCAACAGTGGAAATACATGATTGGCTGACAATGAGGTAAGGGATATGGGGAACCGCCCAAGAACCGCCCATCAAACGCCCACAGCTGTAAAGTCTGCGGTATTGCATCCGAGCGCCTGAAGGTACAGCAGATGATTCCCGGTTTAAAAAAGCAAATTGCATGATTTGCGGTATTGCAGGAGCGGATTTAACCGTGCGAAAATGCGCAAAAGCGCACGGTGTTATGGACAACTGAAAAATAATGAAAACACAAAGCGATCGTGTCACACATTTTACAGTCATCTGGATGAGCCCTCAGTGTGACTTATTTGCAAGTAAATGTGTATTAGGGTCCAAGGAGCAAAGTGTCATCTAGTTAACCCCCTCCTCTGTCCGTAGGTCTTACCTGGCTGTAGGGCAGGTCTCCAAGTGCTGGGAAGCTGACCTAGACACCTATTGCATTCCCCACAATTCCTCAAAGCAATACTAAGTCCAAGGCATTATGGGAAATTTAAATGGTGACTAATACCAGCTGCTGGAAGTACCAGGGCAAAATTTTAATTAAGGCAGCCCCAAAGCAGGCATTGGCAATGGATCACACTGGTTGCTGATGCCAGCTCTGATACGTTCTTATAGACAAATTAATGGTGGATAAGGATATCAATAGCTACTAGCCACAATGGCTATGTTCTTCCTCCACTGAGGCCTTGTGCCTCTGAATACTTGTTACTTGAATATTTGAATCAAAAGTGAGGAGAGTGTTTTTGTGCCCAAGACCTGCTTGCAGGCTTCCCTCGGGCATCTGGTTGGCCACAGTGAGAACCGGAAGCTGGACTAGATGGGCCACTGGCCTGACCCACCAGGATCTTCTGATATTCTTTCTTATAAGAGGGTTGAACTGGTAGTTTATGTGAAAAAATATAAGGCTGCTTGGTCAAATATAAACATATAGGCCTGTTGTGAATGGGCAGTATTTGCAGGATTGCGTTGTTGTTGTTATATGCCTTCAGGTCGATTTCGACTTATGGTGACCCTATGAATCAGTGACCTCCAATAGCATCTGTCATAAAGCACCCTGTTCAGATCTTGAAAGTTCAGGTCTGTGGCTTCCTTTATGGAATCAATCCGTCTTGTGTTTGGTCTTCCTCTTTTTCTACTCCCTTCTGTTTTTCCCAGCATTATTGTCTTTTCTAATGAATCCTGTCTTCCCATGATGTGTCCAAAGTATGATAACCTCAGTTTCATCATTTCAGTTCTGGTTTAATTTGTTCTAACACCCAATTATCTGTCTTTTTCACAGTCCATGGTATGCACAAAGCTCTCCTCGAACACCACATTTCAAATTAGTTGATTTTGCTCTTATCCACTTTTTTCGCTGTCCAACTTTCACATCCATACATAGAGATCGGGAATACCATGGTCTGAATGATCCTGACTTTAGTGTTCAGTGATACATCTTTGCATTTGAGGACCTTTTCTAGTTCTCTCACAGCTGCCCTCCCCAGTCCTAGCCTTCTTCTGATTTCTTGACTATTGTCTCCATTTTGGTTAAGGACTGTGCTGAGTGCTTTCATCAGCATTCATTTCAGATCGTTACTAGTTTCTGCTAGTAGTATGGTATCGTGTGTATATCTTAAATTATTGATATTTCTCCCTCCAATTTTCACACCTCCTTCATCTTGGTCCAACCCTGCTCTCCGTATGATATGTTCTGCATATGGATTAAACAAATAAGGTGATAAAATACACCCGTCTCACACCCTTTCCGATGGGGTACCAATCCGTTTCTCCATATTTTGCCCTTACAGTAGCCTCTTGTCCAGAATATAAGTTGCGCTTCAGGACAATCAGATGCTGTGGCATCCTCATTTCTTTTAAAGCATTCCATAGTCTTTCATGATCTACACAGTCAAAGGCTTTGCTGTAATCTATAAAGCACAGGGATCAGGTACAGAGAGATAAGTCTTAGCAGGATCTGGTCCAGGGTGATGTGGCGCAGAAGCAAGAGATGAGGCAATGAAAGGGCTGCTGTTATACAGGCTGCATACACACCATGTTTAAAGCACACACGCACACCACTCAAAAATCTTGGGAATTGTAGTTTACCCCCATAGACCTATAATTCCCAGCACCCTTAACAAACTACAGTTCCCAGTATTCTTGGATGGGTGGAAATGTGATTTAAATGGATGGATTATACTAGCAGCATTAGGCTCTGGCAGTTCAGCATTGATTCCTCCCTTGCCCCTCTTGGCTATAGGCTTCCCACCCCACAGTCCTGGCTTCCCAGCTGTTCCCGCTACCGCTGACTCTGCATGGGCTCCATTCCTTTGCTCCGCTCTTCGCAGACATAGGAGAAGCAAATTGTCAGATGAAAGGAATCCTCTGAGTCACTCCAGGAGAAACAGCTGTTGCCAGAGAGAACAGGAAGGAAGGGAACGGGGAAGCTCAAGCAAGCAGCAGCAGCCCCTACTAAGTTTTCCTTGATGGAAGTGTTGGACAAGGATAGTGGACCCCTCACTATCAAGGCTTAGGACAGGGTTGAGGAGCCTATGGCCCTCCAGATGGTGTTGGACCGCACCTTCCATCAGCCTCATCCACTAAAGCCAGCGGTCAGGGACAATGGGAGTTGGAATCTATTATCTCCTAGCTGGGGCAGGGCGGGCGGGGACACAGCGTCACCATCCTTGGCTTAAATATATATATTTGTAATGGGCAGCATTCCCTTTAATCAGATGGCTGCAGAGCCTGTTGACACCAGTACTCGGGCCAGACAGGTTTACGGTTGTTTTGGCCACTATGAACCAGAGGCTGTGGAAAGCGCAATGGACTGATGCCTTTGCCTCAGGGGTGGGGAACCTGTGGCCCTCCAGGTGCTCCTAGACTGCAACTCCCATCATCCCTGGCCCTTGGCCATGGTGTCTGGGGCTGATGGGTTGGGAGTCCAACATCTGGAGGAACCACGGGTTCCCCACTCCTGTCCCGCTAGTACAGATTACAGGGATACTTCTGGGGACTGGTGCCATGGAGTTTTATATTTATGTAAAAAATACATCTTATGATGTCATTGTATTTGCAGCTCCAAAGCTCCTGCTTTGCTTAATTGGTTACCTTTTGTGGAGCAAGGAAACACTAACACAATGGGTTATATTAAACGTACTTAAGTTTAATTAATTTCTACTCTAAGTTAGTCATGCCTGTTAACTTCAATGGGTCTTTCTGAGTAGAACTAATGTTGAATGCCATCCAATAACATCACATCATGCATTTTTTTTCAGCTGCACATTACCAAGGTGATATGGGGAGAGGCACACATCTGTGGCACTCCTCCCTATCTCCTACTGGTAATCCCCATCTACTTCCATGGTACAACAGGAATAAAAACGGAGTGCTTCTGCACAGCAGTTTATTGTGGACTCAGTCTTGTGCATGAACACCAGTTTTATGCAGCGTGGACATGATAGCATCCTCATCAAAATGGCATCCCATATTCTCTCGCTCTCCCCAACCCCAATCCAGATTTATAGCCTTGGCCATTTTTATTTTACATTTTCAGATTTTCTACAGAAGCAGTAAATATGGATTCAATAGGAAAAGAACATGGGACAGCATTTTGAATGAGGATGATATTGTGTGGTTACTGTGCAAAACTTGCATGCACAGAGCCCACAATAAACTGGAAATGCCCAGAATCTCAGTAATTAAAGAAATGCATTTTTATTTATTTGCTTATTACATTTTTACCCCAACTTTCCTCTGAGGAACTCATGGTAGTATACATGCTTCTCCTCCCTCCTCCATTTTATCCTTACAACAACCCTGTGAGGAAGGTCAGGCTGAGAGTCTGTTACTGGCCCAAGGTCACCCAGTGGGCTTCATGCCCAAGTGTAGATTTGAACCCTGGTCTCCCAGGTCCTAGTCCAACACTATAACCAGTACACCACACTAACTCAGCAGATAAGTAGCAATAACATTAGGCCCTGGTCATAGGTGGTTGCCCCACCCTTGTTGTACATTTCCATGGAGGAGTACGCCAGTAGGAAATCCCTTGGATGCTTTCCTGTATACTAGCCCACATCTCTGCCAGACAAACGGAAATGTACAACAAAGCCAACTGTACAAACAGTTGCTCATTAAATACCAGATAGCCATAAAGAGATCTGCACCCAGAACATGACTGGTTAGTGATAACCTTTCCCAACCAACCACCCCCACCCCAAAAAATTGTAAGCCAACCAGCTACACTAAATATCTTTTTTTTAAAAAAGGATATAATGAAAGCTGTCAACATGTCCATATGAATATAAGAAACTGGAAAAATATCAGTTGTGATGTGTGTGTGTTGGGGCTTGTATAGTGCAAGGCCTCCTGGAAGATGTGTGGTACATCTTTACCCACACACACATTGCACAACCCGTTGTGGACTTTTTGTCCATAATGGTCAGGCAGGCAGGATAAAGTGTAGGCTGTAATTCTGTGTATTTTCCTATGTTTAGGGATGGAAGAATATGTCCATTTTGGTACTCTGTCATTTTTCCAATGTTAAATTCCGTTCTCCACATTTCTGACAATTTGTGATTTTTTAAAAATCCTCATGAAACTTCCTCAGTATGTTAGTGCAAATTTCTCCTAAAAAAACAATGTTATGCAGTTTTGACTAATTTGCACATGTTTGCAAGCACTTTGTCCTAATACATTTTGTATGTTATTTTCACGATTACATTCATTTTTATACACACTTTCCCGAAATATATGCATTTTTGTAAACATTGTTTGGAGAACTGCATTGCAAAAATCAGATAAGTGTGAATTTCAAAGGATGGCTGTGTTTAGGATCTCATATTGTTTCAGAAAATGCACATTTGATAAATTTGGCTTTAAATGTGAACTGAATTTTTTTTCCTCCATCCATACCTGCAGGTAAGCCCACTGAACGCAGTGGGATTTGCTTCTACATAGGCATGCATAGAATTGGACTGGTAAAAAATACAAGTGTCAAAACATATTGTGTGGTACCTAGTGCTGCACCAGTGGAGTTCCACAGGTAGAACAGGACTTATTTCCTGTCCTCCCCCCATGTTTCCCCCAAATCTGCTCCGGAGGATCTCCCAAGCATCCACAGCTAATTTTGAGGGCAGGGGGTGGTGGCTGGAGGGAACAGGAGAGAAATTGGAAGTTCTGTTGTATGCACTGCCTCAATATGCCTGGATGAGAGACTACCTGAGACCTCTATGCAAGCCGATTTGGATTTTGTAAAGAAAGGGGGAGGGGATGGGATATTAGGATATAAGGACAGGACAATAAATAAAAGTGCATACTTTGATTTTGTTTTCTTCCATCTATTCCTACACCTGATCTAGTGGAACATTTTTCCCTTTGATGATTGTGAAACAAAAATCCCAATACTCCAGCTCCCTCTGCTGTTTCTTTATATTTTTGTAAGGGATCACGGTGGATCTTAATAGGACAGCACTCTTTTGGAGCAATGGCCCTGGCTGGTTTTTGCAGACCTTCAACCGAATCCACATTTCCTGCCATGGACTAGATTTGGTGAGGCCACCAAATACTGCTAGAGCACAGCTGCCATCACCCCTGACCATCTATCCGTACACTGCGCTCAACATCTAAGGCCCTCCTCCGAGTACCATCCCATCGAGAAGCTCGGAGGGTGGTGACTAGAAATAGGGCCTTTTCGGTTGTGGCTCCCGAACTATGGAATGGTCTCCCCGATGAGGTGCGCCTGGCGCCGACGCTGCTATCTTTTCGGCGCCAGGTGAAAACCTTTTTATATTCCCAGGCATTTTAATGCGTTTTATTATATGTATTGTTGTATTTTGCTGCTGTTTGATTATTTTTGTTTACCTTTGTTGGCTTGATTTTATTGTATTATTGTATTTATATATTCCTGACTGTTTTATTTTATGTACACCGCCCAGAGAGCCCTTGGGCTTAGGGCGGTATATAAATTAAATTAAATAAATAAATAAATAAACATGTATGATTAGGCCCAGTCATTCTGCAAGAATTACCAACAGTTTATGTTCTAAGGACTGCCTACTCCTACATAACAGACCTGGGCTCCTACTTTAGTAAGTAAGTACTGAGATCAACCTCAGAGGCCCTGCCCCTGTTTCCTATCATCTGAAGTTAAGGTGGATTGTGACCACAGACAGGGCCTTCTCAGTTCTGGCACCATATCTTTGGAACTCCTTCCAAAGAATAGTTTTCCTAGTGGTAGCTTTCTTTTTGGCACGAAGTGAAAACTTCATTTGCCCAGGCCTTTTCACGTTTTAATTTACATAATGCTTAATCATTTGCATTTCTAAGTGGCATTTGTGTCTCATACTGGATTTTAACTGCCTGATGAAATTTATCTTTTGTAGGTTTTATTTGTAAGCCACTCAGAAAGCCATCTATGTAGAGTGACCGATAAATACTGGTAATATATAAAATACCACCACTACAAGTGGGACCTGTAACAAAATGTTGCAGTGTGGAATGCTCCCTGATCAGGATTCCAGACACTCCATTCCATCCTCCCCCTGCCCCAAAAGTCAACATGCCATGTCCACAGAGCACACTCAGTCCTCATTGGGTTGATTTTGAAGTTTCCCCCTCTCCTTCGAGTTGTTTTTTTTTTACTAAATATTAATGTATTTTTGCAAATCTTGGGCTCGCCACTCCCCCAGCCTGCTGCTACCTCCCTTATGTTTGTGGGTGGTGCTGTTTTGGCTATGTAAGCAATGACACTCACAAACTGTACATTAGAAATAGAAGGAATGAAACAGAAATAATCTTGTTTAAGATCTGTTTTCTAGAAGGTTGCTACTCCTGCCTGCCCATTCTATCCATCATGGTGTGCATTCCCAGTTCCCCATCTATTCTCTTACATTTGTGTCATTACTAGGATATGATCTGAAGTCTCAGACAACAATATTGCTGAAGCTAACCAAGTCTGGAGGGAAAGAGCACCAAGGCAGCCTATATCCACTACTTCAAGTTCCGTAATGGAAGAAAAGTAGGATATAAGTGGAATAAGTTAGCATTCGAGTAATAACATTTGCATGCTCGTTTCACAAAGATACACAGACACAGCATTTTGTATGTGCAAACCGAATTATATTTTGTCACTTGTACAGATGTAAAAGCAGTTTAGTTTGGGTAAGCCAACAAGTACCGTACCTATTTCAGATCAGGTTTCTCCCCTAAAACCCTACCCAATCAATGAATCAACTGAAGACACAGCAAAGTTTCTAAAATATATAAATAAATGCATTTGTGCTAAGAAAGGTTGACAGAGGGCCTCCCGTAATGCCGTATGAGTGCGAAAGAGTACCTGCAGCACAAAATTGTAGTAGCCAATCTATATACAGCATCTCACTGGAACTTTTGAGGCTTTAAAAGAGGGATGATCTCTCCCCTACCTCCAATCTTCCCCCTCTATGATGCTGAAGAGCAGAGACAGATGGGCCATTATGAAATTCATAAAGAGAGCAGGCGATTGAAAAATGTTCATCCACTGCACTGTTGTGTTTGGACTGGGATTACAACTCTCGTTTGGAGCTTTAACTGAGTCATCAGCTGGATGAGATGAAATCGCCTTCATAATGTGACACAACTTGCGAAGTGAGCATTACCTGAGCTTACTCAAAGGGAAGATGCTCTTTTACTCCTCAGGCATCATATAAAAATGAATATATACATATATGTAAAAACAGCCATGACTGCTATAGTATCCAAAGGGCAGGGAAGCTACAGAGAAAAGTTCTCAGACAGTGTGCAGTCATTTAAACCAATCTAGTGCCCTCCGGACATTATGGACTACAACTCCCATCGGCCCAAGCTAGCACTGATCAAGGGGATGGAGCAACTCCCCTGTGAGGAAAGGTTGCAGCGTTTGGGACTTTTTAGTTTAGAGAAAAGGCGAGTAAAAGGCAACATGATAGAAGTGTATAAAATTATGCTTGGCATGGGGAATGTGGGTAGAAAGAAGGTTTTCCTCTCCCTCTCTCATAACATAAAAAGCTCATGCACATCCAATGAAGCTAAAATTCAGTACAGACAAAATAAAGTACTTTTCCACACAGCGCATAGTTAAACTATGGTAGTGATGGCCAACAACCTGCATGGCTTTAAAAGAGGATTAGACAAGTTCATGAAGGACAAGGCTGTCAGTGCCTGTGCTGGCTATGCTCTGCCTCCACGGTCAGAGGAAGTATAAAGCATGCTTCTGAATACCAGTTGCTTGAAGCCACAGGAGGGGGAAGAGTGCTTTTGTGTTCAGGTCCTGCTTTCAGGCTTCTCATGGGCACCTGGTTGCCCACTGTGAGAACAGGATGCTGGCCTGCTCCAGCAGGCTCTTCTTATGAGGGAATGAAGTTGACAAAGGCTGGTTTAAATTATGTGAAGTCACACAATTCTTATTCAGTAAATGAAGGTGCCCCAAGTAAGGATTAATCTAAAAGAGATGACTCAGTGCTATCTATGAGGTTAACAAATAAAATAAGGAGTTCCTCCCCAAGTCAGGCTTCACTGGCACAATAGACCCATAAATAGTATCACTCCCTCAGCAAAACAATGCATTTAAAAAAAATACAGGGAGTAAATGGCTGTATTATGGGTGGTTAATCTGTGGACCTCCAGATGTTGCCGGACAACTCCCATCTTCCTTGACCATTGTCCATGCTAGTTGGGGCTGATGGGACTTGGGAATCCAGCTTCATCTGGAGGGACACAGGCTAACCACCCACGTGCTGTATACTCATCATCAAAACTTTGAGAGGCTCAAACTGGTCTATTTTGGATGTTCTGTAGTTATGAAGAGAGCTCTACAGAAACATGCAGGCAGGAATCTCATATTCATTTTTATAGTTTTTTTTTTTTAAAGTTCTGGCTTGATCTTAAACGAATGAGAGAAAGGAAGGTTAACACATACTTTGGGATCTCCCACAATGCACACTTGTTGTCAGGTAAATTACATGTGCCTACCCAGAGCACAGCCTAAAGAAACGTTAGCAAGACGTTCAAGGCTGTACCCATCAGAGGATTATTTAAAATTCAAGCGTTGATCTCACATGGGAGGAAAAAACAATCTGACTGAGAGAAAGAATGTGTTTGGCAGAACATCTCCCACTTTCACTCTTCTGTTCCCTTCACAGAGCAGAACCAAACTAGATGCGGCAAGGCCATCAACCCCACGCCCCCTCCATTCACATATTTAAAAAGGCTAGGGGGATGTCACAGTAAGTAAACATTTACATGGGAGAGAGGTGCCAAATCCACTCCCCTCCTGTGCTTTTCCTTGCCTCAGTCTGTCGCTTCAAGGACCTTCCTCTATTCCCAACTTCAATATTGTAATGAGTCAGGAAAAATTGTTAAAGTGACAGAGTGAGGGGAGAGTTTTGCACCTCTCTCCCACACCCTTCTTTTTCCAATTAAAGTAAGATCTCCCCACCCCTCACTTTATATGCGGTACAATACCCTCCTACTTACAATTGCTTTATGGGTTTATAGAGATACATTTTCACTACTCTTGATCCTGGAAAAGTAATATATAACTATTTAACAACCAAATACCCAGGCACAGCCCTGGCTTCTCCAAACACAATATGCTGGACCACATCAGAACCCAGATGTATATGTTTCAGCAGTTCAGTCTTTGCCAACTAGGTGCCCTCCAACTTGGGGCTGATGGGAATTGTAGTCCAAAACATCTGGAGGGCAGCAGGTTGGCAAAGGCTGCAGTAGTTTAGTGCCTCTCTTAAAGTTATAGGTCAAAATCCCAATGAGGATGTAAAGAAGATTTTTAAAAAATAGGTTGACCCTTCCTTTGCACGTGCTTCACATGGGACGGACAACAGAGTGGATAGAAAAGGTTATAAAAAATTCTGTCAGATCCAGTTTGCTTATATGAATGATCCAAAAGAATTGAGGAGAGTATACAGAGTTCCTACAGGGTGTAATGCATAGGAGCTGCTGGTCTCTGAATGCAAGGAAAAAGCCCATCCAACTGCTTAAACCTGCTATATATTTTGGAAAGTTGTTTTGTCTCTTTGCTATGTGTTTAGACACCTCGAGACATCACAACCAAATTTTGCGTGCTGTTCCCTGAGATAAAGGAGCAAGTTTTCATCTATGTTCGGATACAATTGGACGCCATTTTGAGCCAAGATGGAGGACTGAACCTTTCAAAACTGCACTGATTTTAACCACCAATTTCAAAACTGCACTATTTTTTTGGTTTCTTAAAATTCCCAAGCAACACTGGGTACAAGGCTGCCAGTTATCTCGAAGGACAGCTTATATCCCATTTTCCAAAACAAAATTTAGAATACATTTTTTTTTAAATCAGAAGGGGGATTTGAAGTGGTACTGTTAACTTTCACCCTTATGTAAAGGTCAAATCTAACTAGGCTCATTCATTTTTGTAATGGTCCTCTCCAACATGGAAAGTAAAAACTTGGGAAAATTCAGACAATGTGAGCATTCTGGTGCACGTAAAAATATAAGGGCTTTATTTAAAATTATACCATCATCCATGCAATTAAAATACCTCCTGTCTGTTTAACAGAGATTAATCCGATACCAGAAGCTGCTGAATTACAAACAGTAAAAAACATTTATTCCACATAAAACCAACTAGTTTTCTGAATTAAGCATTACTGTGACAGTTTAATGTTCGTGAACCCAAGGACTTGCAACTCTCCCTTGAGGCCTATGTTAAAATCAGCAAGTGTTTTCCTCCATAGATAATGATGCTTTTTTACACTGCTCTACACTTCTCTTATAGTGTAAGACTTACACAAAGGATATGGGAAGTTTATACAACAGCCTTTGTTGTTCAAGATGAAATCAAGCCAATTCACTGTTACTTGTACTAGGATCAACACAATTGTTGGAAGGAAAGAAATGCCTTCCAAACATGGCGTGCTAAAATTCCAAAATCCACCACTTACTGAGAACTTAAAATTAAGCAACTCTGCACAGCGCAATCACAAAACATTGTCATTTTACCGCGCATGGTAAGAGACAAGGGGGAGAGCTTTTTGCAGAGTGGTCTTTCATTTCTCAACAGTAGGATTGGCTTTCCCTTGATCTTCCACTTTCTTGATGGCAGCTTGGATTGCTTCTTGGTCACCAAGAAACTGGTGCTGGCCAAGCGGATGTAGATTTTCATCAAGCTCAAGGAGAACTGGGATGCCAGTAGGGAGTGTCACGTTGACTATGGCTTCATCAGAGATGCCTGCAAAGGAGGAAACAGAACATTTATGTGTCCTTTATGCTCGGTTCATGGTATGCTCTTGGGCCAAAGTTGCTGCGAAGTGTATCCCTAAAAGAATATTTCCCAAAATCTGGAAAACCCTCTTTTCCAGACCAAACCTGGAGAAAAACTTCCATTTTCTACTCAAAAAGATACAAAATAGATTTTCCTCAGTCATTCCCCAGAACAATGGGCTGCTATCATGGATGTCCACTGGGGGGGGCAGTCCCTCCTTATCAGATGAACCATAATTCCCAGATTCTCAGTCTTCATTTTAAACAAAGAGTAAATTTCTAGCATTTGTAGAACCCGAGGTGTGATGTAAAATTTACAGGCACAATTCCCATCCATATAATATCAGTAACTGGTATTAGGAACACAGGAAGCCGCCTTATACTGAGTCAGACCACCGGTCCATCTAGTTCAGTATTGTCTAGACTGACTGGCAGCAGCTTTCCAAGGTTTCAGGTAGGATTCCCTCCCAGCCCTGCCCTACCTGGAGATGTCAGAGACTGAACTTGGCTCCTTCTGCATGCAAGGCAGATGTTCTACCACTGAGTTGCAGCCCTTCCCCTAACATGTGCTGGTATACAGAAGCATGTAGCTTTTGAACCTGCCAGTTCCATGCAGCCCTCACAGCTAATACTCATATCCTCCATAAGTTTGTCAAATCCTTTTGTTTAAAGGCACTTAAGCCAGTGGTCCATCACATCTTACGGGAGTGAACTGTGCAAGTCCATGATGCATTGTGCCTTCTGCAGCCCTTTTCCAAACCAGACCGGAGGCGCCACCTGTAATGTCAGTACAATCTCTTCATTCACAGTGGCCTCACCCTTTTCCTCAATGAGCCAGTTCTCTTTGCTCAAGCATCTGAGGGTAGCATCAATGAGTCAGTATGAACAATGGAGCTACTGTATTATTAGTCAAATTTCAGCAAAAGGCATAACTAACTACAGCTGAAAAGTGATGGGGTTTGCCCCAGTTGCTATTCTCAGTTGCTTGTGACTCATATGGGAACAGGGAAGACACAGAACAGCTTCAGGAACATCCATCCTCCCCTTTGGCAGAAGAAGTGGAACAAGAGAACAAATAGCGGGGAACTTGCTGACAGCTGAGCAAATAGGGAGTCTTCTCAGATTTGTCAATGGAGGCAGGAGGATATGCTGGGAAATTCACAGTTCCATTAAGGCTGCAATCCAACACAGCATGTCTTACTCTTAAATGTAATTAAGCATGCACCTAATTATCTTGTTAAAGCAAAAAACAATGACCTCAATTCACCCCAACAGATGTTATAGTACACACGTTGTAAAAAAGCACAAAAAGGAAGTTGTGTTGGTCCATAAGACAATAAACTGCCCAAAGTCCACAGTTGGGCAATATCTTTATTTGGGACCAATAAGATGTCACAAAAATGTTGCTTTCAAATTCTCCAGGACTCTTTATTGGGCAAAATGTTACCCAAGGGAGGAGGTGAGGGGGACAAAGAAAAACACAAAATACAGTGCCTTGCAAAAGTATTCAGACTCCTGTCCAATGCTCTCATATTACTGAATTACAACAAATGATACAGTTTTTTATGTTTCTTACAAACATTTCCCAACATAAAACCAATGTCACCTTACAATAATTGATTTTGAGTTTGTGCTTCAAAATAAAATATCATACAAAAAGTAATTACAATGTACCATTTGTAATTCAGTAATATGAGAGCATTGGTCAGGTGTCTGATTACTTTTGCAAGGCACTGCAAGTACAAATTTTCAGCTGATCAGCTGGTCAGTTTGAAGACAGTTCCAGGATGGAGGCTGCAGGCTGAATAACTCTTATTTAAGGCTGTATTGATTGCATGACCTTAACTCACACTAACAGATGCTTTAGCATACACCCTTATTCAAACTCTTATCAATTATAAGCCCTTCAGATAAGCTTCTGTTAAAAAGCTTTGCAAACATGTCCATAAACATCACTAGATAGCCTGTCCACCAGCATCTGTCAAATTTGTGGTACGTTCACAGCTTTCCTAAGATCAAGCCTTTCTCCTTTTGTTGATGGAAGGCAAAATGTGTTACTCATTACAGGCAACCAGGCAGAAGCAACAGCCTAGAGGTGGGGAAACCTTGGGGCCTCCAGATGTTATTGGACTACAACTTTCATTAGCCTTGACCATTGGCTATGTTAGCTGGGCCTGAAGGGAAAAGGCAGTTCAGCAACATCAGGAGGGCCAAAGATTCCTCACTCCTGGGGTCTACGAGAGTATTTTTAAAATATAGGAGTGGGATGTTTCCATGTCTGTGTTTTTAAATCCATTTTGTCAAGCTGAAAGGACAGCACAAAATCATAAAGACTGTGCAGCAGGAATCCAAATGGCACTACTATAAGGGTTGCCTGTTGCAATAAGGAATGTGATGGTTTTTGCCAAGTCCAGTTAGATAAGGGGTTCCCAATCTTTTTGGGAAGGTGGGCTCAGGGGCACATCTGGAAATCTAAAGCTGTTGTGGGTACCACAAGATACCCATTTCACAGCACAAAAGCTGGCAATTCCCCCCCTCAAAAAACAGGCAGAACACCTAAAACACACAGGCCAGAAGCAGGAACCCCCCCCCAAACAACCAACCCCTTCTCAATCAATCAACCAACCAAAAACGCAAAACCCCACATCCTTTTTTATGAATAAATAAAAGTTGAGAGGGGCAGGGGGACTTGACGGGCCAAGGGAAATGTGCAAGCGTGCTGTTATGTCCACAGGCATCACACTGTACAACCCAGGATTAGACCATGCCTTTAGAATAGGGAATAGTCATCAAGTCCTTTTAAATACACATCCTTACCTTTCTAAAACAAAGCCAAGAAGTGGCACCTCCTAAGCTTTTTCTTGTAGGGTATCAAGATAACAGGTCCAGATTTGTTTAAAGAAACAGAGGGAGGATGGGGCACTTTTGGTGGTTCCCCATACCTGAGGTTCAGCCAGCCTTTACTCAAGGGCCATACCTTCAGCATGGCGGGCCCCGAGGAACTCCTTGCCAACAGATGTTTGGAACGCCTCTCCTGACATGAACCCACCTGTACACTACGCTAAACATCAAAGGTCTTCCTCCGGGTGCCTACTCTGAGGGAAGCTGGGAGGCTGGCAACAAGGGAGAGGGCCTTCTCAGTGGTGGCCCCCAAATTATGGAATGATGTTTATATATATCTTTAATTTGCGGTCAAAGACCCATATCGGCTATACAATACAAACAGTATAAAGGAAATAAAAAGAGATATACAGTACATTTGCAAGTATCATACAATCTCATTTAAATGTTAGCACGAATTGGGCGGCGTAAAGGAATTTAGCAACTTGAATAGTAATTCCTTTGTCTAAACCAGAGAGAGCAAAAGCAATCATATCATCAGGAGATTGGTGATAGGGAATTGAGAATATAGGGTTGAGAAATTTATATCTGATCTGAGTATAAAAAGCACATTCAAATAAACAGTGATAGGGAGTTTCGATATTATCAGTTCCGCAAGGGCAAATGCGGAGATCATATGGAACTCCATTAAATCTTCCCTCAAGGATTGCAGAATTTAAACAGTTAAATCTTGTTTTAGAGAAGGCTAAGCGAAGTTTGGGAATAGTAAGGAAATGCAGGTATGGAGCAATCTTACCATACTGTAACGGTAATTTTAAATGTAAGGGGGACCATATTTTCGTAGCCCTAGTGGTTGAGTTCTGGTAATCCATGTCTTTAAAGCGAGAGCGAATTGAGACTAAAGCATCACTTGGCAAATATTGAATTAGATGTTCTTTAGCTAGGCCCATTTTCAGTATTTTTAGTTCAATTTTGGTATTCCAGAGGGAAGGACTAGAGTCTTTCCAGTATGCAGAGAGAAGGCCCAGCGAGTTATTAGAAGAGATTTTTACCCAATAATTGGCCGTCATTAGCCAGGCTTGGCATTCCAATGAGGAGAGACCACATTCAACCCTAAGTGCCGCTGATGGAACACATCTCGGAACGCCTAGCAACTGGCGTAATAGGCTAGAGAGAACTGCTTCAACTGTATGATCCATAGAGTGGATCCAGAGTGGAACTCCATACAGAAGTTGGGGTATGATCTTATAGTTGAATAATTTAAGAATTGCTGGAACAAAACAACCTCCTTTATAATAGAAAAACCGAAGTAAGTTCTTAACAGAGTATCTTGCTTTCGATATTGTGTCTTTTATGTGCGTAGTCCAGCCCATAGAAGAATGAAAGATTATCCCTAGATATTTATAATGGGCAACTTGGGCAATTTGGCAGCCGTTAATTTTCCAAACAGGAAGATTTCTTTGTTTGGAGAAGACAAGAATTTTAGTTTTGTCCAAATTTATAGAAAGTTGGTTCTCGGCACAGTAGGACATAAAAGCTCTTATCATGCGTTTGAGGCCAATCTTTGAAAAAGATAAGAGTACAGCGTCATCGGCATATAGGAGCAGAGGGCAGCGCACATCAGCAATTTTAGGGATATGAAACTCCTGAGAGAGACAGTGGTCTTTCAGATAATTTATGAAGAGGTTAAAAAGAAGAGGGGCTAAAATGCAGCCTTGCCTCACCCCTGTAAACGTTGGGATACGGTTTGTTAGGCCCCCGTCCTTAGCACAAGAGACTTGTATAGAAGTGTGTTGGTGCAGGTTATAAATAAGGAAAAGTAATCTTTTATCAATAGATGTACACGACAATTTATGCCATAGTTTGTCACGGGGTATAGAATCAAAAGCAGCCCTTAAATCAATAAAGGCTGCGTATAGGCCGGTACCCTGGTATTTCCTATATTTCATTGCCAAATGATGTAAAATGAGGCAGTGATCTATGGTCGAAGATCCTTTTCTAAAACCTGCTTGTTCCATACCGAGGATATTATAGGCGTCTATCCAGGACTGCAGTTTTATTCTCAAGAAGGAAGCATAAAGTTTTCCTGTTATTGATAATAAACTGATGGGGCGGTAGTTAGAAGGATCTTGTCTATTCCCTTCTTTAAAAATGGGAATCACTATTGCTTCCGTCCAAGATTTTGGAAAACGGCCGGAGTCATTTAGACTAGTAAACAGCTTGACTAATAAGGGGGCCCACCAGTCTTGGAAATTGAATGATGTTTGTGATGAGGTGCGCCTGGCGCCAACACTGTTATCTTTTTGGTGCCAGGTCAAGACTTTCCTCTTCTCCCAGGCAGTTTAGCATGTGTTTTTAAATTGCTTTTTAAAAATGTGTTTTTAAATTTGTATATTTGTTTTTAACTGTTGTAAACCACCTACAGAGCTTTAGCTATGGGGCAGTATAAAAGTGCAATAAATAAATAAATAAGAGTCATCCTTATCTTCATTTAAGACATTTTTTAAAACTGTACAGTATTTTAGGCCTTTCAAATGAGGTGGTTTAAAAAAAACCCAACCAGCCTTCTTTAATATTTTTATTGAAGTTATTGCTGTATTATATTTTTAGGCTGTACGCTGCCTTGTTATTTTTTTATGAAAGACTTACACATATTTTAAAAAATAAAATAAGAGGCCTTGGATAACCTAGGGCTCTTTCCTCTCTTGCCTTGTCTCCTCAATCATTAGCAAATGCTGAAAGCCAGTGCTGGGAGATTTCCACAACATGCTGATGGCACAACATGAATGTCAACTAAGGCTAGGTTCCAGTTACTTCACACACGTGTAACATGAGCCAGTTGACCTTTCATAGGATTTCTGCATCCATCTCTCCTTGTGTTGCAATCCCAGCAGTTTTCAGCCAGCCAAGCTGAGCAAAAGCAATGAAGTCTACATTGAGACTAACAGGAAATCATCCATGATTATCTTCTACCACTCCTACATTTCACGCTGTTCATTGGCTGTATTTTGGTTCTTCTTGTCAAGGATCACTATTTTTTCCCCAAGAGATGATCTGTACCAGAATGTTCTGCCCTCCCCACCCTCAAAATGAAAAAGGGTTTTGGAGGGAAATCATAAGAAAAAGATCCATTTAAAACCAGAATGTATCAGCTTTGCAAAAACAGAACCACAGAAATTACTAGCTAAAAATTAAGCCTGTTCCGAAGCAGGCTTACTCACAAGCAAGCTCCATCTAGTTTATTCATAATCGTATAGCAATAATGGGTCTTGTTTCTCCAAGTATCAGTCCTCATATAGCCAAACCATCACCCCAAGTACAAAAAGTCTCAACAAGTTCAGGGGAACCCTAAGGTTTGTAGAAGTATAAAAAACTTTTTAGGGAAAAAACCTTAAGATGGGAATTCCAAAAACCATATGAGTGAGCTCAATAGGTAACTTGTATAATTTAAACTGGGATATACATTTGTAGAGCAAAGAACCTGCAAATCCAGCGCAAAGTTCCTTAAGGACTACTCACAGGTCTCATATAGTTTAAAGTAGCCCCTACACCAACATGGCCATAATTCACTAAGAGGCTGTCATAGCTCTGGCATGACCTATTTGCTTGGAACTGCTCTTGCAGACCCTCCATCACTTCTGTGTCTTGAACCCAGCACAAGGAAGAACCTACCTCTCCATCAATAAAGTGAATCTGGGACTGACTTTAGTGGCTCAGTACAGAATGCCGTAATGATTAAAATGATAAACACCTCAAAAGGTTACTACAACAAATACCTGCTGCAAAGCATAATCGTGCATTGCTCAGTCTGTGGGAGACCCATATCAGTAGTTCTCAGTTGAATCGTGGGGAACTTGGGGATTCAACTTGGGGAACCACTCAAAAAGCTCACCACAGTCAGCGCACCATTAACCTACAGAGTCTAATGATCCTCAGACTTCCTCCCAAACTCGGAGCTCCGTGTGTCTCAGAAGCACAGCGCCATTAACAAATCCCAGGCCACATCTCCAGCGTGTAAAGTGCACCTTGAAAGCTACCAATTAAGAAACCATCTCCTGATGGTTGTCCATGACCAGATTCTAACTTTCAGAGGGGGTGACACAAGGTCAGGAATAAAACCCCATCCCTTGGGAAGGGTTCTGGGGACCTCAAATTTGGGACTGAGTAAAGATGCCAACCCTTACAAGGTATCTTGGTGCTCTTCAGAAGCTCATCAAAAGTTCCTTGATAAAAAAAAAGATCAAGAGTAGTTGGCAAATTTCCTCAGAAAGCTGTTTTGCATACCACTAGCAAACTTCCCCTGGACTGTGCAGCCACAGAGAAGCAGTAGCTGTGTTCTAGGGGATGCACCCAGGAATATACACCAGAACCATCCTCTGCAAGTGGATAAATCCTCAACCAGGAAGGTGGCCTTGGGCCATTCACTCTCAGCCTAGCCTACCTTGCAGGGTTGTTGTAAAGGTAAAACGGGAGCAGGGAGATCTACATATGCCACCCTGAGCTTCTTGCAGCAAGGATGGAATGAAAGAAAATCAGTAAAGTAATAGTCCAGGCTCAGTCACCAAATGGCTTGTTTCTAGCCGAGATGTTTTCATCAACCATCCAGATATGACATGATCAGTACATTATTTAGCCAAGTTCCCTTGCCAACCTTCGGAAGCCACACATCACTCAAGAGATAGGTGGCTCTTGTCTTAAAATCCACTGTGCTGATCCAGCGTCTTAAAGCAGAAGTGGGTCTGAGTAATTTGCTGTAAATATACAACTGGGAGTCAGAAACCCTTGCCTAACAATAGCAACTAAGAAGCTTCCACTCCCCACCTGCCTGGTTGCTGAAGAAAAACCTTGCAGGAAAATACATGTGGGTGTGAAAGGGTTTGCAAGTTTGGTTTTGGTACTAACTGCAAATTCCTGAGCTTACCATGTGCTCAGAAAGACCCTGTTCTTTAATTCTTTGTGTATGTATGTCTACAGGAACCGCTATTTGGCACCTGCCTCTGCCTGGTGGACCTCAGGGTTCTAGCAATAAACAAGCAAATAATCCCACAATCCTGAATCTGCCCACCTCTACCTTCTAGGATAAACTAAGGATCCTAGCACCCATTAATCCAAAAATGGGAAAACCTCTGGCTTTCCATATGCTGTTGGGCTACAACTCCCATCAGCCCCAGACAGCACAGCCAATGGTCAGGGATGATGGGAGCTCCTGGTTCCCTAATCTTGCAATAGCCCAAGCGTCCGCTGCAATGCTGAGAGTTACTGCTTGCACTCATGCTTCTTAAGCCAATTCCATAGGATTGCCAACCATACCATGCTACCATGTTTCAGAAGCTAAGATACCCCCAACAATAAGAGACAAAGACGGTGAGGGAATGTAGGAAGCCACCTTATACCAAGTCCTACCATTGATCCATCTTGGTTGATATCATCTACGCTGACTGGCAGAAGCTCTCCATGGTTTCAGACAGGACTCTCTCCCAGTTCTACCTGGAGATGCCAGCGATTGAATCTAGGACTTTCTGCATGTAAAGCAGATGCTCTAGCACTGAACTACTGCCTTTCATTATATCGGACCCATATCTGCACAGACACAAAAACAGTTGTTTAACATTGAGCACTTTCTCAAAGAATAATGATATGGGTAGAGGTTAAAAAGGACGGGAAGATCTACAGCTCCGTGGCCAAGC
Organism: Rhineura floridana; assembly: GCF_030035675.1. Taxonomy (NCBI): domain Eukaryota; kingdom Metazoa; phylum Chordata; class Lepidosauria; order Squamata; family Rhineuridae; genus Rhineura; species Rhineura floridana. The sequence continues at coordinate 22,763,788 of NC_084487.1, forward strand.
ACATATGCTCAACGGCTGAGCATGCAAACCACTCCAAGTTTAGTACCTGGCAACTGTAGGTAAGGTATTTGCCCAGTACCTTAGAGAACCACTGCCAGTCAGTGAAGGCAATACTGAGCAAGATGGCCCAGAGATCTGAATTATTTTAAGGTAGCATCATGTGTTCAAAGACATTTGAGCTGTCTGGAACAGAGACAGACTCAGAGGCCCAACGCCGCAGATGCTGCCTGCAAGGCTACCAGTTGCTAATATACATTTTAGTGCATGGTGTCCTTCCCACCAAATCTGATACTACACAATTTTGGCATTAATGGGTTCATTTGATGCTGTTCATATGCAAAATTGCGTATATCAGCAATTAATTATGAGCTGCAAACTCTCTTCTGTGTTACCCCTGAGTTTTAGGAAGCCGTTCCATAACCTCTTAGAGAACATTTTCTTGCCAAGGAAAGAGAACAGACTGGTCCAGGCTGCAGAATTATTTGAATAGGCTTTCAAGATCAGTAGCGCTCCAGCAGGTGCCAACTATTACTAAATCTTCCAGATTCAATTTACCACGCTTAGAACAGGACATGCATCCATTCTCCAAGATGAGAATGGCTTCCTATTCCAACCATAAAAAGTAGCACAGTGAAAACACAACCTTACTAGGAGGGGAAAATGCACAATTTCATTAACAATGGAGACCTTGGCCATAAAACAGCTTGTCGTGGCTATGAATAAAGCCTCCATGTTCAGAGGAAGTACATCTCACTGAAAACAGACAAACCAGGGAATAGTTACCTCCATGATGTATTGCTTGAATTCAGAGCTGTTCGCTCCAGTTGATCACTACTGAATGCAGCTACTGCATAAGGTGGACTTTGATCTGATCCAGCAAAACAAAGACAATTCTCTTCCTACTTTCTCTCACATTGTTTCCCCCACCACTACCCAAAAAGAGAATTGCCATCACCAAACTTTCTTCAGGCTTATTATTTGGCAGCAACCAAATCACACATAGAACACTTCACTTATTCAGCTGGCAGTCTAGACTGCAGGGACATACTACAGTAGGAGGATCCAATACCTCCCTTCCTTATCCAGTTTCAGACAAATTCATTCACACGTAGAATGGAGACCCTCCATTTTGTCACTATTCAGGAGATGAAGCCAACTGCAGCCACTTAGCATCACATGGAAATGAGACTACATCTCTAGCTCAGAAGTTTTGTTGTTGTTTTTTAAGGCCAGGGATGGGAAATATGTGGCCCTCCAGATGTTGCTGGACTATCATCAGCACCAGCCACCGTGGCCGATAGTAAGGGATGATGGGAGTGGTAGTCAACATCATCTGGGGGGGGGGGAGAGGCACAGGTTCGCCATTGCTGCCTTAGACAAACTCACAGAGAAGGATATGTGATTGTATATCTCTGAATACCAAACGCCAAGGACAAAAAACAGGGAAACAGCACCCTCTTCACGCCCTGTACATGTGCATCCCATAGACATCTGGCTGGCTGCTGTACCAGAATGCTGGAGCAGATAGATATTCTGTTCTGGCAAGGCAATTGTTTTGTTCTCAGGGCATAACTAGAACAGAACAGCATCCAGATTCATAGCATCTCAACAAGTCAAAATTCCAAGAATGGATACATGTCACTTTCCCTAGTTCCTATACACATAAGCCCATAGAACAAACTCCACCTTGAATTATAAGAGTTGTAAGTCAGAGATGCTATCAGGGAAGAATGCCAAGAGACAATACCTCTATTTAAGAAGAGAGAAAGACGTGAATGGATGACTGATGAAACTCTTAAAATGGTTAAAGAAGGAAAGCAAAAGCAAAAGGAGATAGAAACACGGTCAGAACCCTAAATGCAACAATACAGTGACTAGTACGTAGGGACAAATAGAACTATTACAATAGTCATTGTATAGAAATAAAAGAGGACAACAAAAATGGTAGAACAAGAGCCCTATTCCAAGTTTAGAGAAATTAAAGGGAAATTTAAACCCAGAGTAGGGATGTTGAATAATCAATAGGGGAACACACTGACTGAGATAAAATTTTATTTATTTATTTATTTATTTGTTAAATTTTTATACCGCCCCAGTAGCATAGCTCTCTGGGTGGTGTACAACAAGAATACAAATATATAACAATAAAATTCCATAATATAATACAACAAAAACATAAATAAAAATAATAAATCAGAATCAATTACAGCAAACTTAAGAACTAAATTAAAATTAGATTAAAATGCATTGGAAAAGAGGAAGGTTTTAACTTGGCGCCAAAAAGATAGCAATGTCGGCGCCAAGCGCACCTCATCGGGGAGACTATTCCACAGTTCGGGGGCCACCACCGAGAAGGCCCTAGTTCTTGTTGACACCCTCCGAGCTTCGCTATGAGTCGGAACTCGGAGGAGGACCTTCGATGTAGAATGCAGTGTACGGGCAGGTTCATATTGGGAGAGGCGTTCCAACAGATATTATGGTCCCGCGCCATATAAGGCTTTATAGGTTAAGACCAACACTTTGAATCTGGCCCGGAAGCGTATTGGTAGCCAGTGCAAGCGAGCCAGGACAGGTGTTATGTGTTCAGACCGCTTGGTCCTCGTTATTAATCTGGCCGCCGCGTTTTGCACGAGCTGTAGCTTCCGAACTGTCTTCAAAGGCAGCCCTACGTAGAGCGCATTGCAGTAATACAATCGCGAGGTTACCAGTGCATGTACAACTGATGTAAGGTCCTCCCTGCTCAGTAAGGGACGTAGCTGGGCCACCAACCGAAGTTGGTAGAATGCATTCTGTGCTGCCGAGGCTACTTGAGCCTCAAGTGACAGGGAAGGATCTAAAAAGACCCCCAGACTACGAACCCGCTCCTTTAGGGGGAGTGTAACCCCATCCAGGACAGGGTGTATATCCACCATCTGATCAGAGAAACCACCCACCAACAGCATCTCAGTCTTGTCTGGATTGAGCCTCAGTTTGTTAGCTCTCATCCAGTCCATTATCGCGGCCAGGCAATAAAAGGAAGATGGAAGCATACACTGAAAAACTATATAAAAGAGATGCAAGGATGACAGATTCATTCACGGAGGAACCGTATGATGAAGAATCAGAAATTTTAGAATGCGAGGTGAAAGCTGCTCTTTAAATACTTGGAAGAAACAAATCACCAAGAATAGATGGCATACCAATAGAGTTGCTACAAGCTACTGAGACTGAATCTGTCCACATTTTGACAAAAATTTGTCAACAAATATGGAAAACTAAACAATGGCCCACAGACTGGAAGTGTTCGGTATATTTCCCCAATTCCAAAGAAAGGCGATCCCAGGGAATGCAGTAATTATCAAACAATTGCCTTAATATCCCATGCAAGTAAAGTAATGCTCAAAATTCTACAACAAAGGCTCTTACCATATATGGAGCGAGAAATGCCAGATGTCCAAGCTGGATTTAGAAAGGGAAGAGGTACAAGAGATTATATGGCAAACATATGTTGGATAATGAACGGACCAAGGCATTTCAGAAGAAAATCACCCTGTGCCTTATAGATTACAGCAAAATCTTTGATTTTGTAGATCATGAAAAGCTATGGAATGCCTTAAAAGAAATGGAGGTGCCACAGCATCTGATTGTCCTGATGCGCAACTTATACTCTGGAAAAGAGGCTAATATAAGGACAGAATATGGAGAAACTGATTGGTTCCCCATCGGAAAGGGTGTGAGACAGGGGTCTATTTTATCACCCTATTTGTTTATATGCAGAACATATCATATGGAAAGCAGGATTGGACCAAGATGAAGGAGGTGTGAAAACTGGAGGGAGAAATATCAATAATTTAAGATATGCTGATGATACCATACTAGTAGCAGAAACCAGTAATGATTTGAAACGAATGCTGATGAAAGTTAAACAGGAAAGCACAAAAGCAGGACTACCGCTGAACGTCAAGAAGACTAAAGTAACAACAACAGAAGATTTATGTAACTTTAAAGTTGACAATGAGGACATTGAACTTCAAGGATTATCAATAGCTTGGCACAATCATTAACCAAAATGGAGACAATAGTCAAGAAATCAGAAGAAGGCTAGGACCCGGGAGGACAGCTATGACAGAACTAGAAAAGGTCCTCCAATGCAAACATGTATCACTGAACACTAAAGTCAGAATCATTCAGACCATGGTATTCCCGATCTTATGTATGGATGTGAATGTTGGACAGTGAAAACAGTGGATAAGAGAAAAATCAACTCATTTGAAATGTGGTGTTGGAGGAGAGCTTTGCTAATACCATGGACTGCAGAAAAGACAAATAATTGGGTGTTAGAACAAATTAAACCAGAACTATCACTAGAAGCTAAAATGATGGAACTGAGGTTATCATACCTTGGACACATAGTAAGACATGATTCACTAGAAAAGACAATAATGCTGGGGAAAACAGAAGGGAATAGAAAAAGAGGAAGACCAAACAAGAGATGGATTGATTCCATAAAGGAAGCCAGAGATCTGAACTTACAGGATCTGAACAGGGTGGTTTATAACAGATACTACTGGAGGTTGCTGATTCATAGGGTCGCCATAAGTCATAATCGACTTGAAAGTACATGACAAAAGGTACCTCAAAGATCATCTAATCCAACCTCTGCCCATACAGGACATTGACTGCTAAAGCATCCCTGATAAGTTGCCATCCAGCCTCTGCTTGAAAACCTCTAGTTAACGAAGAGTCCATCACATTCCAAGGTAGACTGTCCACTGTTGAATAGATCACAGCATCATGGAATTCTTCCTAATGTTTAGTCTAAATCTCCATTCTCCTAATTTGAACTTGTTGGTTTGAATCCAAACCTTGGGGTGCAACATCTATATGACAGCTCTTGCAGTAATTGAAGATGGGTAGCAGAACAAAAAAATGGCATGCAGTCCCGTTTCTACGCTTTACGTAATGTAACCTATAGCTTGGGCAGTAGACATGCCATTTGATTTATGGAGACTTTTAGACTTGGAGTCACCTCTATTTAAAAAAGTCCTGCTATAAGTTTAGCAATAGCCTAGACATATTATGAACTAAACACCGCCCTTTCCACCTTGAGGAACCAGCTGACATCTGCACAATTGAGACCTGCTCGTTTCATTGGCAATCAGTAGGTAAGCTTGATATTGGGAAAGGTTTGATATTTGGAAATATTGTGCCTATGGAGGTCTGAACCATTAAACCTGATAGTTTAATTTTGATCAATTACTCATGGAAAAATGCCACACTCAAAAACAAAAGATAACATCAGCTCTCTGTACCAGTGATGAGCAACCTGGTTTGCAAGAGTGCCACAAGTCACACAATACATATTCAGCCTCCCATGCCTTTGGTGGTTTTGCCTCTCATCTATTGAAGAGCAAGCAACAGCACAGTGCTGGTGAGGCAGGCATGAGTGGGCATATGAATTTATGCCATAGCCAGGCCTGTGGGCTCATCTGCTTACGTTTCCACTGCCTGCACCATTCATGGTGTCCATGCTCTACCGCACCAAATGTAACACAGGACAATTGCACTGTATATTATGCTGGGGTCAGAGAGGTGTAGTGGAAAAAAGCTAAGATTTGGCTGCAGGATCGTCATGGAAAGCCAGGCGCAACACACACTTCCGCAGCCTCAAAGATGGGAATGACGAAGGCAAGAATTGCATAAGGCATTCTGTGAGCTGAAAAGTGCTCCAGAAATTGTAAGCAATGATAATCAGGCTACCTAGTTGCAAAGCTGAAGAAGCGCATACCTTATACTCTAAAGCAGGGATGAGGAGCCCATAGTACACCAGATGTTGTTGGACCTTTGACCATGCAGACCAGAGCTGATGGAACATCTGGAGAGGCACAAATTTCCCGATCCCTGCCCTGAGGGCATATCCACACAACACAAAATTAAGCTCAGTATTTGCTCCCTCCCTCTAGTGAACCAGGGAACTGTAATCCTCCAAGGACAAGAGATCTCCAAAACAGAATTCTCAGGATGCTTGATACACTATGATTCTCAAGAGTCTTTGAGAGAAGTCATGATAGCTAAAACTGGTATAAAAACTAGTAGTATGTTAAATATGGCCTTTTTTAATTAAAGAAAGGAAAGAATTTCTTTCTGAATTAGGATCCGAAGAAAATAGGATGATCAATAACAAATATACTGTACTTACCAAGTTCAGAACAGATTAATAGTGAAAGATTACCTTCCAAATGTTTCAGCAGAGCCCTCGTGCTATTCCCATGAGCAGAAATTAGAACCGTCTTGCCCCTCTTCACCTCTGGAGCTATCCTCTCATTCCAATAGGGAAGGAGTCTATCAAGCACTTCTTTTAAGCTCTCAGCCTTCGGAAGTTTTTCCAGTGGTACATCGCAGTGCTTATACCTGCAATCACTATAGATTTCATGATAGTAAGGATGGGACTCGGTGATGGGAGGTGGAGTGACGTCGTAGCTCCTTCGCCACCTTTTCACCTGCTCTTCACCATGGTTCAGAGCCATTTCTGCCCTGTTGAGACCTATCAGGGCACCATAGTGCCGTTCGTTCAGCCTCCAGGAGGATTCAGTGGGAACCCACTCCTGCCCCATCTCTTCCAGCACAAGCCAGGCAGTCTGAATAGAACGGCTGAGGATGGATGTAAACACAAGGTCAAACTCAATACCGAGAGACTTGAGGTGCTTGCCACAGTTCTGTGCCTCCTTTATCCCATCGCTGCTCAGCTTCTGGTCTACCCAGCTGCAGAAGCGATTCTCTTTGTTCCAGGCCCCTTCACCATGCCTCAGTAAAATGAGTCTGTACTTCGCCATTTTGTCTGGAATTTCCTTGGGTTTGTGACGGGGGTAGCGTCTAATGGGAAACCATCTATATAAAAATGAAACAAATAGGTCAAATGCCTTGGGCAGCTGTGTTGCAGGAGACCCTCAGGTTTCTCAGAAACTTGTCAGGAATTCCTGGATGAAGTGATCTGTAGTGACAGATGAGCTGCCCTTGAAGGCCTCTTATCTACCATTCTGCAACATGCAGCAGCATCATTACACCCAAGTGCCTCAGGCTCACATGCCCACCCTCTCCTCCTCCAGTGTCGTTGTGAGGAGCTACGTTTTTGCTTCTGAATTTCAATTAACCACAGTTTAGTGTTATAAAATGTAAATGTACTGCCTTCAAGTCGATCCTGACTTATGGCGACCCTATGAATAGGGTTTTCATGAGGCTAAGGGGCAGTGACTGGCCCAAGGTCACCCAGTGAGCTTCATAATACATGGTTTGAAGTTGGCTTGTTTCAGTAAACTGTAATCAAGTCTAAGCACAATTTCTCAGGTTTGGACATAATGCTTAGCTGTGGCTATTTATTTTAATTTATTTATTAAATTTATATCCCACCCTTCCTCCCAGTAGGAGCCCAGGGTGGCAAACAAAAACACTATAAAACACCTTAAAAACAGACTTTAAAATATATTAAAACAAAAGATCTTTAAAAACATATTTTTTAAAAAAGCAATTCCAACACAGACGCAGACTGGGATAAAGTCTCTACTTAGAAGGCTCGTTGAAAGTGGAAAGTCTTCAGTAGGCGCCAAAAAGATAACAGAGATGGCACCTGACTAAAATTTAAGATGATGGAATTCCAAAGGGTTGGTTCCACTACAGTAAAGGTCCATTTCCTATGTTATGCGGAACAGACCTCCTGATAAGATGATATGTACAAGAGGCCCTCACCTGCAGAGCATAGTGATTGAATGGGTATATAAGGGGTAAGACGATCTTTCAGGTACCATGGTCCCAAGCTGTATAGGGCTTTGTACACCAAAACTAGAACCTTGAACTTAGCCCAGTAGCTAATGGGCAGCTAGTGCAATTCTTTCAGCAGCGGGGTGACATGTTGGTGATACCCTGTCTCAGTGATCAGTTGCGCAGCCGCATTTTGCACCAGCTGTAGCTTCTGGACCATCCTCAAGGGCAGCCCCACATAGAGCGCATTACGGTAACACAGCCTGGAGGTTACCAGTGCATGGACAACAGTGGTCAAGCTATCCTGGTCCAGAAACGGCTGCAGCTATCTTACCAGCCAAAGCTGGTAAAAGGCACTCCTAGCCACTGAGGTCACCTGGGCCTCTAGCGACAAACACGGATCCAGGAGTACCCCCAGACTACAGACCTGCTCTTTCAGAGGGAGTTCAACCCCATTCAAAGCAGGCAACTGACCAATTATCTGAACTTGGGAACCACCAACCCACAGTGCCTCCGTTTTGCTAGGCTGGCTAAAAACAGAAGTGAGTTTCCAAACTTCTGCTTGCAGATGCAATCGAGGACAGCACACACACCCACAGCTCACCTAGGCATGATGAACCTTTATTGATCACTATCTCCAAACAAGGCCACTGTGTGAGAGCAAGGGGGTTACCTAGGACAGGACCTTCTCAACAGCGGAGTCAAGACTCTGGAATTCATACCCTAGGGAAGTACAGCCTGCTTCAGTCTTTCCCAACCTAGATACTACAATTCCCATCAGCTCATCTCAGCACAGTTCAATACAGCTAGAGGGTGCCAGGTGGTTTGCCTTCACATTGTGTTGAAAATCAGTTTTTCCAGAGGGCATTTGAGGACCTTCTTGAGTTTGAAGTGATTTCCTTTCCTGGCTGCTTTAACTGAAAGCCCCCACACACACACTTCTGCTGGTTTTAAGGTTTTTTCTCTCTCAAAAATAAGCCGATAAATTAAATGGGACTTGCTCCCATGTAAGCAGGTAAAGGACTGCGGCACTAATTAGGTAATTTGTTCTTGAGATTTTGTTCTGGTATTATGTGTTAGCAACACACAGATAGGATACAAAAGTTTCCCTCCCAAGTTTGAGACCTCATATGTTCTTTTGGAATACCTGAACAAGGTTTATGTTTCAATATATTCACTAGAACCTACCTAATTAGAAAACAGATTATGAAACCTCTTTCTTCCAATACAGCTGGTTAATTGCTGTCACTGGGGGAAGGCCCAGGCTATGGTGACCCTTTTTCTCCCTATCTCATTAATACAGGTTAAGCTATTAAAATGCTGTATTTGTGCTTGCTCTTCTGATGCTTTGGGAGTCGCTGGCACCTTTGCTGGTTCAATAGAAGACCTCTGGAAGATTCCACTAGTCCTACTGATGCTTACGTCTTTGTTAGTTTCATTTGTCTAGCAGTAGGCCATTATGTAGGGGTAGATTGTTAATAAATCACTCTTCTGTGGCCCTCTCATTGATAAAAGTTCCTTGATAATAGACCCTCTGCCAGGATCACTGGAATGTTAACATTCAGGAAGCGCTGACTAGCAGGACTGGTCAAACCTTGTGGAAGTTCAAACCCAAAAGAACCAAGATCCACTCGTATTGGTAGACAAAATGGGACTAATGCACACTCTACACACTGGCTTAGTTTGCACATTATGCTAAACCACAGTTTGTTCAGGTTTCCTTGAAACCACAGGTTTCTTTGAACATGCAAACCCAGCCCAGCAGGGTAACTATGGTTTGTTTTCTGCCAACAAACAATGATGTGAAGCTATGTCTGTCATTGGCTTACAACCATAGCTTGTTTTAACTATGGTTGACATTATGGCGAAACCCAACAGCTTTGTTACACCATGGTTTATTTGGCCACCCCATCTGAAGCTCAGATGCTACAAAGGGATGAGCAGCTGGAAAACAAATCTAGCTTCGATGGCTGTGCTCTGCCACCCTAGTCAGAGGCAGCATGCTTCTGAAAACCAGTTGCCGGAAGCCTCAGGAGGGGAGAGTGTTCTTGCACTCGGGTCCTGCTTGCGGGCTTCCTCCAGGCACCTGGTTGGCCACTGTGAGAACAGGATGCTGGACTAGATGGGCCACTGGCCTGATCCAGCAGGCTCTTCTTATGTTCTTATGTTCGAAGAACAAATCAGTTTGTCTGTGAAACAATTCATGGTTTCTTGAACAAACTATGGCTAAGAGTTATGTGTGAATGCAGCCTTCATGGAATGATTGCTGTTCCTGCATGATTGGTTCCCATGTTTCATCTATCAGGTGGGTCTTCCAGATCATACTGGTATTTTCCACTCCATTGCTACATTTAAATTGGGCCTAACATTATCAAAGCTATTTCAGACTATGAAACTGATCCCCTTTTAATCTAAACCACACACATGCAACTTTAAAAAAGACACCACACCACACAAAAACAACTTACACTCACCTTATCTGTTGAAAACCCTTTCACAAATCTCAGGCAGAAGACTGTACAGGTAGACTGCAGTATTAGAAGAGAAAAAGAAGAAATTAAAGAGTGCTATTGGTACTTCTAAAGCAGCCTTGTACATAAGCACACAAAAGTTACTAGCATGCAAAACATGATACTAGCCTTCCAGGGGCTGGACGAGAAGGAACAGAGAGCCGCATTTCTACACTGATGTTGAGGAGGAGACATGGTGCTAGCTCTATATTTCTATGTAAAGGGTGGGGAACCTCCAGCCTGCAGGCCAATCATGACACCCCAAGGGGTCCAATTTGGCCCTGAGCCCATTTCCCCCAAACCTGCTGACATCACACACACACCTGCTGACATCGCTAGTGAAGCATGTCACAGACTTTATTTTCTTACTCCTCCAACCTGATGCCCTCCAGATACCGCATAATTCCTGTCCATTGGCCATGCTGGCCCAGGCTGATGGGAGTTGGAATCCAACAACTTCTGGAGGAGAAGTCTGATTATACTGCCTTTATGTCAGGGCATTCAAAGCAGCTTACAATCTAAAATACTAAAAGCAAAGTTACAAGAGAGAAAACAATAAAGTTTCCTCAGGCCATTGGTAGTCACTTCAGGAATGGATGACCTGAGCCCCCTGGCCTATATTTGCCCCCTTCTGCCTTCCCCTCAAGGACCACAAATCTTAGGAAGTCCCAGGAAAAGGGGTGGGGGCTATCCCAGGTGGATTCTCAGGCCCCCTGGTTAGGAGCCAATGGCATCAGACTTTGTGACAAAGCCACTTTGTTCCAAGCATCACAGGAAGCACAGGGAACACTAGCCAGAGCTAAATTTATGGTTGCCCCTGGCAACTGTATCTGTCTGGCCAAGGGGGGTTAAGTAATGCTGCTGGAAGGTAATGGGATGCGAGGGGCCCAGAACATGAGGGGGAGGTCAAGGACAAATGGGACCCTTGTGGAGAAAAAAGCTGAGGAGATAGGGAAAGGAAAGAAAGGGGAGAGGATGGAGGAAAGCAGATAGTGATGAGCAGAAATGGAGAAGCAGGAACTAGTGTCATTTAAAAAACTCTTTTATGGTGTCTGATTGCTAACATCAAGCTTCTGATGAACATTTGACACCATTTTTGATGAACTCTAAAAACATTGGTTTGGAGTTCTTTTGTATAATTATGTCCATGTTGTTCTAATTCAGCTGTGAACTGTGTACATTTATATTACAGAGACCAGAGTTTAAATGGCCATCAGTCCAGAGACTGATTACCAGCCTGCCTCCATTTGTGCCTATAATTGAGAGAGCAGCTTGCAGGCAACCATCTGTATTCAATGCTCAATTGGTGTGAAATATCCCAATTTGTGTATAGCCACTGAAAAATAAGGAAATGCTTAACAGTGTGATGTAGCATCCTACTTGGTCATATATTTGTACAGAGAAGCACCATCTGACATTCCCAATCCCCAGCTCCAGAAATTATTCCCTATCCCTAAGAGTAGAAATGTAATCTAGCCAATGTACACATGCAGGTTAAAATAAGTAGCTTTCAGCATTAACTGAGAAGGTTTACATTCACTGAGATTTACTAAAGGGCCGTATTTTCCCATATGAGCCTGTCCAAGCCCCGAGATCATTGGAGGAGACCCTTCTCTCGGTCCCGCCACCCTCATAGGCACGTCTGGTGGGAACATGGGAAAGAGCCTTCTCAGTGGTTGCCCCCAGGCTTTGGAACTCCCTTCCTAGGGAGGTTAGGCTGGCTCCCTCCCTGTTGTCCTTCCGTTGGCAGGTGAAGACTTTCCTGTTCCAACAGTCTTTTCGGAGCTGTTTCCAAAGGCTACTAAATAGGGTGCTGTTTGTACCAATTGGTATTTCGTAGTTTTTTAACCACTATATTTTAATTGGTTTTATTTATTTATTTATTTATATCCCACCCTTCCTCCCAGCAGGAGCTTTTAATTTTATGGTTAGTTTAATTACATTTTAATTAACTTCTGTGTGTTTTGTTTATATGTTTTTAATTGTATTCATTTTAATTTTTGTAAGCCGTCTTGAGCCCAGTTCTGGGGAAAAGGCAGGATATAAATGAATAAAATAATAATTACATGCTAGTGTATAAAAATAAGGAAAATGTATAACTTGTTTGTCTGTTAAACTGCAGGTCATTGAACTCAGCACCAAGCAAACCAAGTCTGTCGACAGTCAAAGAGAGATCTCATGATGAGATAACATTTGAGCTGCATTAAAAGAAGATTGCATATGTATTGTAATTAGATTAAAAGATTCATGCCACTCTTTCCCAATTTATGCAGCACCATATTCTGGACTCTGAAGACTATTGGTTAATTTTAAGAGAACTGGTCAATGTACAGTCTTAACGTTTTTCTATAACTCAGGAGGAGATGATTTCATTGAGGTTTTGAGCTCCACCACCACCATCTGCAGCACAGGGAGCTACTAGAATAGCTTACTGATTATGCAGCACACTACATAGTCAGACATCTCCTTTATTTATTTTTTAAAAAGGACACAACAGAACAGAATGTGGGAGATCTGAGTCTTTTTTTCTGAGTAGGCATGTATAGGAATGAACTCTTAACAAAAAAATGAAGCAAGGAAAAGTTGACAAACACACACACGGCTATACAGCAATCTGGATCCCACACTGATTCATCCAGCAATGCTAACCATCCCAATTATATTCATCCTGCTATTAATTTCTACTTCTGCTCCAGCCTTTGAGCCAACCTACCACACATCCACCGCTTGGTTACCACAGAGGTAGGTCAGTCAGACAAATGGATTCACTACACATCAGGGGCAGATGTATGGTAAAAATGTGATACAACAAGCAACAAAATGGTCATCTGTACCCAGCCTCTCTCTTGTCTCCTGTAACCTCTACATAGATCAGAGAAGGGGACACTGACCCTCTAGGTGCTGCTGGAATCCCAGCTCACATCACCCTCAGCCATCATGGCCAACACTCAAGGATGGTAGAAGTTGTGGCCTACATAGGAATGGAGGGCCACAGGTTCCCCATTCTTGCCATAGACTGTTTTTCATGAATATTGCAGATAATGGTAAAACAGAAATAGTGAGGATTCTCACCTAAGATGCACAAATGCTATTTGCTAATGAAAATAATGCAATCTACCCTTCTGTGTGTGTGCCAAATTCAGAACTCCTCAAGGCCATCATAATTCTTTAACAGTGATGCTAAGAACTGGCTTAGAGCTGAAATTGTGATAAGTTCTGAAGATCACAAATCCTTGACACTTACTCCAAGGAGAGGAGGATCCAAATTTCCTCAGCTAACCAAATAGCACCGTGCCTCATAGATATTAATAGAAGCCATATATGCCAAGTTCCTCTACAAGGTTAACCTTTAACATGAGAGGTCTTCTATAGCTTCCGCTTTCATTTACTCTCCCAAGTTTAAATAAAGGCAGATTTCTTCAGAGGAACTCTCAAACGGTTAGCTTTCAGTGCTCTATTAAGGCTACTAATGCTGCTAGTCCCCTTGGAGATTCCAGATTACAGTTAACCCTTTAAAATATTTGTCCTGCTTCTGTGCCTTTATGCAGAAATTAAGCAGATAAAAAGTTTTCCCCATCAATTTTATCTCTATAAAGCTTTACATGCTTATACCTCTGGATAATGAGACACTGGATTAGGGCTACAGAGAGATAACTCTATTTCTCACATACCCAATCTCAGAAAGAGGTTTGTCACCATATTTCTGGCAGAGATCTTGTGCCTTTAACACCTCCACAACAGACAGGAAGACCAGCAACTGAAGTTTCAAGTTATCACTGCATCTCCACACCGGAGAAACAAAAATCTTATGTTCAATTTCTGCTTTCTCTGCAGCTGTTCAAGGGAAAAAAGGTGGCAACCCTAGACAAACACTTTCAAAGTACAGCTGAATCACCCAGTACTTAACCATCCAGAGTACTTTGAGAATTACAAAGCCATCAAGGACACAAAACAAGGACCAATTCAGCGCACACACTGTGATGGCTAGAGCATTCCTTTTGTCCCTGCTGTTCCTTATTTGCCTAGGAGAATAAAGGAAAGCTTTCCCATGAGGCTGCTGGAGAACAAAAAGGCAGGGGCAATCCAGGATAAACCACTTCTGCAAAGAACATCAGTGTACAAACAAGACAGGTGGTGTGTTGTTTTTTTACTAACAAGAATACCTGGGCGGCTTGGAATGGGGTTGGGGATATATATACATCAGTGTGTGCACATGCAGTCATTACCACGTATTAGCACTTTTAGCCAAATGGTGCTTTACTGAAACAGAAGAGAACCTCTGGTGGGTGAGCCTAATTAGGCCTGGGAAAGTCAAATTTGGCCCAAGGGGCTGTTCCTCATAAATCACACCCACCTGCCCCACAACTGAAGTCCTATGTTACATAAGCATGGGGCAAGTACAGACATGGCCATAAAGGAAAAGTGAGCTTCTGACTGTTCTTTGCAAGCAGGGCTTGCTGTCAGCGCTGATCAACTGAAGTTCCATTGGGATTGGCTGTGTCCCCAGTGGCCAAGGGGGGCTTGTTTGCTCTGCTTTGAAGCAGGTTGGATTCAAACCACTTCCTAAATGTTGAGGAAGCGGCTTGAAATGGAGCAAGCTCCATTCAAGGTGTGCTCCCAGTGCCAATGAGCGGACTGGTGCAGGAAGCCTTCCTTCAAAGGGGCTTGCTCTGTTTCCATGAAGCAGTTTGCATTCAAATCATTTCAAGCAAACAGAGCACACCTTCAAAAGAGGTTACTGTAATCTCCAATCACCTGTTATAACAGTTTAGTTTAATTAATGTATTTATTGCATGTTAACTCGCTCTGCCTCCAAGGAGCTCAGGACAGCAGACATGGACATCCCCCCCCACTTTTATATCCTCACAACAACTCCATGAGGTAGGCCAGGGAGAAATGACTGGTCCAAAGTCACCCATAAGCTCCATGGGTGACCAATGATTTCATGGTCTCCCCAGTCTTTGTCACTCTTACCATTACATCAGGGGTAGGCAGCATGGCCAGAGACCATGGACAATTGCACTCCACCAGTACCTGGGTACCCCTGCACTTTTTGTTGTTGTTATGTGCCTTCAAGTCGATTACGACTTACGGCAACCCTATGAATCAGCGACCTCCAAGAGCATCTGTCATGAACAACCCTGCTCACATCTTGTACGTTCAGGTCTGTGGCTTCCTTTATGGAATCAATCCATCTCTTGTTTGGCCTTCTTTTTCTACTCCCTTCTGTTTTTCTCAGCATTATTGTCTTTTCTAGTGAATCATGTCTTCTCATGATGTGTCCAAAGTATGATAACCTCAGTTTCATCATTTTAGCTTCTAGTGACAGTTCTGGTTTAATTTGTTCTAACACCCAATTATTTGTCTTTTTCACAGTCCTCCAACACCACATTTCAAATGAGTGGGTTTTTTTCTCATCCGCTTTTACATCCATACATAGAGAGCAGGAATACCATGCTCCGAATGAGAGTTTGGTGTTCAGTGATACATCTTTGCATTTGAGGACCTTTTCTAGTTCTCTCATAGCTGCCCTCCCCAGTTCTAGCCTCACCCAAATCCATGGCATTCTGCCCATGCTGACCCCGTGGATGTTTTGACTGCTAACAGAGCAACTGCCAAGGCCAGCATAGACTTTGCAGAACATGGCCAGATCACAGTCCTCTCCAGAACCTTTGCACATTTGTTCGCCATGGTTTAACTTAATGTGAGAAGGAGGGCTTTGTATTAATGGGACACCAAAGCTCAATACCATCATTACAAAGCAATATTTCCTTTTGCTAAAAGTGTCAGAACAAAGGTAAGTTTTCCTTTCAAAATAACAGGTCCTAAAAATGTTATTTAGGGGCAGAATCTGATTTTTTAAACAAAAACAAAAGTTTGATTGACTAAGAAGGTGCTCCCAGTGACTGAACAGTGGATCTTGTTGTTTTTAAAGGCCTTACAAGAACTACAGATTGCAAGCACAACCTTTCAAAACAGGCCTTCTCTTAAACATTATCTGTTTTTAGGCACCAGACAAAAGCCTTCCTTTTCACCCAGGCTTTTGGCCCTCAATTTGAAGGGCTTCATAGATCAGCAGCCTCTTTCTATGTGGCAGGTTTTGCAAAACCTATCTTTATATGTCCTGATATGTTTTTAAGTTATGTTGTTTTTAACGGATTTGTTAGTTATAATTGGTGTTAACATTTATTGTTCTGTAAGCCATCTTGGGTTGTTTTGCAAAGAAAGCAACGAATAAATATAGACAATAATAATGGAAGAACACCTCTTCCACAATCATGCAGGCATGCATCATCTAAAAACAAAGGAAGTGTGTATCTTGCTTCGGAAATACTGTTTTCACCCATACTCAAATTTAATCTATCAACTCATTATCAATCCATATCTTCAGTCTATTCAGATGTGTTTAACTGGACTGCAGCCCACTATTAATATCTTATTATTTTTATAGGACACACGTTATTATATTATGAGAAGTAAGTTCCTAATATGGCCTTAGGCAAACTATCCTTTCAGCTACAGTGGCCTGATAGAACAGAAAACAGGCCTCCTGCACATGTAATAGAATAGAAAAAGGAATATCAGTAAGTGCTAGCAAATGACAGAAATATGTTGTCTATGCAGCTAGAAAAGCCTGGTCTCCTCTTCCATCTAGCAATCCCACTCTTGGTCTAGCCTCCCGCCCCCCATGAGAAAAATGGTATTGACCTGTGTAACAGGGGAGCCTGCCAGCCAATAGAAGTAAAATACTTGTCCTGCTCTTGAGTTTTTTAAACTGTAATCAGAGGAAATCAATTCAAAGAACCCAGAATTATCACCTCCTCATTGTCTGTAAATTTATCGGCATTCAGCAGAGACTGATAAAAGAAGGCGGCAATATAAGGCTGTTGTAAGTATTACTGAAATAATGAATATAAAGCACTTTGAAATACACACACATATAATAAAATATTTTGCATGATAAAATTCCCTCCTATATTCATGCTATTTTACATGGAATAAAAAGTTCAGGAGTACCATGTATGTTTATATTAGTTTTTATGACTAAACCAAAAATGGCATGGCATGTACACTTAATACATCTGCATACAGAGATCCAACCCTGACTCAGATCAAAAGGGAAAACAACCTATAAATTTCCCCAACACTAACACCCTTGTATGGTTGCAAATCAGCGCAATCCCACCCACATCTACTCAGAAGTGGGTTCAATGGGCCTTAATCCCATAGCCCAGTCACAGAGCATCTGCTCTGCATGCAGAAGACCTCCTGTTCAATCCCCAGCATCTCCAAGTAGGGTTGGCTAAAACTCCTGCCTGAAACCCTAGAGAGCTACTGCCAATCAGTGTATACAATACTGAGCTAGATGACCAAAAGACTCAGTATAAAGCACCTTCCTATGTTCCCGGTTAGTGGTCATTGGACTCCATCCTGCATCTCAGTAACCTAGCTCCCAACATCACTAGGCACCCTTTTAAAGTCACCTTTTTAGCTGAGCTTTAGAAAAAGAGTCAGATAAGATGAACAGGAGACCTGTATGCAAAATCAAGATAAAAAGATGCATTTCAAGCCAAACAAACTATCCTGATGAATCATCCTGTTAAATTAAATGGGAGAATCTATTCTTCATTAAATTACTTTGGCTTAATTTAAAGCTACATGAGAATTTTGAAAAAGAAAAGCCCTCTAGATTACCTTGAAACCCGAGCCAAAAGAACCGTGCAAATACCTCTGATGCAGTTGCAACAACCAACAGCTATTACCAGCTTCAGGTTATTCTGCTAATGGGAGTTAAATTGTGACCATACTCGGCCTCTCCCTTTGATTGGAGCTTTGGGTTGTCGCTCATTGATAGGCGGCCGCTCTGCTTCCTATCGGGAAGAATTCAGCGATGACAAGAGGATGGATTACGTGACCTCATATATTTAATTCCGCTTCGATACCATGTGACGCTACGGAAGACGGTGCTAGATTGGCTGAATGAAGATTGACGCAACCCAGAGCCAATGAACAGATTGTTTAAAGGCCGTCACAGTTTTTGGACCTTTGTGTGGGTAATCTAATAGCAGGGATGGTACTCTTTGTGGAGAACAACCGTGCGCGTGTTTGCTGAGCGCAACTGTGATTTTAGGGTTGGACATGTAAGCAGAGAAGGCATGGAGCATTTGGGCACGAATCACATTCACCCCTAAATTGAGCATTTTTAACAGCCCGATCCTGTCATTTACTTACGAGTAAGCTCCCTTGATTTCGGTGGACCTCACTTTAAAACAGGTGTAGCCAACGTGTTGCCGGGTTACATCTCCAATGCTGACTGGGACTGATAGGAGTTAGGAATCCAACATTACGAGGGCACCACGTTATCTACCTCTGCTTTAAAGTATACTTGCATTGATCTGGACTGCGGGTTCCAGGGATTTCAACGGAATTTCAAATTCTGCTGAAAAATCGGTGGTACTTTAAAGCGCTTACCTTTGGCTAGATCCTACCTGGCTCTGTTAAACTGTTTGAAACAATACTGCATGCCTTTCTGTGCTTTTTTTGAAAGCATACTTTCTCTTCTGAAAAGAACAAAAACAGCTTGGGCTTATTTCCCCATTGCAATCTAAAGGAAAGCACTTTCATGTATAATTGCCAGATTTTTTCTTGGAGCAGACATCCTCTGTTTTTATCAGGTCTATAAGGCGGAAATTAAGCCTTCCCCCCCCCCGCCATTATCACCCCTCCACCAAAAGGCATATTCTGTTTTCTAGCCTGTGTACTGTTTGCCAGTCCACCATCTTCTTTACAAGATTTTTACTATCCTAGAGATCTTTCTGTAGATCTTTGCCCTACCTTTTTCCTTGCTTTTCATTTACGTGCATGCAGCAGAAGCCAACGTGCATTTACTCAGATGTAAGTCCCACTGAATTCAATATGACTTACTCTCAGGTAAGCATGCATAGGATTGTAATCTTAATTTACTTTGGCCCATACAAAATTGTTGTTAGCTGTATAACCAGCTTTGTCACATTTACAGAGACCTAGAATGGTCAGATGTGAAAGATAGGGTTCCTGCACCTTTAATGGTTGTGTAAAAAGGAATTTCAGCAGCTGCAGCTTGTATGACAATCTACACCTGAAATATAATCTTCTGATCCAGGCACTTTTCCTACTGGTGTTCCCTCTTTAAGGCCTAATTGGGCACATACATTTGCCACTGTTATAATCAAATGTAACTGCAATGTGCACCAAGAATCACAGCCCAGGCATAACATAGTGGACTGGGGATGCCTTGGGGTTTTTTTATCGTAGGAATGGTTCCTGACCTATCTCAAAATGCTACATTGACATCTGTCACTCTATGCATTCTGGATCATGGTAACTGGACTTCATATGTGGGCTTGACATTTATACTAGCATGCCCATCTGGATGCTTATGTGAACAGCAATGGGACATGACTATCAGAAGTGGGAGGAGATTGCCTTAAACCATTTCTATTCATATGAAAGGTCAAAGTAAACACATAGTTCAGAAAAACAATTTCAAAGGTAGTGACCGCTCTGTACACATGGGTGCACATGGGTAGAAAGTTCCAGCTTTTCTATAGTCAAGGCTGCCCAAAGAAGAGTCATGAGGATGATCACAAAGAGCGTCTCCAATACACAGGTTTCTTATTCTCCATTTGATTATTATAAATTCAGATGAAGACTTGCAAAAATGCAAAGAGCCATCACAATTAAAAATGTTTGCTACCTTCTAATGTAATTCTTTTCATTAGAAGTAGTTCATATATCTGGCAGAGCAACCAAGTTGCACATATGTACATGTATGTACTATGTACCTGCCTTCAGACTCCAACTGCAGAGTTGTGAATGCAAACACATCAGTTTGGTGTGACATTACAGTCAACAGACACTGCCACCTTGTGGATACTTTGTAGTGGAATTTTCCACCTATTCGTATTCGAAGCAGTCAACTATTTTTGGCAAAAACAATGATGAATCTTTGGGCACTTTAAGCTCTAACAAATTAATTATAGCTTAGGCTTTTATGGACTAAAGTAAAATCATTTGAGGCATTAATGACAGGTGTGGGATAATGAAAACACTGCAAATTCAGTCACCATAGAACTAAAAAGATTGAATTAAGTCCCATTAATCCACTATCGCCCACCGAGAATGCAACATTATCATCAAACAACCCCCCCAACAATAAGTAAAAAAAATAGACATTAAAATAGGACTTTAGACAAGGCAACTTTATTGACTAAAGGAAAAAATGGGTTCTCAAATAAATGTGTATTTATTTGAGCCTGACTAGCTTTTTGGGGGGGGGGGATCTGCTTGTTGTGATTTTGCTATTACCAAGCCCCCTTCATTGTTTTCATCCTGGAAGCTCACCACACATAAGTAGGAATGGATGCAGTCCTGGAGATGGGGGAGAGACAGAGAACTAGAGGTGGAGGGACCACCTCATCCAGTGCCCTGCTGAGCCAACATCCTGCCACTCTTGTGCTCCTCCATCCTTTTTGGAGGTATCCCCTTCCCCTTTCACAATCTTAGTACGCCAACACTAGGGCTAGTATGGCTGGTGCAGTTTCCTCCCTGATTTGGGGATGTGTGTTGGTGGACTGGGTAAGCTATGGACGCCTTCCCCCCATTATGCCCCTAATACGCTCCCAGCATGCTCCCTTTTGGGTCCCAGCCAACATTAGAGCTTCAATGTTGGTAGATAAAGAGCCACAGAAAATCCTGAAGTAGTGGGGAGGAGCCATCTGACAAAGGCTTTCTCTCTCAGGTCGCACCTCTCTCTTCACCCTTGGAGAGGAAGACCTGATGCTTCCAGTGACCCCAGGGAAACCCTCCCAAGGATCACCCACAGGAGTGCAAGGCTTAGCCTCATTGTAAATGAATGGAGGAGCATTATCCTTTTGCTGGTTTTTGCCCAAAGTCAACATCAGGAGGTGGCATTGCTCTTTGATATATTCCAAGCCTTTTTAAAGAGCGTGGCTGGGGAGAAATCTAGGATCTTGGAATTTTTTGCTCTGGGTAAGGTGAGTAGTATGCAACAACTCTCTACTAGCTGTCAGAAACCATTGCACAAGGCATCCAAAATCCTGAATGCCCCGACTTCCGGGAAGGGTGACTTAGCCTGTGCCTGCTTTTGAGACGGGCTCCTGCCTCAAAAGAAGCTTATTCAGATATATCAGTCAGTTTTTTTTTTTTTTTGACTGATTAAACTTCTCCCGGGTAGGGAGAAACGAAGAGATTAACCTCAAAGCCTATTTTTGTTGGGACGACCAGATCTCATTAATTTATGGGACGAGGTCCAGCCGACGAAGGTGGGACGGATTTTCAACAACAAGCTCTATCTGATAAAGCGAACGTTCATCTTATCTTCTAAGAGAGAACGCACTAACAGGCAAGCACCCTTCTTTCTATATTTTTCTTTTACTTGACTTAAATTGTTGCTGTTTAAAAGAGATTTGCCAGATTGATCGGTTTTTGACATCTCACTGGGGAGCCATAACTTCTCTCTGCTACTCACTAATTAATAGCTTATCTCTGTTTTTGTTGCAAAAAGCTGTCCTGGATTTGCATTCTAAAGATATACACAGAAGAGGGATTTCTATTCCAGATTTTTATTTTGAAGAATATTATATTGTCTGAGACTACTCTCTTTTTGGTCTATTTTATTTTGACGAATCTGTTTCCTGACGACCGCCATTAATTGTTTCGATCCTGGGAACTGCATTTTGTTTACTTAAGCATGGAGAGATAAGGCTGTCTGCTCTGTTTATACTGTGATGTCACCAAGTTTGGAGTATTAACCCAATTGTTGCTGAAATAAGAAGTGGTTTTCCTATATTTTTCTTTTAAAATGGCAATTAAGAAAGTGGCTGAGAATCTGGAAATAACTATGTTTCAGAAAATAATGGATGAGATTGAGATAACGAAACAAAACCTGCGACAGGGTTGTAAGGAGCTGAAAATTGAATTGAGTAAAATGAAGCAGGAGATTAAAGATATAGGGGTCCCTGTGAGAGAGGTGACCCTGGAAGGGGTCCCTGTGAGAGAGGAGACCCCGGAGATTGGAACAAACGTGGAACAGGAAAAAGATTTGGAGTCTATGGACTTTAGAAACAAAATCTATTGTTTGGAGACACAGGAGATTAAAGACATAGGGGTCCTTGTGAGAGAGGAGACCCTGGAGACTGGAACAGGGGTCCCTGTGAGAGAGGAGACCCTGGAGACTGGAATAGGGGTCCCTGTGAGAGAGGAGATCCCGGAGATTGGAACAAACGTGGAACAGGAACAAGATTTGGAGTCTATGGACTTTAGAAATAAAATCTATTGTTTGGAACTCAATGTTATCTCTGAAGAAATTAATGAAGATTCTAGAGATAAAGTTATCAATGGCATGGATAATCTTCTGGACTGGAATGATGTGATGGAGCCCAATATAGAGAAAATCTATGGAATTAACTGCAGCCATGTGACAATGGAAAAACTTTCAAGAGATGACCCAGTGTATTTTGAAAAAAAGAACAGAGATATGATTTTACAGCAGTATTTCAGCAACCTATTCAGAATGGATGGCAAGAAAATATTTGGGATAGAGGTAATTCCCATCAGACTCTTACTATATGACTATGGCTTTGACAGCAAGATTATTATGGAATACTGATAATGGAAGATTGGATACTGAAATTACTGGACTTAACAAGACTACTGAAGATGGAAGATGGAAAATGGAACTAATAGGGATAATAGAACAATGGCTACTGAAATTACTGAACCTAACAGATTCTGATGTGATGGATTAATTGAAATGTTTATTTTGACTATGGTTATGACAATAAGATTATCATAATTAGTAATGAGATGGATTAATCGATATGCTTATCTGGAAAAAAAAATTGATAGATATATTTCTTAAAGAATTGAAACCTCTCTTTGACTTTTTGTGGAAAGAATAAAGTAATGTTTATGAGATTTGATGATTAAGTAAGATAACTACTGGAGGAAAGTGATTTTATAATATGACTTAAGAGACAGGATTGTTATATATTATAGACTTATAACTGATTTGATCTTTGACAAATGGGAAGTCAATATTTTACTCTTTATTTTTTATTTTTGTTTTTTTTCTTTTTTTCTTTTTGTTTAACTATTTTTGATTTTGTTTTTTGTCTTTGAATGTTTTATGATTTCGTCTTGTATGTTTTATGAAAATCTGAATAAAAATTATTGAAAAAAAAAAAAAAAATCCTGAATGCCCCCTCCCCATTTTTCTCAGAAGTTCAGAATGGATGCCCCCACCTCCAAAATTTGTAGATTGGCTTCTGTTAAGAAAGACAGGTAAAAAATCTACATACATACACACTACTGTGCTTTTATTATATAAGCCTACTGATTGTAAGGGTTCCCTGTAGAGTTTATGGTATACCCAATGTTTAAAAAGGCCAGTTACTATGGCAACAGAACAGGCCTCCTGTTTCTGGGCCTAGACTTTAAACAGAAATGCTAGAAGGGGTACAGCAATGGTGAGGAACCACAGACCCCGGGGACAAATGCAGTCCTCCAAGCCTCTCTATTTGGCCCTTCGAGATTATCCTAGACCATACAGTCTCCCAAGGCCACATCCATGCACCAGCTCTGCTCTGCGCTCTCCTTGAGTGCTTTTGCCAAGCCTGAATGTATTTCCTGAACTGTGACAACGCTTCTTGCTTCCCTGGATGGAGAGGACCGGAGTGTGTGGGGAGCATTCTGACTTTTGCCTGGCAGGAACGTATCCTACTGTCCAAAAGTAAAAGTCGCAGCTGCTCACTTTTGCCTCTGACCCCATGCACCTCTGGCCCACAAGGGAACGTGGCCTTCAACGTGAAAAAGTTTCACCACCCCTGGTGTAGAGAAATTAGATTGTTTTTAATTGCTTTTAATGCCCTATTTTAAAATTGTTGTAACCCATCATGGGACCTCTGGGTGAAGGGCGGGTAATAAATAATGATTATGATGATGATGATAGCAGCAGCTTAACACAGAGGAGTAGATCTGGAATAGATTTCTCAGAGGCCAGGTCTACTCAGGTCTTGCCACTGCTCAGTCACCAGATTTACCAGAAATGTAACAGTACTCACCAGCACAGAGTACTGGCACATCTTCTTTTTTGGTGCCCATGGCAGGCATTTTGTGCTGGCACCCACAGCACTTTTATCAATATATGAGTAGCAGCACTTCCATTTTTTTTAACCAAAAAAGCACTGGGTAGGCCTGTTCTCTGATACTAGTTATGATTTGTTTGTTTGTGTGGAGCATTAACTTTGGAAACCCATGGAAGTAAGTTAGAACATTATTGATTACCCAGAGAAAACGAGTAGAACTGAAACATAATGATAATTAAAGTTATGGCTGTGTACACACCATACATTTAAAGCCTATGGCTTTTCCCAAAGAAACCTGGGAACTGTAGTTGGTTAAGTGTGTTGGGAACTGTAGCTCTGTTGAGGAGTAAACTACGGTTCCCCAGATTCTTTGAGGAAAGTCATGTGCTTTAAATGTATGGGGTATATGCGGCCAAAGTCTGTTAGGACATTAATCAGAAATCAAATATTCTATGTGTCTGAACAATAAATATACCTTCAGTGACAATATTTACACCTAAAAGCATTTTTAAAAATCCAGATTCTTCTAATATTCTTACAGATGCCCACACATCTAGACCAGATTTGTCCAATCTCCACCCGTGCCAAAAAGTTTCAGGTTTGGCCCACAGAACCCATACATCAAACAAATCTAGAAATGAAAAGAAGATACACGGAACACCAGACCTTTAAAGGCCTCCTTTTCATCTCACAGTGACAGTAGTTTCCACAGAGATTTGTAAAAATTGCTAATGCTGGTTGCAAGGCCATCCCTGGGGGAGGGGGGCAAATTGCACTTGCCACCCACCAACCTGCCTCGCCATAGGGCTCTCCAGAGTCCTGCAGAATGAGGCCTGCTGCCACCCCCACTCCTCCTCTCCTACGCTCCCCATCCTGTTTTAAAATTATTTTGCCACTTCGCCAACGCTCTCTGGGCGAGGTAGCCCAGAAGAGTGTGTACTGCTGTAGCTAGAATTTTTTTTCTAAAATTAAAGTAACTTTTAACTCATTTTTTTTAATTGTAGCTACTGTGACAAAGCAGCAGCAGCAGTGCAGGCACTCTCTTGGGCCATCTCTCCCAGAATTCCTCCCTCTGAAAAAAAGAGGACCATCACCTTCCTTAGAAGCAGAGAGAGAGCACAAAAGGTGCTGCCACCATGTTGGCAGTGGGAAAACAATTTCAAACTGGGGGTGAAGAGAGGCTGGCAAGGGGACGTGGCGCCAGCAGTGCCTGCTTTGCACTGGCCCCGCACTACCCCCCCAAGCTTGGGATCCAAGAGTTTACACCCATTCATCCTACCCTAGGGACAGCATTAGCTGATTGTGTTTCAAGCCCTTATTTCTTGGGTGACCAAGCCTTCACCAGATCTCATGGACTGTATGATGTATTTTTAAAATGACAAACAAAAATTCTTGAACCTAGTTGCTCCATCTGCAGTCCAGCTGGCTAATTATCCTGAACAGCCCCATAATGCCATGCTGCGGGTGCCTTCAGAGTTGGAGATATGCTGGTCCATTGGGACCAATATCCTGTTGGCAGGAGGATATTCCCTTGGCTTACAAACCAGCTTCCTCTCATATATGAGTTTATTTATTTAGACCATTTATATACCGCTTGTATTTAAATAAAACTCTAAGCTGTGTACAATGTAAGTTAAACATCTTAAAACAGCAGATACAAATAAACCACAATAGATAAAATGCAATTAATAACTGAACAAAACATCCTCTTTAGTATCAACATGTAGTATAAGCATTGCATTTAAAATTAAGAACAAGAAATACAAGGGAAAAATCAGTAACATACTAGACTAAACAAAATAGTCCCTAGGTTTCAAGAAAAAAATAATCAAGTTTTTAAAAGCTTATTTTTAAACATAGATTAAACAAAATAAATCAGCTCATTTCTTAATCACAATATAATAAAAAGCAGCCAGCCCCCTTTATAACAGAATTTCATCTAACTACAGTTGAAAATAGGTATCATTCTGTTTACTCAAACACACCTTAAAAGATCAGCACATGATGTCACAGAGGATATTGGCAATTAAGGGTTTGGGGTCCCTTGATCAGTGCAGGAGTTGTGCATTGAATTTTAGCCGAAGTGTGGTTATTGTTAACTGGAAACTTTTCCCACTAATGAGGGTTTGAAACACAGCCAGCATAATGCACTTTTGCCAGTCTCTGTGGAGGCTGCTGACTCTGAGTGACCAAAAGCAGAACAGCAGCTATTAAAGTGCTTTTTGCCTTGGGTGGTATCTCTCTGCATTCAGTTCAGTGTTCAGGGTTCCTTGTAGTCCCTGATCTATCTTGGCATGGGAGTACAATTTGTTCTTTTTGCTTGGTCTATGTGGGACTGTGGGACTAATAGAAATATTAGTGTGACGAATAGAAATAGTTGAAGTGAAATAATGTTGGAAACATTTTGCACATTTTCCCTGCATTTTTATCTTTGTGTGTATTTTACTTCTTTTATTCATTCTGTGTAACAAATGTTAGTAAGTCATGGTTATTCAGTTAATTGCTGAATATGCTACCAGATAATATAATGCACCGCTTTGCCTCTTCAGCCACCAGAGGTCACCTTTGCATTAATTTAAGGAAGAAATTAAGAAAAGTAAAGATTCCTTGGCCATTTATCTCTATTGATCACAGATAATCTGAACTGCATGTTTATGTGTGTGTACCTATCCTTGGTATATCATTGTCCCTATTGTTCCTATTCTACCTTTTGGGGAGTTTAGCTTTAACATTTTTGTTATTATATGTACTAGAGCACTAGTAGTGACATTCTTATGGGGCACTGTCCATCCCTCACATCTTCATCCCTTATATCTGGTGGTACATTATCTAAGTAGTTTCAAATGACACCCCCCCACACACACACTTCAAATAACATTTGAGGAGGTTGCAGGGCCCCACTGGCTAGCCCCACCCCCGGACACCAATGCCACACACATACCCATTGTCCACATGTTCAGTGCACATCAGAAGAGGCTTTATGCAGCTACCAATGTACATGCACTGAGCTCCACCATGTAAAGGAGGATTCTGGTCCCACCTGCCACTAGCATGTGGCTCCCAGAAGGTTGCCCAGAGGGAAATGCAGCCCTTGCTCTGAAATAAATTCCCCATTCCTGCTATAGTAGCTCCAAGTCAGATGAGGTTTTTATTAATCCCTGTTGGATGGGAGCCTAAAATGATTAAAGCAGCAACAGCCCTGTCCTATATCCCTTGTGTTCGCTCAGCTGACTCCTTCAGGAAGATGATAATAGTATCATCCGCACACTTCTACAAAAAGTACCCAGAGTGGTATACTACATAATCCTAACACCATGTAATATAATCAATAAATAATCCAAGTGCAAATAAGAATTTCTAAAATACAACCAACATTTAAAACAAAACAGAACAAAACCCCACTGGCAGCAGGAGTACAAGATGTTTATATATTAAAATTAGCAACAAACCTAGGTCTTACACATTTAAAAGCCCATTGAAATAAAACTGTAATTTTTGGTGAAACACACAAAAGAGGGAGCTTGATAAATTTAAACTGAGAAGGCATTCCGGAGTCACTGTACCACCACAGAGAAGGCCCTGTCTCTTGTGCTCAGTCACAGAATCTCCCCAGGCAGCACCCTGTTCGTAATTCCGTGGGCAGGCCTATATGGGAGCAAGCTCTTACGAAGAGGATGAGTATGACAAGGGATTATTGAAAGAATGTTTGGGCTCCAAGGAAAGCAACACTTGTTGCTTCAGAATAGTACTTAATTTCTAAAAAAGGCAGGTGCTAGGGCTTACAACTGCTTAGAAACCACACTTCTCATGAACCTGCAAGTTCTGCCCTGTGTGCTATAGAATTGCACTCTGCGCCTGCTCAGACACCAGCAGCTGTCCTGCAAGCAAGATGTGACATTGAGAGGAAGAGTTCCATCTCATATAGGCAAACTATTAGTGGCAGGAAGGTGAGAAGCAGGCAGTTCTTTTTCTCATTCAGCATTCTAGCCAATGATGCCCATCAGTGTCAAAGTGTTGCTTTGTATTTCTATCTTTTCTGGTTGTAGTTAACATTTTTCAAAATGGGCTGCAGGGTGAGCAGCAAAATTGTGAGATATATTAACATCTCAAGTACTGGAAGAGTTTTGGTGCGTAAGATTTAGCTTTGAGTTTCTGAAATGGAAATGGACTGCCTTCAAGTTGATCCAGACTATGGCTACCCTATGAATAGGGTGTTCATGGTAAGCAGTATTCAGAGGGGGTTTACCATTGCCTCCCTCTGAGGCTAGTCCTCCCCAGCTGGCTAGGGCCTGCTCAGCTTGCCATAGCTGCACAAGCCAGCCCCTTTCTTGTCCGCAACTGCCAACAAGGGGACAACTGGGCTCCTTGGGACTATGCAGCTTGCCCACGGCTGCACAGGTGGCAGGGCATGTAACTCCCGAGCCACTCACTGTGGGGTGATCTTTAGCTGGCCCTTTACACCCAGGAGACACAAGTGGGGATTTGAACTCACAGACTCTGAACTCCCAGCCAGGCTCTCCTCCCCACTGTGCTATATGCACAATAAAGCACATGATTCCCCATGGGGCTGTTTAGCAGAGCAGAATTTCCCCACGAGATAAAATTAATTATTATTTACAGCTCTGAGGTGGTTGTTCTTGAACTGCCTTGGCTAGATGATGGTAGAACCTTGGGATTATTTATGAATAAGTGGAAAGCTGAGGAATATATTTCATGGTTTACATAGGGAAGGGTTTCCTGGTTTAAATGTATGCCCTCCAAAACCAGTTTTCAGGCCAGCAGGAGGGCTTGCATTTGGTGAAGTCAATTCTCCTCTTCCTATGAGCTGTTCAGTTGCAAATCCCTCTTATTCCTCCTGTAAACCTTTCAGTTGCAAATATGGAGTTCCTCTCATAGTTTGAAAAATGTTAGGGATTAGAGGGGTTACATATTATGCCTCCTCTGAGGACAATTGCCCCACTGAAGAGCAATCTCACTGGGGATGGGGGACCAGTGACCCTCTAAACAATGCTCACAGCATGGAGGATTATCCTCTCAGAAGCCATTCATGTTGAGCAGCTCACCATGCAGGTTTCCAGGACACCATAAACCACCAAACTTACTTGTGCACGTGAATACCACTACAAATGGACCAAACCTGAGCTGAGCTTACTCACATATGCTTATTACGCACACAAGCCACAATTTACAGTGAAAGCTCTAGGCCAGGGGTAGGAACCTGTTGTTGGACTACAACTCCCAGCATCCCTTATTATTAACCATGCTAGCTGGGTCTGATGGGAGTTATAGTCCAATAGCATACGGAGAGCTAGATTCCCCACTCCTGAAAATAATCCTTTGATAAGGGGGCTTGAGCAGAAGGCCAGATTCCTTCCTCCTTTAGACCCAGGCCAAAGGGGACAGCTTAACTTCCAGCATCAGTGGCTGAGAACTTGTGTCAGCACATTGCTCTCCATCATTGGCTCCAGCCAGTTTGTTACGTTTTGAGGGGACAGGGTGTGGAGCCAGTAGTTTCAAAAAGCATTACTGTCTAGCTAAGAAGTTCCCCATCCCCCCCCCGCATTTGGGCACCCTGTACAACTTTACTAATATGAGTCCGAGTAATGCACACGACCATGGCCATTATCCACTTTTCCTTCTCAAGTCTGCGTATTTTCTGCTGGTGATATAAAGAGAATTCTCTCCCTGCTGCTACCCTTTTCCCCCCAGGCCTAGTTTCTTTATAGAATGAGTACAATCAGCTAACCTTGCTAAGGGACAGATTGCTGCCAAGAATGGAGGGGGTGAGAAGAAAGTAATGGGGAAAATGTCATTTTCAGAAACTTATCAGAACCAATGTGTCAACAGATTTTGATTTTTAAAAATGTGTCTTAAACAGAGAGCAAATTCTGAATGGGCAACTGGAAACAAGTGAAAAAGTATAAGGGGGGAATATAGTGTGTAGAATAAATGGTTTATTTCCATTTATAAATTGCTTCCTATGTTGAAGTGATTAAAAAACATATATATAGGATAAGAACTTGAAAAGGATTTGTCTATATCCACTCCACACCCACGTTGTTTGATAAAATAAGAAAAGGTGTACACGTTAAAATCTATTTTTCCCTGGTTTAGAGGCTTCACCCTTTACACTTACTCATAAGAGTAGCTGTACAAAAGAATACAATCTGAGTCCCTAAGCAATTTTTTCTGTTCCTCAAGATCTCACCAATTTTAGTGGCGGTAGCAAAAAGGGGGGTTAAGATAGCCATAGCACTGGGGTGGGCAAAGTCAAATGCCCTGATGGGGATTCCAGTCATTGCCTCCCCAGTCATCAGATTGATCATTTGATGAATAGTGAGATCACCTTCCTCCTCAGTCGGAGACTTTGTGCATCCTCTGTGTGCATGGTGCATGCATGCAAGAGTGTGCATGAGTGGGATGGCCACATCTACTTTTAGACACACCCACCACTGCCATGTGAGCCCTAGAGGATTGACCAAGGTTAATGATCCCAGTAGCAGAGGATGCTTCAAACCCGAAGACGGTTGTCTATAAAAGAAGACACATGGGCGTTTTATGCTGAGGCCATATCCTTGAAGGGCCCATTGCTGGCCTTGCTCCTTCTCCTTGCTGTTCCTGCCTGTTCACCTGCCTTCTTCAAGCCACAAGCTCCACTCGCCTTGCCCTCTACCTCTGAGTAGTTGTGTGCAGATCAGACGCAGAGGGAGAGGGCAAGTGACTTGGATGTGGTGAGTAGTCAAACTCAAGAGAGTAAGCCCACTGAGGTCATCTTACCCAAGAGCCCTCCAAATGTTGGAGCTAGGTGACATTGGGCCAGTCATAGTCTTTCAGCCTAGCCTACCTTGAGGGTTGTTTTGAGGATAAAATGGGGAGGGGAAGAACCAGGCACACCACCGTGGCCTCCTTGGAGAAAAGGTGAGATATAAAGGTAGTAGTAGTAATTAAATAACTTTCAAGTGCTTTGTTTTAACCAATAATACTTATTTTTTTAAAAATGAAAGTGATCACAGAGTAACAGGATTCCGTTCCTCCCAAACAAAAATTGCAATACAAATAAAATGTGATTAGCATAAAGCTATGCAGGTGATGGGAATTTTCATGCTGCTTTATAAATCTTTACCAAAGCAGATCAGTTGCATTTTAAGGCACGCAGCAATTACTGAATAAGTCACTCCTCATTTTATAATACCCAGAGGATCCTCACTGCACTCAATCATCACATTATGTGGATTAATATAAAATCTTGTATGGGTGTTTGTAAATTATAAAAGATTTTGTGGCTCATGACTTAAGACTCTTCAAGCACAAATGTTTAATTGTGAACTCCATACAGAACGATGTGATCCACAAAGTAGTGAATGACTAACATTATTCCCTTGAGTAGCTTCACTAGTTTCAAAAGGATTAATATGCAGAGGAGAAAGCTAGTCTGAGAAGTCAATAGCACTTAGCAGTACAGACAGTGTAAGGCAGGGTTCCAAAATATATTTTTGTTGTTGTGTGCCTTCAAGTCAACTATGACTTATGGAAATTATGAATTAACGATCTCCAATACCATCTGTTTACGAACCACCCTGTTCAGATCTTGTAAGTTCAGGTCTGTGGCTTCCTTTATGGAATCAGTCAGTCTCTTGCTTGGTCTTCCTCTTTTTCTACTTCCTTCTGTTTTTCCCAGCATTATTGTCTTTTCTAGTGAATCATGTCTGCTCACTATGCGTCAAAAGTATGATAACCTCAGTTTCATCATTTTAGCTTCTAGCGATAGTTCTGCTTTAATTTGTTCTAACACCCAATTATTTGTCTTTTTTGCACTTCATGGTATCTGCAAAAGCTCTCCTCCAACACATTTCAAATGAGTTGATTTTTCTCTTATCCACTTTTTTCACTGTCCAACTTTCACATCCATACATAGAGATTGGGAATACCATGGTCTGAATGACCCTGACTTTAGTGTTCAGTGATACATCTTAGTATTTGAGGACCTTTTCTAGTTCTCCCATAGCTGCCCTCCCCCGTCCTAGCCTTCTTCTTTCTTGACTATTGTCTCCATTTTGGTTAATAATTGTGCCAAGGTACTGATAATCCTTGACAAGTTCAATGTCCTTGTTGTCAACTTTAAAGTTGCATAAATCTTCTGTTGCCATTACTTTAGTCTTCTTGACGTTCTGCTGTAGTCCTGCTTTTGTGCTTTCCTTTTTAACTTTCAACAGCATTCATTTCAAATCATTATTGGTTTCTGCTAGTAGTATGGTATCATCTGCATATCTTAAATTACTGATATTTCTCCCTCCAATTTTCACACCTCCATATTATTATTCATTTTTTACAGATTTATACAAAATCAAATTACATGCATATATATACTCCATGAAGTGACATAATATTATTATATTTGTTAGTTGCTTGTCACCTGAAGGTCTCCAAGCAATTTAGAACAGTCATATCATTGACAAAACTGGAATTTTAAGACATATATAATCTTTGTACCTTTATATATACATTGATACCCGTATGGGTAACTGCCAGCATAATTCAAAACCATAAAGGCGGGGAGAAAAGAAAAAAGGCAGGTAACAAGCGGTTGCTAACTTTGGGTTAAAGTACTGAGTTAAATAATAAATATATGCATCATTTTACTTTTTTTGGTGATGCTCTATTGTTAGTTAATAGTGCTGTAGTGTGAAAGGTCAGACATGCTGTTTTGTTTTTAGTCACTTTCTCAGTGATTTATTTTTTGTGTAATTGATGGTCCTTGACTAATAAAGACTTTGAGAATACTTCAGTATCATTACTTAACATTTTTTCTGTTGTTGTTTTACAGTACCCCCAGTATATCATAAGGTTGTACCTTATCCTACACGCTATTGCTCTAATACGTAACAAAAATGGACCCTTTTCCAGGAAAGCTTTTATTCCTGTCCACCTTCCACTATTCTGAAATATTTGTAAAGTTTCAACATAAGCAAAGCATTTTGTTTTCAGGACAACCAGTATGTGTCTAATCCATCTCCACTATATCTGGAACATTAGACTGGGGAAGGGTTTAGCGCATCAGATGCTCTGCATGCAGAAAGCCCCAGGTTCAATCTCTGGCATCTCCAGGTCAGGCTAGGAAAGAGTCCTGTGAATTCCTGGAAAGTTCCTGCCAGCAGTGCAAGAATACAAAGCTACCTGGCCCAACGCCTTTGCTCAGTGTAAGGCAGCTTTTCATTTGTTATCATCGTCCTATATCTTTGTAACATTACGTTAGAGTCCGTGGTATGTTTCCCATTTTCGTCCCTGCATCAGATGTGGAGAGAAGAGGCACAACGGAGCATCTATAAGCAGGGCTGGATTTTATCTTATTGTGGCCCTAAGCTATAACATGAGTGATGCCCTTCCTCCTTCAACAAGTATATGCATTACTTAGTCTTATAGGGTTAGCACAGTTGATGATGACACATGGACTGTTTTCTGCAAGAATCCAAAAGGCTGCATGCATACACGTTCTACAGAATTGTTTATTGTTGTCAGCAAGCGAGCCGCAACAATGATATTCAATATCTACCAAAAATTATCTTAATTTTGTATGACGTTTACTGTTTCCCAGTGGCAATGTTGTAAACGAGATTTTTTTACTTCTTTCTTCCTAACCAGAGGCCCCTCGTAATGTGAGGCCCTAAGCTGTAGCTTGTTTAGCTTGTACGTAAATCCGGCCCTGTCTATCAGCCATGGTTCTTTATGCAAAAGCAAGCACAAAGCATGCACCGTTTGCAAGGTTGCCTCTCAATTGTTACACTGCTTACAGTTCTTATAGGGACCACAACCACCCCGTTGATTTCATAGGAATCCGCCTCCTCTTTCCAGTGGAGAGAGCAGGGTCAGCTACCTTCCTTTAACGGGAGTGAGCCTCTACAATTTTGGCGGCAGCCAATCCCGAGTCCCTCTGCAGACTCCTTCGCCGGGAGCAGGCTTCTATCCTCGGCTCTTTTGTGCTCTCGCCCACCCGCCACCGAGGCACGCTTCCGTGAATAAGGTCTCCTGGCGCGTCCTTTGCAAGCGGGGTCCCTTCCGGACCGTCCTAAAGTCTTCCTCCCCACCAGCCTGTCTCCTCCCTTTCTTGCTCTCCCCCTGCCTCTTCCTACAGAGGAGTCGGTTTGCTTCTTGGAGTTGCCCTCGGAATGGGCGAGAGCCTGGAGGAAAAGCTGGCAGCGGGCCCTGCCCCACCCGCAAACATCTCTTCCGGACCAAGGGCGTTTGCCCCCCCCAATGTTGGGTGGTGTGGGTTGCCAGTGACCTGTAGTAGTAGTAGCAATAATAATAAAAATTTTATTATTATTATGAAAAGTATTTCTATCCCACCCTTTTACCCCCAAATAGGACTCTCAGGGCAGCTCACAATAAAATCATATATACTAAAAACTAAAAAAAATCTTAATTCATAGGACACCCCCCTAAAAAGATATATATTTCTGCAGTTAAGGTGGACTACGACCTGGGAGACCAGGGTTCAAATCCCTACATAGCCATGAAGCTCACTGGGTGCCTTTGGGCCAGTCACTGCCTCTCAGCCTCATGAAAACCCTATTCATAGGGTCACCATAAGTCGGAATCGACATTTACATTTTACTGCAGACACTTGCTCCGGCCTCCTTCCCGCGCCCTTCCCGGCCCTGGCTCCCGGGTAGCTCCTCTTGCAAGGTTTCCCTCCTCTCCGACTACACACCCACCAAAGCGCTCAGCCTCTTCCCTGGACACTTGCCTCCTCCGCCTCTTCCTTTCCTTTCCCAAGCTGATAACTCTGGGGTTGCCGGTGCCAAACCCCCAGGCTTCCCCCAGGCTGCGAGCAGGGATCCCACCGGTTCTCACGCACCCCGACCTCCTTCCGCTTCCATAGAAGGCTATCTCCGCAGGAGCTACATCTGCACTGAACTCAGCTGCGCGGCGGTGAGTGCCAGGCCAGCGGCTTCCCTGGGTCCTGCTGCCCCGCTACCGGTCTGACTCAAGAGGAGCTGGAGAACGAAGCGCACAGGCGCATCCCCAAGCGCCTTCTCCGGCGGCCGACGATCCCCTTTTATACATAATACGTCGGAATCTAACCTTTAGAGGAGTGAGTCAATTGTCTCTTTTTGCCCACCCTCTTCTAAGGCAGCAATCTTATGCTGGCTTGCTTGAGGGAGCAACTCTCGCTTCAATTAATGGGGGCTCAGTTCTGAAGAAAAATGCATTACGTTGGCTCTGTACTACAAGCCACTGTCTGCTCGCGGGGTCTAGCCCGCCCACCTTTACCACCTCCAAAATTTAAAACCCGATGCTGAGCTTGCCTCTTGAGCGGCAGGGACTCTCATCCCACTCCCACCCGGGTCCTCCCGCCTAACGCCTGCCTGGGCGGGGCTAGCGCGTATTAAATGTGCTCGCTTTGGAGGCGGCAGTGCTGCGTCTTTGGTCGGTAACGCCGCGCTCGGCCTAGCTGTGCGTTTCCCCATCGGCGATCGGACGTGGGAAGTCATGGCAAAATACGTGGAGCTGTACACCAAGGCAAAGGTGCCCATTTTGGGCCTGGGCACCTGGAAGGTAGGCGTTTGCCAGCAAAGGCGATGACATGCATGTGCCTGAGGTCTGTGGCATCTTCCGTCTCTCCACCTTGCCTCCCGTTCCCCGCCACCACGCTCCAATTTGTGTTTGCTGAGCCACCACTTTCCCTCCGACAAAGCTTTCAACTCTGTCAGCAAAAAAAAATTAAAGCGCAGCTTTCCATTCCTTTTGTATATGGTTTCCTGTGCCCTAAAATAAGGCGCACGTTTGCGGCTTGCAGTTTTTGTTTTCATTCTGCTTTTGTTGTTTGCTCTGAATCAGATCTGCGCCTTTGGGCGCTCTGGTCTCCGTATCCCCTTTGTTATGTTATGTTTTGTCAGTTTTGCTAAAGTTCGTTTTGGCGGGGGAAGAGAGCGGAGGAATTCCTTATTCTGTGAAATGAAGCGGCTGTTGGATGACATCCCTTCCGCTCTTTCGGAGTGTCGGACGCAGGCTTGTTCAAATTAGGCCGTCGCAGAAATAAGGTTTCATCTGCTTTTTTTTCTTGGATTGAGATGGGGGAGGAGGAGAGGCAGAAGACAGGGCTGGAATAAAAAAAAGTTAGGGTTAGATTTAAATCTGTTTATAAAATGTCTATCGGTTGATCTGTTTACAGAAGTGATTTCGACTGTAGTTAAGACCGTTTCTAAGCTAGTTTTCCTCCATTACCACTATAACGTTCCCCTAAAATGAAAAACCTTGGTTTAAGGCCAATGATTTGCCTCCATATTTCGGGCTGCTGCTCTTCAACTCATATTTGGTAGTAAATCCCATATAACATTGTGGAACTGAGTAACCAGGCTGAACTGCATGGTTGCCAACTTCCTTTTTCCTGGGAGGCCATATTTTTGATATAAATAATGGTATGACAAGAAAAAATCTGCAGAAAGATGAATGCTTGTTTCTTACCACATCATTTGGCTGCTGCAGAAAAAGATTTGCCTGCTGAATTTTTGCTGCTTGCCCAGGCGTTAAAAGGTAAATAAGCCCTACCAGGGGGAAAAACCATAGCAATCGTTCAGCCTGGCTTTATGCATGTTTAATTCGAAGTTAGTCCTACTGAGTTCAGTGGGACCCTTTCAAAGGGGGGGGGGAGTTGCCCATCCTGTTCCTGTTTAATTTTATTGCCTGTGTAATTTTTGAAGGAGAATCTGAAAAAACAAGGACTGTTTTGCTCTCCTGAGCCTTGCTAATGCAATTTTAAAGGTCTGGGCTTTGTAAGTAAACATTTATTTTAAAAAACAGGTCTCTTTGTTTCTTTAAAAAGGGGAGGCATTTTTCCAGCTGGAGAGAGAGATGTTCCAAATATGACTTCCTCTGTTGTCGATGTTCAGGGGTGAGCTCCATTGCTTGTCGCCAAAACAGCACCGTTCACACTCAAAAGGGAGATATCTGCAGACTTGGGGGAGCCCAGAGGTTGGCAGAAATACATTAAAATATATAAGGAAAAATCCCTAAGGGGAGGGGGTAGGTCGGAAAGAGATTGTCATGACCAGTGATCCCATTGAGGACTGAATATTTTCAATGGCCATGGAATGCAAAGTGATTGCTGGGAGGCGGGATGCAGAAAATTAGGTGGAAAGGGGAATGAAATGGAGGGTATGGCTGACTGGAACAGGAGCACTCCACGGAAGCAACATTTTAATTTACTATTACATTTATATCATGCCTGTCCTCCAAGGAGCTCTAGGTGCCATAAGTGGTTCTCCTCCTTCCCATTTAATCCTCACAACCCTGTGAGGTAGGCTAGGCTGAGAGACAGTGACTGGCCCAAGGTCACATAGTGAGTTTCGTGGCTGAGTGAGGATTTGAACCTTAGTCTCTCAGGTCCTAATCCGAAACTCTTAACCTCTGCCTCACCATTGGTGTAGTTGCAAACTAGTTGCAGGGTTCACTTATAAATGTTAAATCTGAAGCAGGTAAGTTAGAAGGCAGGCTGAAGCAGCAGCTGGGAAAATGACAGGCAAAAAATTTTGTAGAAATTTCAACAAGGAAATTCTTTTTGGTGCACATTATATTCTTTGGGCCTCTTTAGTCTTATTCCGGGTTAAGAATATGCATACACATTCGTGTTCTAGATTTTTATGGGCAGGGTGGTATCGTGCATGGCCAAACATGATGTGTGGGCCTCAAAGGAAGAAGGAAATAAATGGCCTTTTCTCACAAAGAGCAGTGGTGGCTTCTGTATTATAGATGGCCAGTTTATTTTAGTGAGGAAAGGGCATTGTTTGTTGGATTGTTTTTCTTCCAGCATTTTGAAGATCATTGGTTTCATGGGATTCTCTAGAGTCTTTGGTACACAGTGTTTTTAGTATTGCCAGCTTAAAATGATGACATTCTGACATGACAAAAACATAACATGTTGGTAAATTTCTGGATGCCAGCCTGGTGATCCCGGCTCATCAGAGGCTTAGCGTAGTGCACCTTTCCCAATCCCGGTGTCCTCCAGATGTTTTGGACTACAATGCCCATCGTTTCCAGCCACTAAAACATCTGAACAGCACCAGAGGGAAGAAGGTGGGCATAGTGGCTAAGGGAACAATCCAAGTCCAAGATTCGCCAGGTTTATTTATTTATTTGTTTAAAATATTTCTATCCAGCCCTTCTACCCTATAATAGTACACTCAGGGTGGCTTACAAAAATAAAATCAGACATGTACATAATAACATTGTAAGCAGTAAAATCACAAAAACATTGACGTGTCAGGCTCCACCTTCAGTCCCAGGTTGAGCATGTTGGGATCTGGTGGATCTTTGGCTCAGCCAGGGCTATGCCAGCACAAGTCCCTCACCCTGGCTTAGCCAAGTCCCCAAAAAGGGGTGTTCCAGTGGCATGAGGGGACAGGGGGAGACTTACACCTAATCCAAACTTTTTGCAGCTCAGTCATGTGACCTAGCAACCAATTGCAATGTACACTGGCAAACAAAAATGGTGTAAGTCAGACTATTTTAAAGGCCTGTTTTCTCTCTGCCAGGCTTGGGCCACCTTAGCTGGCAGTAGACTCACTCCTGAATGGAGTTTGGAATAGGGGTAATTTATGCCCACTTAATTTAAGCTGCTGCACATTCTGCCATCTCTGCCTGAGACTGTACTTCACGTTAGGAAATCTCATCGGCTGTGAATTTGATGGGTAGGCTAATGCAAGCTTTCTCTCCCTCAGTCTCTCTCTCTCTCTCTCAGAGTAAACCTGTTTTTGCACCACTGCCCCAAAAGGTTTAAGATTTTTTTGTACTTCAGCAAACTTTGCAGCTCTTCTCAAACCTGCTGATCCCTCCATCTTGTGTATAGATGGTGCCACCCTGACCGCATAAGGAGCAGCCCTCGGAGAACAAGAGTTTGATATTAGTATATACGATAACTTGTATTCAGTGTGGAATGGAACAAGGAGTGAGTGCAAACAAAAGTTAACAGAAGATAGGTTATCTGAACAAGAGAGGTTCTGGGGCCGCACAGTTGCCTCATGTTCTTTTCCGTAGGAGCACAGGGTGGCGAAGCACAAAGCAGTAAAAACAACACAAATAAAAATAAAACATACTTTACAGTATTAAGAACATCTGAAGTGTTTGAAAATTGCCACATACCCTTGCAACCAATAACTTCAAGGTTGCTAGAAACAGAAACTTTCATCCATCAAATGCCTAAGTGAACAGGAATGTTTTAAAAGTCCTCCTGAATGTTAATAGGAAAGGAGTCGCACCTCACTAGGGAGAACATTCCACAAACAGGAACCACCACCGAGAAGTCCCTCTCACAGGTCGGTGCTGATCAGGCAGCACCCAGCGGTACCACTAAGTGGCCCTCCCCTGCCAATCATTGCATCCATGGTGGATGATTTGGGAGAGGTGCTCTTTTAGGTACTAAAGCCATTTAGGACTGTGCATTAGGGCTAACATCTTGGACTGGGCGGCATAGCTCACTGGCAGACTTCCTGCATCCAGGGAACATAAATAATGGGGCCTTTTGAAGGATGCTTGACTCCCAGTACCAATCTTATTAAGGAACTCGTAATAACAATCCTAGGGTTCCCTGGAAGCACGTTGGAAAACCACTGACTGAAACCTTGCTGACAATCTGACTTACCACTTCCTTTCTGGCAGGCTAGTGGCACTGTTTTTGCCTTTTTACAGAGCATTTTCCATGTGTGGCACATAGCAGAAAATATGTCAATGTTTCAGCCTGAAAAATAGTGTCCACCCACCCATACACATTGGGATTTTTTTCTCTGTTGGCAGTTTGTTTCAATAAACTAGCTTCTCAGTGCAATCCAAAGATTTATGGTTGGGCAAATCACTGTGCCATTGATTAGCAGCGACACAGAGTCAGTTAGGCAGGATCTCTGGCGGTAGGTACCATCTCTCCCAAACAAGATTTCCTTCTCCTGATTCTTCTATCTAATAAACATTACAGCCTTTAGCCCCTAACGTTGGTGGTGTCTAGACATCCTTAATCAAATGGGCCTGCAAATTTATTTGCTGTTCAGCTAGATTGCCCTGAGGGAAAGAAAGATGCTGTTCCCTAGACTAATAGCTCCAGCAAGCTCTTGATCACTTGAACTTCAGTTTCTCACTCTCTACTGGTTTCCTATGACATCCCTTGGATCTGAGGGGGCAAAAAGGAAAGCACCAGTGCAGAAATGAGAGAAGAGAGAGCCAGTCTGGTGCCTGAAAATATAATT
Source organism: Rhineura floridana (assembly GCF_030035675.1). Classification (NCBI taxonomy): domain Eukaryota; kingdom Metazoa; phylum Chordata; class Lepidosauria; order Squamata; family Rhineuridae; genus Rhineura; species Rhineura floridana. The sequence goes on from NC_084487.1 coordinate 22,804,411, forward strand.
TGGGCAATCCGTTGCATTTTGATTGTCAGAGAGACAGATAAAAATATCCTAAACTACACAAACTGGCCTCAACGCTGATGTCATTAATTCCTGGCAATCCCTGCCTCATATTCTATGCCTCAACCCAAAGGGCCAGAAAGTTCCATTTAGACTGCTTTTTATATGAGCCTCTTTGAGCACAGATGCGTTTGCAGGAAATACATTATATTCAGTCTCTTGATTTTTATGACTAAAACAGTGTGACACCAGCCTTCTTAAGGCGTTCTACTTGCACGCAAAAGCAACATGCAAGAGGAGATGAGCATGCTAAGCTCCACCCCCTTGCTCTCCATAAACTGGAGGGGTCCCTACTTCAGAGGTTGGCTCTCCAAGCCATGGAGAGTGACAGGATGGGGGAGCATGCTTGTCCCTGCTCGCCTGTTGCTTTTTACATGCGAGTCGAATGCCTGAAGAGACTATTCCAGTTTCTTTATCCTCTGTTGTAAAAGCTCACTTACAGAGGGTTTGTTTGCCTTATCGGTACCTCTGACAAAGACTAATTGAAATGTTTTGGGCTGTATAAATTAAAATGTCGCTGTGCGCCCTCACCCACCAGACGTGCATTCAGGGTTCCTGCCAGCCACCCAACCATACCTACCTCCAGGTATAGTATAAGCTGTAAAGAGCTAAGAATGGGTACTCTGCTTCCTATCCACCCTACACGTGCACACACACTTTTTCATTATCAGTTGACACTCAACATTTCTTGAGGTTAAGGATGAATTTGATTTAATCTTGACTGTAACACACATTTGATTGCTGCATGGGAGATGAGTACCCTTAGGTGGTTACTTGTCTATAGTCTTTTCAGTTGTCTGTGCCAGATCAAAGTAATGACAGTTGTCACAAACAAGATTATATGTGGAGCAAAGATGAATGTGTGGCAAGTTGATGGAACATCTGAACAGGATTCCTCTTGTCATTCAGTCTCCACCAGGGAAAGTGACAGATGCTGTGAAGAAAGCCATTGATGTGGGATATCGCCACATAGATGGTGCCTATGTGTACCAAAATGAAGAAGAAGTTGGCAATGGAATCCAAGAGAAAATCAAGGGTGGAGTTGTGAAACGTGAAGACCTTTTTGTTGTCAGTAAGGTATTAATATTTGGATTTATACCCTTTTCTGCCAGTAAGGGTCTTAAAAGTGGTTTACAATATGATTTTTATGTAATTCTGAATTTTTTTTCAGGATGTTATACCCTCCTAACTGTTCCAAGAGATATATGGTCAAGTAGAGAATATAATATTTTAGCTGGCCTGCCCACAGCTACAGTTACTTAAAATCATAGTAAAACAAAAGTGCTAAAAACTGATGCAGAATCGCACTTTGTTGAGTATATATTATATGAGAGAAATGTAATTTTGTTATAATATAATAACAAAATTTAGCTGCTCTTCCTTTATTTGAATGACACCGTAAAGTTTTATGATAGATACTAAAATAATAAAAATAGATATTAATTGCAGGGTTTATTTATTTTTAAAAAGCCTGGTGCATTTTTAAACAGCAGCAACATTTTAAAACAACAAAACCTGGAGGCCACAAGGACTAGTCAGAAAAGAAAAACTTTAACCAGATGTCTGGAACTCCAGTAAGAGTCAGTCTGAGAGATATTGCTTGGAAGAAGTATTCTATGGCACCAAGGGCCACTGCTGAAAAGGCCCTGTTTTAACTAAAAGAGCATCTCATAGCTGATGCAGCATATCCTCTGATGAGAAGTACTAATGCATTCCTTAAGGTTTGGCTCAAGAAGCAGACAAGCAGTTATGGGGGTGTTAAGAGAACTGATTCTGGATGTGATAAGCTTCCTTCTCATTGTAGCAGTGTAATGTTTTAACCCCCCAAATTGGAGTGGGGTCTCTTAATGTGCCTAATGCTGTAATAAAAAAAGAGGGGAGATAGTGTAATATTCTTTCCATTTTGAGGAGGTAGGGTGTTCTATCTATCTGGCCTTTTGGCCCTTCAGTTAGTGATTTATTCTGGGCCAATGCCTTGCTTAGACCACTCTGGTCCGTGCCTGTTTATTTTGTTTTTATGTGTGAGCAACTCCTCAAAAGTAGATTACAAAAGTATTAACATTGGAGGGAGGGAAGGGGCCTTAAAAAAATCATACATTAAAAAAGGCTAGTAACAGGAAAAAAGCTTCTGTTAAAAAAAAAAAACACAGCTATCAGAGTAAAGTTTTAAAACATATTAAAAGGCCTGTCTAGGCAAATAAAAAGGTGCTTGCCTGGTAACAAAGAGATAGTGGACTGTGGCACCAGGTGATCTTCCCTGGAGAGAATGTTCCAGAGGTTGGCCATCAAATAGAGAAAGCTCTGTCCTAGGTCCCCTGCCTGTTCCATTTCAGACAGCGGAGAGGCCTACAGAAGGGCTTCCAAACAGGAGCATCATACGGGATACAAGTTCACATGCGAGAAGGTACTCCTTGAGTTATCCTGGTCCTAAGGTGTTTAGGGATTTAAATGTTAAGACTAGCACCTAGTATTTAGTTTGGAAACAGACTGGGAGTCAGCACAGCTTGTTCTAACTGGGGAGATATGTTCCGTACACACAACCCTGGTTGCAACTTAGCTGCTATATTTTTATTTTTTTTACTAACTCTGATTTCCAAATCATCCTTAAAGGCAGCCCTATGTAGAAAGGATTGTATCCAGTGTTAGACCCATTGAAGTTAATGGCCGTGACTAAATGAGGTCCATTAATTTCAGTGTGCCTGCTCGAAGCAGAACTAGCACTGGATGATGCAACCTAAACTATTCCAGTGAGGGATATTTCCAGGAGCATGAATTACTGTGGCCAGGCTGTCTCTCTTCCTAAGAGAGACCAGTGCTGGTGCAGAGGTCTCAGCTGGTGAAAGATGCTTGGGCCCCCAAAGATAAAGGTAGATCTAATAGCAACCCCAGAATGAAAACGTGATCCTTTGGTGCAGAAGGTAGATTGGGATCTACTGATAGATCTCTGATTTGCAGATTACCAAAGGTTTCTGACTCCCAGTTGTTTAGCAATAGCAACAGCTTCTCACCTCACCAACCCCCCCCCAAAAAAAAATTAAGGTGCTGAAACAAAGGAACTGGGGGAAACCCTGGGAGTGGGTTTTTGTTTGAAAGGACTGTGAGCTCAGTTCTGGTACTTTAAAAAAAAAGATCTTAAGCTGAGATATGTTCAGAGGTGCCTTGTTTGTTAATTCTGTGTCCACCCCATTTCTGTTTTGCACTTGGCTCCAGCTGGTGTACCTTGGTTTCTAGGAAGGATAAAGTAGTTCCTGCAGGCTTGAAGTCTGCTCATCCCTACTTTAGAGAGAGTGAGTCCTATACAGGACAGACATATCCCAGATCAGATGAGCCATCTACCAACAGCTTAGCCCTAGCTAAGACTGAGCTTCAGTTTATTGGCTCTCCTCTATACCATTGCTGATCCCAGGCATATGTTGGCAGGCAGTAACTTTTCTGGAAGACCACTTTTGTGCTGTCCAGATTTTTCAAGTGTTCTCTTAAAAAAAAAAAAAAAAAACACTAACATTTCCTGAAAGTTCTCTGCACAGGACAGCTGGGTTGTTCTGAAAATCCATGTGCAGTTTGCTGAATCCTTGGCTTTTCTAAAAGTTTGTCTCTAGACTATATGTTATGAAGAAGATACAAAGCCATCCTCTGCTTTCTCTATATCAGGGTGGGGAACTTGTGGCCCTCCAGATGATGTTGGACTGCAACTCCTGTCAGCCCCAGGTATTGTGGCTGATGCTCAGGGATGATGGGAGTTGCAGTCTATCAACATCTGGAGGACCACAGGTTTCCCATCGCAGCAAGATTGTTGGATTAATGGGGCCATTTCTGTTACTTGAGAAAAAAAATTGTGGATAGATTTCAGTTGGTGAATTAATCTCTTTTTGGTGTTCTTCCCCTTCTCCACCTACAGCTTTGGTGCACATTCCACGAGAAAGCCTTGGTGAAGGGTGCTTGTAAGGCAACTCTTAAAGCCCTGAAATTGGAGTACCTGGACCTCTACCTTATTCACTGGCCTGTGGGATTCAAGGTATTCTGAATTTCCTCTCCTTTCTGGATGAACCTTACAAAGACCTAGGCATTATAGCAGTAGAGCAACATATGGAAACCTCTGGGCACTTCTGGGTATGATTTGCTCTCTTGTCTTATTCATACCTGACAAAGCTTCTGGGCCATCAATGAGTGAATGAATCATTTATTACAGTCACAGACCAGAGAATTAAAATCAGTTTAAAAAGCCACAAAAATTAAAATACATACAAAACACAACTACTGGTAATTACTGCAAACCAAATAAATACAGATTAAGTAGACTGTTGGTCAGAGGACTGGCAGCATTTTTTCCTAATTTGCATTGTGATAAAAAAGAATTTTGCCACGCTTTCGGTAACAGAGGGTGAGACATCCCTTAAACAGAACAATACCAAATTTGCAGAAATACCCGTAGGCAAAACTGTTAATAAAAGGGAAATTTTCTTCTTTCTGCAATCACTGTACAAAATACAAGACAGTAAAATATGTTGAAGAGTTTCCACTGCACCAGCTCTGCAAGGACATGTCCGTTTGCTGACTGGGATTTTGTTGAATCATCCTTTCAACAGTGCCGATGGCAGTACATTGAAACGGGCAAGAATTCTGGGCTGTGTTAGTTCATATCGGCCGTGCGTTTGGGATATTGGGGACGAGAGCTATGAGAATCCTGTCAGAGGTATTCCAGTACAGAATGCTGCAGCTTGCACCCATGCCCCCAAGCATGCTTACAAATTGAGTAGACCAGTAGCTTAGACTGCTTCAGCTACCTTCTGGAAGTCAAGTTTTTCAGGAAAGCATTAAAGTGGTTGACGATGTGGTTGTTTGGCTGGTCAGCGGTGTTGCAGGTCAAAAGCCTGACTTTTCTAGCCCTGTTGTAGAAGGAAGATGAGACACTGTCCCTTTTACATAGGGCCATATTTCCACAGTAGAGCATTTGCTCTGGGTGCAGAAGGTGCTTGGTTCAGTCTCTGGCATCTCCAGGTAGGGCAGGGAACGACTTCTGCCTGAAACTCTAGAGAGCTCTTGGCGGTCAATGACAATGCTAAGCTTGATGAGCCGATGGTTTGTCTCAGGAGAAGGCACCTTCCTTTGTTCATAAGCTCCCAGGTGCAGTTAAAATATATTGGGGAGTAGGAAAGACCAGTTGTCTGATTCGGTACGAGACAGCTTTATATATGTTCAAAAGACAACTCATGTTCTTGCTTTGCATTGACAGGCTGGCGATGATTTATTTCCTTCTGATGAAAAAGGCATGATAATACCCAGTAACACAAAGATTGAAGACACTTGGGAAGTATGTTTGGCTGCCGTTAAAGGGTTCTTCTTGTTCTGTATGCAATTGCTTGCGTGCAGATGTTGCATAAATTGCAGTGATTCTCTGCATATGTTCCAGGTTTGATGAAGTTGTGCTATATATCAGTCCCCTGAGGATTTTTCCACATGCCTTTTTTTCACTAAGTAAAGCTTAAGATTTAAATTGGGTTCACCATGTATATTTGGGAAATGGAAAATGGACTGCTTTCAAGTCAATCCCAACTTATTGCTACCCTACGAATAGGCATTTCACGGTAAGCGGCATTCAGAGGGGGTTTGCCATTGCCTCCCTCTGAGGCTAGTCCTAGCTTGCTAGGGCCTGCTCAGCTTGCCACAGCTGCACAAGCCAGCCCCTTCCTTGTCCGCAACTGCCAGCTGGGGGGCAACTGTGCCCTTGGGACTATGCAGCTTGTCCACGGCTGCACAGGTGGCAGGGCATGTAACCCCTGAGCCACTCACTGTGGGGTGATCTTTAGCTGGCCCTTGACACCTAGGAGACACAAGCGGGGATTTGAACTCACAGACTCTGGACTCCCAGCCAGGCTCTCCTCCCCACTGTGCTATACCAGCTCATATGTATATTTGTAAATACCAGTTAAAGGTCCCCCTTGACCAGGGTTGGGGGAACCTCAGGCCTGGGGCTCAAATGTGGTCCTACAGACCTCTCTCTGTGGCCCTGGGAACTCTTCGAATGCCACACCCCCTCTCCCTAGGCCCTGCCCCTCACTGCCCCTACTTTGCACCCTCCTCGAGTGTTTTTGCCTGGCTGGAATGTTTCCGTGAATTCTGATCGTGCAGATTTATCTATGAAGCAAATTTACTTAGAAGTATGTACCGAGGCCTCCTTCACCATCCTGGCAATATAAGACTAAATGCCCTGTGCAATAGAGCCAGGAGAAGGAGGCAGGCAGCCTAAAACATCATCACATGCCTGCTTTCCCCCACCCTCTGTCCCCAGTGAACAAATTGTTCTTCATGTGTGGAAGGATTTTTTTTGCTTTGCTTTTGTTCTTGAGTTCGCAGTTTCTCCTGTTTTGCTCTTCAATGACCTCATTCCATTTATGGGGGCCGTGGTTGATAAAGACAGAAAGATCTCTTTACAAGCGTCTATTTAAAAGTACAAGTAAATTTGCTGTTAGCTACCCTCTGCTACTGTTCCCTGCAGGCAGTAGGGAGCAGCATTGCTTCCCTGGCTTCCCAATGCCCAAGAGTGCTGCCATTTACTGAGGGTGGGGCAGGGGAGGCCTCAGGGAGCGCAGTGCATGCACAGCAGGGGAGCCAATCCACTCCACCTGCACTAAACTCCCTGCCGCCTTGTGCTCTTCATCTCTGAAATCAGCAGTGGCGCTTGGCATTGGACAGCAAGGTGAGCAACCTTGTGCTATGCTGCCGACTGCCCCTGAGATAAGGGTGTTGTCTTTTACAATGGGGGAAACTTGCAAGCATATGTTTCCTCCCCACCTCAAAATCTGCAATATAGTCCCAGAAAGACAGTAGTATGTGATAGTTTTGAAGATGAGTGTTTCGTTAGAAGAGAGCATAATAGGTGCTTAAGATGTCAGTTTTCCAAGATCAGCCTAGGAAAAATTTATAAGGACAGCAGCGAGATTGCTGTGTGCATCATGTTCATATAGTATTTGGCCTTTGGTGTCCCTCTAGGCAATGGAGGAGCTGGTGGAAGCTGGGTTGGTGAAAGCCATTGGTGTTTCCAATTTCAATCACGATCAGCTTGAAAGAATCTTGAACAAGCCTGGGTTGAAGTACAAGCCTGCAAATAATCAGGTAAGATGCCCAGTGATAAAAATGGAAGCTGTTTGTGGCATTGTGAAGAGTTGATCATTCTACAGTGCTGAAAATAACATGAAAGTTTAAAGTCATGAACAGATGTCAGAGCCTGTAAGGAACCTCTGAAGTCATAACTGCTTTCCTTCTGCTACACTTTGTCATGTCCATAGCCATTTCCAAGATTGCTTTGCAGTCCTTAATCTTGCAGCAGCCCTATGATGTTGGCTAGGGCTGATGAGCACGATGTGTACAAGACCACAGTGATTTTTCATACCTGAGCTGAGTCTTTAGTCTGCTGGTTTGGGTGTGGTGTCGCAGTCTATCTGGCATTGGGCAAGCACATTGCTTATAGCAAATTCAGAAGGGCGGTCTGCAGCTTGATAATGCTGTGTCCGTGAAGAAGAGCATGCCTTTGTTGCATCAGTGGCTGGATGACGGTACAGAGCTTCTTCAAACCTGTCATTGCTGGCCTTTATCAAGTTAGTTACGCTTGAGTGGGAGGGATGGTTTTAATGTGTGTGCAACCAGGCTTAAGATGTCCTCTACTTGCCCCTGAGCAAAACGTTTGAGCCTTGCTCTGTCTGATGCATAATATTATCCCTCATGTTACTACGCATGATCTAGCTCCCATGTTACTGCGCATGACCTGCCATGTAATCCCATCCTCTTCAAAAGAGTGGAGAAATGTAGTTGTCATAGTGATAGGACTGTGCATCCATTCTTGCATGTACAAGAGAGGTTATCTCAAACGCTTTTTCAGGGCCGCTAGCAAATTTGGTTCAAAAAGGTGTTTTGGTAGAAATTATTTTATTATTATTTATTAAATTTATAAAAAAAAACCCTTCCTCCTGAAGGAGCCCCAGGAAAGCTGGTGAAGATCTAAGAATCTTAAAACTACACGCGCAAAGGGAAATTAACAAGAGTTAAGCATGCATATCTTGCGATTGACTTTAATGGGAGAGTTAAGAGCATACAGAACTTTCCCCGTTTGGAACCAGTGAGACTTAAAATATGCAACTTGGGTAGGTCTTGCTGCTAGTTTTATGCTCTTAAGCCTTGAATTGCTTTTGTCTTTCTAAAGCAGACTTCTCCAGTGTGGTGCCCTTCGGGTGTTTAGGACTACAACTCCAGTAGCACCTGGAAGCATGGCCAAAGGTCAGATGATGGGAGTTGTAGTCTGGAGAGCACCGGGTTGCAGAAGGTTGCTTCAAAAGACTGATGAGCTCTCCATATACTTATATTGAAACACAGTTTCAATATACAGCCTTCTGACTATACTTAATGGTGTTTTCAGATGACTCAATCTGTTTTCCATCACAAACTAGGAGGTGGCTAGATGGCACTTCTTGTGCACCTAGCTGGGCACAGGGTAGTTCAAGAATGGTTTTCTCTTGCAAAAAGTCTAGTTTGCTGAAAATATCAGAGCCACAAAGTCAGGGTGAAGACGGGTGTAACAGTTTTAGAGCAGACATGATGGATACTTGATCTGTGCCTGGGCCCCAACTTTGTGACCTGGATTACCTATTTGCATACAAGCACGTCAAATGCAAGGTCACCCGTCAGTTTTGCGTCTGGTTATTTAAAAATATATTTTTTAATTAATTATTGGCATGTGTGTGTCACATCATTCTCCATACCCAAATACAAAGAAAGAAACTTACAAGAAAACAGTTCTAAAACTACTGCAAGGATTGGGGCATGGTGGTGATGGCACTGGCTTTTCAGCCCCCTCCACAGCAATCTTTTTTCTTTCTAGTTCAGACTCATCATGCTGGAAACTTTGTACAGTTCTTAAAAACTCTGTAATCCCCTCAGTCACAGTTTGGTCCTGGCCTGTCAACGTAATTAACTTCACAGTGGGAAACTCAGGCAGTCAAAAAAATAATGGTAACATGTCAAATTCAGCATCTGAGCACTTACATTTTAATCCTTTTGAAAGTGCGGACAAAAGGATGGTTGGAATGGTGTGGGCAGGTGTGTTACTTATGCTCAGGCTGTGTATGTACCACACATTCAAAGCGCATGACTTCCTCTAAAGGATCCTGGGAACTGTAGTTTAAGGTTGCTGGAAATTGTAGCTCTGGGGGGGTAAACTACAGTTCCCAGGATTCCTTTGGGGCAGTCATGTGCTTCAAATGTATGGTGTGTACACAGTCTAAGTGATTTAAGTCCCAAAGAGCAATACATACCTCAGTATCATGCAACAGAGACAAGGATGCTCCGGGATTGTATTGCATTCTAAATATAGCCTATGTGTTCTGCTAGATTCATATCTGGCACAGATACCTTCCCAATGTGCTCGGCTTCTTCCTTCAAACAAGCAGTTGAATTTCTAAACAAGGTATCCCTATCTACAGAGTTCATTGACAGAGGCCTAGCAGTAAACTGGTGACAAATATGCAAAACCCATATATGAAAGTTCCGGGAAGTTGCCACTATGTCTCTTTAATAAGCACTGCAGTTGGGCCTAGAAATATAACTCCAAGGAACAGTGTAACTCTGTCCAGTACAGTTCATCTTCCTTGTTGGCTTTTCATCAAAGCTAAATCGCCATCTCTCCCACGCCTCCCCCCTTCCCGGGAGTGTCGAAGGACAAAACAAATACTGCATTTGATAAACGGTTTCTGCAGGGTTTTGTACTGTTTCGAAAACCTTGAAAACTTGCTTGACCTGAGATGGCAGCGGGACAAAATAATGTGTGTGCTTTTTTTCAATCAGTATCTCTGCTCCAACATAGATTTGCCAGATTGCTTCCTTGAGTTCCTTCAAGCAATTGTTGAGATTTTTTTTTTGTCATCATGGGGCGTGACTATAGTGAAGTGTGAAACATTTGATGGACATAAATGCACCTTTATGAGATCATTCAAATACTGTGAAGTTGTTAGGGCAGGGTCAGCAACCTTTTTGGGCCAGTGGGCACATTTGAAATTTTGAGAAAGTGCTATGGGTGCTCATCACAAAATGGCTGTTGTAGGATATGTGGCATAACATAAAATGGCTGCCACATCTAAAAGAGCAGAAAAAGAGGGAGGACCACAACATCATCTAGGCATGTACCCTCATTAGTCACTCCTTTCAGTGGGGAAAAAGGCACGCATATCAGCCACTGACATGCTCAGTCATGAAGTCTTTGCACATCTCCTCAGTTCATAATGGAAGGTGGGTCTCCAATCTTGGCATCCAGTGTGGGCATGTTTACGAGTTTGTGTGTTCAGTGTAGGAGAGGCTGAACCAGCCCAAACAGGAAATGAGCAGGAAGAGCAAACAGTCTGTCATGCATTATGGGGTTTTTTTAAGGGACTAGGAGCTCTGCCCCTGCACGGTCTGTGCACCAACCCCTTCCCCAGGTCATCAAGGCACCTCTCCACTCTTCTCTTCACCTCCCCAGGTCACCAAGGTTCTCCCTTTCTCCTAGGTCAACAACCCTCCTCTTCTTCCCCCACCAAACAGGTCACCAAGTCTCCTCTTCTGCCCTGCCTCCCCGATGGGTCACCAAGCTTCCTGCTGTCCAGGTGTTGCTGTAGTGACACCGAGGGCTGGTGGAGTTGCCCTGCCCTGTTGCTCTGCACCTCACCCTCTCCAAGACACTGTCCTGTGCGCTCTGGCACTCCTGTTTCCACAGATACACACGGATTGTCAAACTTAATTAGACACACATACACACACGGGTCGCCAAGCTTCACCCCCACACACGTGGGTCACCAGGCTTCCTGCTCTGCAGACCTCACAATAGCGATGCCAAGGCCTTCTGGAGCTGCCCCGCCCTGTTGCTCTGTGGCTCCCACAGGCCTCTGGCCAGTGCCGTCTGCTCACTCTCTGTCTTCTGCCAGTTTGTCATGTTATAGTTTGCAGAGCCACAGGCTGAAGTGGGAAAGGTTCAAGGCTTAGAAAAAGATTAGACAGATAGATGAAATAGATTAAATTAGATTAGATATTTGCTGACATCTTTAACAGGTGTCACAGGAGGTACTAGCAGGCATATACGTGCCCGCAGGCACCATGGTGATTGCCTATATTATGGCTGTATGTAAGATCTTGGTATAGTAAATGATTGGTGGATTGAAAACCCTACTGAACAAGATCATACGTGTCTTGCCCTTAGAGATAATTGGGGGCTAATTTTTTTTTGAGTTTCTAACCATTTCCTGAAAAGTCCTATAGCATGCAAAATTGGTTCAGTAACAATATTAGATCATATCCTTGTCCCCTAAATATTTCATGGTGATCTCCTCTAGTTAAATGCCAAAAAGGCAAGTGAGACTTTTGTCTTGATGGCTGTTGTTTTTGTTAAGCAACTGATAAAAGGGAAACCGGGGGATTTCTGGGTATTAAGATACCCACAGTCCTCTCTTCATTATTTGCAGGTGTATTCTGCAACATGGTCTTGGCACAATAATGGTGCATTAGTGGTGGATTTTTTTCTGCTTTTGTTTGTTCTGCGGTGGTTCCCCAACGCTACCATGCTGTTGCTGTCTGGAGAGGCTCTAGTGCAGCAAAAGCAGGACAAAAATAAAGAAGAATGTTTGTGATGTGAAAAGTTTCATGATTTCAGTAGAAAGTTTCAGGACACGCACTAAATGTAAACAAAGCAGTGTGACCGCTGCAAAACTTTTGCAAGCACAAAGTATATTGAAAGTGGGATTGTGTGTGACTGCCCCAGTACCATCATGAGCACAAATAATCATGAATGCACAATAAAAAGGACATCTGGAGGGGCTCAGAGTTTGTTTGTTTGTTTCAACAATGTATATGCTGCTTAATTGGTCTTTTCTAAGCGGTGTACAAAAGATAATTCAATAAAACTAAAAATGAGTTGGAACTATAAGATAAGAATTCAATGAAAGCCTGCTGGAATTAAAAAAAAGTCTTCCGTAGGTTCATTTTATTTCTGCTGTCTTCTCCATCCTCTTTCTTTCCCTTCTGCCTCAGGCTAGTCTCTGCAGCTTTTCCATGCTTCTTCTCTCAGCTGTCCTTTTCTAGGTTAAGGTTCTATTATTTATTATTATTATTAAATTTTATTTGGAAACTTGTCAGGAAACATCCTAATGTATGCATGGTTGATCCTTGAATGCAAACCTTAATTTTTAAAAAATCATTGTGTATTGTTTTATTTTGAAAGGCTGACTTGAATAGTTGTTACAAAAAGGTGGGGTATAAATGCTGAAAACAAATAAACAAAAATGTGTTCTTTTATGTTTACAGATAGAGTGCCACCCATATCTTACCCAGGAAAAGCTGATCAGTTACTGTCAGTCCAAAGGAATCACTGTCACAGCATACAGCCCTCTTGGCTCTCCTGACAGACCATGGTGAGAACATTTGGTACCCTTTCTCTTTTTAGGGCTTGCCCAAATGTCCCTTGAACTCAGAGCTTCCCAAATCTGACTTGTTGACTGTCAACCACCCTATCGGAGCGAGTAAGTGGGTAATGAAAGTCGGTTAAAGGATAACTTGTCCACATCCAAAAGCTCTGAATATATTAAAAAGGTAAAGGTGTCCCCACACTTGTAGTGTGAGTCGTTTCCGACTCTTAGGGTGACATCTTGCGACGTTTAGTAGGCAGACCATATATATGGGGTGGGATTGCCAGTTCCTTCCCCTGCCTTTCTTTACCCCCCAGCATATGCCAGGTACTCATTTTACCGACCACGGATGGATGGAAGGCTGAGTGGACCTCGACCCCTTTTACCGGAGATTCGACTTCCTCCTTCCGTTGGAATCGAACTCCGGCCGTGAGCAGAGCTTTCAGCTGCGTTACCACCGCTTACCACTCTGCGCCACAGAGGATCTGAATATATTAAGCCTTAGTATTTGAAGTTGTCTGTCTGTATTGTTTTGCTAGAAGGAAGGGTAGCAAATCTGCCTGTTAAGTGATTTCTAGGGGGATTGCTTGCAATGAGGCTTTTGGGTCGCGCCTTCAAGTATTAAGTACTTCACAAGCATTATCTAGTTGTAATCTTTATAACAACCCTTTAGGGTGAGCTAGTATTAACAGCCCCATATTGCAGAATGAAGTGCTGAGGTTGGGAGACAGTGGACTAAAGCCAATACATTAGTTCCTTGTAAAAAGTAAGATTCAAAAACTGGGGACTTCCCAATTTGTAGCTCAGTCTTTCAGCAGCTGCTCTACAACAGCTCGGTACTCTTTCTATGTATAGTTCATTGATTTTTCTGTAACAGTACAAGTAACATGCATGAACGATAAAGGGGGGGGGAACATAGCAGCAAAACATGTCAAGTCATAATACTGTTAAGAAAATGGGACATACGTTCTTAAAAAGAGAGAGAGAGAAAAGAAAAATGGATAAAAATAAATAAATAGGGAGAGAAAGGGTTGGATACGGAAGGGAGGGAACAGGCTCCAGCAGAGCTCCATATGGTGTACCGATCATGCAGACAGCTAATAGTTGCATAGAAGAGGTAACTTCAGCTAGCTATACAGTGGGGATAAAAACTGCCCTTGATGAAGGATTAAATTCATGGAGGATAAGGCTATGCCATGGTCTGAAACAGTAGGCTTCTGAATACCAGTTGCTGGAAGTTACAGGAGGGGAGATTGCTGTTGTGCTCATGTCTTGTATGTAGGCTTCTCTTAGGCATCTGTTTGGCTACTGAGAGCACCGTGCTGGATTAGATGAGCCTTTGACGTGCTTCAGCAAGCCTTCTAATGCTCCCTATTAAAAAGTGCAGGAGCTCTGTTTTCCTCTGCATCTGATCTGGCTTTCTGTTCCTGTTAAATGCAAGTCATCTTAGTCCTACTAATTAACAGTTGGCTTTTGTTGTTGTTTTTTCCTAGGGCCAAGCCAGAGGATCCATCTCTCCTTGATGATCCCAAGATCAAAGAGATTGCTGCTAAGCACAATAAAACTGCAGCTCAGGTATGTGTGATTGATGTGTTGGATGTGTGCATAAGCAAAGAACCTGGTAAAGAGGTGGAATCCTGAATAGCAGATGCTTTTGTCTAACAAGAGAATAGTACAAGGCAATGCGGTTTTAAATTTCAGTGTGTGTATTGAAAGGGGGAAGAAGAGGCTTTATTAAAAGAGAGATGAGTAAGCAGACACCTGCTCAGCATGCGGAATATCCCAAATTCAATCCCTGGCATTTTTATTAAAAAAAATGGAATGGACTGCCTTCAAGTCGATCCCAATTTATGGCTACCCTATGAATAGGGTGTTCATGGTAAGCGGTATTCAGAGGGGGTTTACCATTGCCTCCCTCTGAGCCTCGTTCTCCCCAGCTGGCTAGGGCCTGCTCAGCTTGCCACTGCTGCACAAGCCAGCCCTTTCCTTGTCCGCAACTGTTAGCTGGGGGCAACTGGGCTCCGTGGGACTATGCAGCTTGCCCACAGCTGCACAGGTGGCCGGGCACGTAACCCCTGAGCCACTCACTGTGGGGTGATCTTTAACTGGCCCTTGACAAGGAGTGGGGATTTGAACTCACAGACTCTGTACTCCCAGCCAGGCTCTCCTCCCCACTGTGCTATACCAGCTGTCTTTTTACTTAAAAGGATGTGGCAAACGTTAGGAAATATTTCTGCCTGATACCTTGGAAGTTAAGAGTAAAATACTATTAGGTAGATGGGGGGGGGCTTGATCAGGAAGACTTACTTTGGCTTTATCCTGGTCATTAGGTCCTGATCCGGTTTCAAATCCAAAGAAATGTGATTGTGATTCCCAAATCTATCACACCTGCACGTATTGAAGAAAACTTCAAGGTAAGATTGACAGTAACAACACCTCCCGCCTGCATCACTTTGGAAGCTACATGGCACATGCCGACCTGTAAATAAACCATTCCCAACCTGTTAGGAAATATCTCTGCCTGATACCTCCAGTCAGCATGGCCAATAATCGGGGATGATGGGAGCTGTAATCCCAACAACATGTGGAGGGCACTAGGTTGAGGAAGGCTGGTCTAAATAGAGGATTATTTGTCCTCTTAAGGCTGTTAAGCTTCTGATAGATTAGTCACTTGTATCACGCTCCACATATCTGCAAGCAGATGGACCATAGCTCAGTGGGAGAGCACATTCTTTTACTACAAAAGGTCCTGGGTTCTATTCCTGACTTCTTCAGTTTTAAGAAGACCTTGGCAACAGAGCTGGGGAATACTCTGGAGAGCCAGTGCCGACCCAAAGAAGACTGTCATGAGCAAGATATACCAATGGCTGTTGGTCTAGTTTCTCCTCTTGGAATTACCGTAGTCATCACTATGGGTTGAAGAGAGTCTGAAACAGAGGGTGGAGAGGGGATAGTAATCAGCCCCCAATTGTCCTTTTCCCCGCCAGCCCCAGTTAGCATCACTTTCTCCAGTTTGAGAGATATCAGTGGCTATTTATGAAGGCTTTCTGCCCCTTTGGGAAAGGTCATAGCTAGAGCATTTGCCTTGCAAGCAGAAGGTCCCAGGTTCAATCCCTGGCATCATCAGATAAGGCTGGAAATGTCCCCTGTCTAAGCATTTGCTGCCGTCGTTGTAAGCCCCTCTCCACCCAATAAGGGTGTGAATCACTTCACTGCTTCCTTTCACCCCATTTCAGAGTTTGCCCAAATGCCCACCACTAATTGAAGCAAGCCCCAAAAGAGACCAACTTTTGGCCAGTCACTATCTCTCAGCCACATCAACTTCACAAGATTTTAGTGAGTAGAAGTAGAATGGAATGACTCCTATTTTTCTTTTATTTATTTATTTATTAGATTTATGTCCTGCCATTCCTCCCAGTAGGAGCCCAGGGCAGCACACAATTTTTAAACTTCCCTTGCATCAGTTAATCCTAGGGCAGTGCAAAATAAATCCCTTTTTTAAAAAACCCAAAGTTCCAGTTTAGAACCATAAAAATCCTGTAAATGCTGCATTGAGCTCTTAGAAGGAAGAGGCAGGATATAAATGTAATAGATATGTAAAATAAATTATGTTGCCTCCACAATTCTTGTGAATCTTTGGACTTGCTGGCATTTCTTGGAAATTCTTTTTTCCCCCCTCTGTGCTAGGTGTTTGACTTTGAATTGTCTAAGCAGGAGATGGAAACCGTTCTCAGCTTCAACAGGAACTGGAGAGCGTGTACACTCAGCACGTAAGTAGCAGAGGGTCTGAAAAACCTAAAATGGCTGAAAGCACCAATGTTGGACTCTGATATCCAGATCAGTGTAGTATAGCTCTGTAGTAATTTAGGATGTAATCCAATACACGTCTATGCAGAAGTAATCTCTATTGGGTTCAGTCAGACTTACTCCCAGGTAAGTGTATTGGATTGCAGGCTTAGTCAAACAATTGGTTAGATTGATCAAAAAAAGCTTTTAATCCATTTTTAAAGATGATAAGCTGGGTAACGGAACTTTAAAAAAAATAAAGTATTTATATTTTTAAAAGGCATCTGTGCCAGCCTACTTTTACATGGGGGGGGGCAGCTTCTTGTAAACCTGGGGTGGGCAGACTTCAAGCTTATGGGATCAATTTTGGTTTTTTACTATGATCCTTAGGTCTACCAACCAGAGCCAAGTGCAAAATGATGGTACAGGGAGGCAGACATACACTAAGAATTAAAGAACGCTTCTAAGCCTATGCTCAGCCCAGGAATTTGTGATCGGTACCAGAACCAAACTAACAAGCCCTTTCACACTAAAATCCACTCATTTCCCCCTAAATTCAGCAACCTAATTTGCGGGGGGGGGGGGAGTTAATCATTTCTGACGATTGGCAATTATGATTAAGAGAAAGTTAAACATTCACCTGCAATTGCCAGCCCTATGGAACAGGTTCTATATCTTGGCAGTTGATAAGCATGGCCATTGACTTGATCAGGTCCTATTATAGTTGGGAACCTGAAAAAGTGTAGCAACTCCTTTTACACAGTATCTTGCAATTTTTAAGATCTCCTGTAGGTTTTACCAGAGAATACCACCACCACCACCACTTTCTCTTGACATATCTGCTGCTTCCTAGAATATTATTGATCAGCCTTCTCTCAAGAGAATCTTGAGGCCTGCTTTAATTTCTATGTCAGTGGTGCAATTAGGTTTGGAGTCTGGATGTAATAGTGCTTTGGGGACCTTCCTCTTTAGATGGTAAGGTGTAACTTATTTCAAAATGTGGTAAGCCAGCCCTCTTGGGTTTGGGGCCTCCTGCTCATTCTGCTGAGTGGGTCTCTGGATGTCAGCCCTAAAATCTTGCTCTGATAGCACCAGTGTTTGAAAGAGCTGGTGTGTCGGATCCAAAAAGTAGTTTCTCGGCTCCAGAGGTAGCCCAGCAGAGAAGGGTAGAAATTTTTGTTCATTTGTTTTCCTCGTTACCTTTTATCTGTGTTTCTGAATATAAATTAGATGGTTTCCCTTTTCAGGCTTTCTTAATGTGGCTCCTTCCACACTTGTGAACAGTCAGTGTTCTGCAGATGTTCAAGGTTTAGTCCGCTGACCACAGTGTGGTTCTGGTTTCTTAAGATTTTTAACGGATGTTCTTGTGTAGTTCAAAAATATCTAGGGTAGGTAAACTTTGAAGGTTGTCAATTAGTAAAATTTCAAGCTTGATTTCTGGACACTGCTTTAAAATCGTAAACCCACCCCCAGGCATTTGGTTTCATGCAGCAAGTACATCCATTACAGTGCTAAGTGTTTTCATGTTGTCAGCTGACATCAACAGGATGTGATACTAGATCAGGCTTTCACAACATGTGATCTACCAGGCATATACTGTGGCTTGCCAGATGCTTAAAAACTCCATCTTCGCAGTTCCAGGGAGGCAGCAAAAACAGGGTTTATCATGCCTTGGTGGAGCAACATACATGACTGGTAGGCTGTTTTTGCTTACTGGATCATAAATTGTACAGGCCTGAATATATACTGTTCTGAAGTTTAGGGATATTATGTTTAGGATACTCCAGTTCATGCTTCCACTTTTGCCCGGTCCCTCAAAACAGGCATTGGCATAAATAAAGTTTGATTCAAAGTTCTAATTTAACTCTTTCTTTCCATAGGTGTGCCAATCACAAGGATTATCCTTTCAAAGCTGAATATTAAGCCCGCTGATCCTGAAAATTTTCAAAGCGTAGAATGGACTCTTTTTATTGACTTCTTTGCTTTTTTTTGACAAAAAAAATCTGACCTCTCTACACATCATCTGTACACCTTTTCCAGCCTGGATGCAATAGGTTCTAAATGACAGCATTTTTAAGAACAAAGTGTTGTTTTCCTTGTTTGCCAGGAACATCTTGCCAAGACACGTGGTTGGAATTGTAGAGAGGTCAATAGTAACTTCAAGTTCTGTATCAATGCCTTTTTTGAAGCCACATCAGGCTGATTTCTTCTCTCATCTCAAAAGAAGGAATGTGTTAACATCGTTTGTAAGAAAAGCGAGTTATAATGCCTTTTGTATTTTAAAACAGCTGTTTTTGGACACTCCTTTGCCTTGGCACCAGACTTGAGGACTTCAAAGTTTTAGTTGTGTTTGTGTGCAGTGTATTTGGGTTTTTTTAAAAGTTGCTCCATGGGTAGCTCTTAAGATTTAGAGTATTTTCTTCTGACAGCATTGCTTTTAATAAAATTGTCTGGTTATTATAATGGTGTGGGTTGTTTCCTGATAATGAAATATATTCCAGCTGTGCAGTATTTCAAAAATCTACACCTGTCCCCGCCATAATATATCACTCTTAGTCTTAGAACATATGCAAGTGCAAAATGCTTATTTTGCTCACATTGCCATCCCAGACAGACCATAAATAGTATGCATACTAGATTTGTAATGCAAAACCTTTGTTAACTAAAAAAAAAAAAGCACAGAGAGCTTTATGTTATGGGATGGCATACAAATGCCATTAACTAAATCAGTTAGCTTTTACAGCTATATTAGGTCACTGTGTTCAGAGGCAGAATGTCACTGAACACCAGTTGCTGAGGAGCAACATCTTCTACATGTGGGTTTTCCAAAGGCATCTATCTGGTTGGCCGCTATGGGAAACAGGATACTTGATTAGATGGATCTTTGATCTGACTCTTTTATATTAAATCAAATATAATTGGATGCAAAGGGATAAACCAAATCAAGTAGCCTTTCATATATAAATCAACATTTGTGCTTGCCATGCTGTTTTTCAGGGACACAGGCAATGTAACTTCATCACAGACGACCAGACTATGATACAATTTTTTTCTCATAATACTAGAACCCAATGAGGTCAACCAGTACAGCTGAATGGTGGGAGATTCAGGATAGACCAAACATTTTTCACATACTGCCTAGCTCATTGCTTTTAGTTAGGAGTGTTTAATTTTTTTGAACAATACAAATAAATACAATGTACAAAAGTTAAATTCAAACAGAAAGTTAGTGTTAAAATAACAAAGGCTGACAAACGGGCTATTGGTTCCATTGTCAAACTGCTATTACTATCAAAAGAAATTCAACTAATGTTCAGCCCAGATCTACCCTCCTACAACTTAATCTCACTATGTCTTACCCAGACTTCTGGGGCAGCAGAGAGCAAGTCTTTGCCATCTTTAACATGATAGGCCTTCAGGTATTTGAAGAGTGCTATCATGTCCTTACTCTTGACTTGATTTGTTGTCTGCAGACTAAACATGTCAAGTTCCTTTTATCTTTCCTCACCAGACTTCTTTCCATGCCACTGACAATCTTTGTTGCCCTCCTCTGAATCCATTCCAATTTGTCTTCATTCTTCTTAAAGTGTGGCAACCATAATCAGTAGTCCTGATGAGGTGTGACTACTGTAGAATAAAATGGAACCATTACTTCCCATGACTTGGAAATTATGTAGCCTAAAATCACATCTGGTGGGTCACAGATTCCCCATCTCAGGCTTGCATAAAAAAATTATGAGAACAGCACCTGGGCCGCACAGTCCCCCTTTCTGCCCACAACTTCATAATCAGATGTGATACATTCATAGTTGAGACTGACAGTGTCTGTCTTTTCCATGTGAATGAGCAGGAATGGATAATGATCAGTGTGCTTGATGAGTCTTGGCAACCTGTCAGTCACATCCTCAATCTGCACACTAAAGATACAGCATATTTAATGAGTTAACAAATCCAACTGGCATACAGCCACCTTCATACCTTCATACCAAAGAAGCAAAGTTTCTAGATATTCTAAATGACTATTCCCTAGACCAGTTGGTCATGGAACCGACCAGAGGGATGGCAACCCTGGACTTAATCCTCAGTGGGGACCGGGACCTGGTGCAAGATGTAAGTGTTGTTGAACCGATTGGGAGCAGTGACCACAGTGCTATGAAATTAAACATACATGTAACTGGCCAATTGCCAAGAAAATCCAACATGGTCACATTTGACTTCAAAAGAGGAAACTTCACAAAAATGAGGGGATTGGTAAAAAGAAAGCTGAAAAACAAAGTCCAGAGGGTCACATCACTCAAAAATGCTTGGAAGTTGTTTAAAAACACTATATTAGAAGTTCAACTGGAGTGCATACCGCAGATCAGAAAAGGTACCGCCAGGGCCAAGAAGATGCCAGCATGGTTAACGAGCAAAATCAAGGAAGCTCTTAGAGGCAAAAAGTCTTCCTTCAAAAAATGGAAGTCTTGTCCAAATGAAGAAAATAAAAAAGAACACAAACTCTGGCAAAAGAAATGCAAGAAGACAATAAGGGATGCTAAAAAAGAATTTGAGGAGCACATTGCTAAGAACATAAAAACCAACAACAAAAAACTCTATAAATACATTCAAAGCAGGAGACCATCTAGGGAGACGATTGGACCCTTGGATGATAAGGGAGTCAAAGGTGTACTAAAGAACGATAAGGAGATTGCAGAGAAGCTAAATAAATTCTTTGCATCTGTCTTCACAGTAGAAGATATAGGGCAGATCCCTGAACCTGAACTAACATTTGCAGGAAGGGATTCTGAGGAACTGAGACAAATAGTGGTAACGAGAGAGGAAGTTCTAAGCTTAATGGACAATATAAAAACTGACAAATCACCGGGCCCGGATGGCATCCACCCGAGAGTTCTCAAAGAACTCAAAGGTGAAATTGCTGATCTGCTAACTAAAATATGTAACTTGTCCCTCGGGTCCTCCTCCATGCCTGAGGACTGGAAAGTGGCAAATGTAACGCCAATTACAGCTTAACTTCTGTCCCTGGAAAACTGGTAGAAAGTATTATTAAAGCTAGATTAACTAAGCACATAGAAGAACAAGCCTTGCTGAAGCAGAGCCAGCATGGCTTCTGCAAGGGAAAGTCCTGTCTCAGTAACCTATTAGAATTCTTTGAGAGTGTCAACAAGCATATAGATAGAGGTGATCCAGTGGACATAGTGTACTTAGACTTTCAAAAAGCGTTTGACAAGGTACCTCACCAAAGGCTTCTGAGGAAGCTTAGCAGTCATGGAATAAGAGGAGAGGTCCTCTTGTGGATAAGGAATTGGTTAAGAAGCAGAAAGCAGAGAGTAGGAATAAACGGACAGTTCTCCCAATGGAGGGCTGTAGAAAGTGGAGTCCCTCAAGGATCGGTATTGGGACCTGTACTTTTCAACTTGTTCATTAATGACCTAGAATTAGGAGTGAGCAGTGAAATGGCCAAGTTTGCTGACGACACTAAATTGTTCAGGGTTGTTAAAACAAAAAGGGATTGCAAAGAGCTCCAAAAAGACCTCTCCAAACTGAGTGAATGGGCGGAAAAATGGCAAATGCAATTCAATATAAACAAGTGTAAAATTATGCATATTGGAGCAAAACATCTGAATTTCACATATACACTCATGGGGTCTGAACTGGCGGTGACCGACCAGGAGAGAGACCTCGGGGTTGTAGTGGACAGCACGATGAAAATGTCGACCCAGTGTGCGGCAGCTGTGAAAAAGGCAAATTCCATGCTAGCGATAATTAGGAAAGGTATTGAAAATAAAACAGCCGATATCATCATGCCGTTGTATAAATCTATGGTGCGGCCGCATTTGGAATACTGTGTAGTTCTGGTCGCCTCATCTCAGAAAGGATATTATAGAGTTGGAAAAGGTTCAGAAGAGGGCAACCAGAATGATCAAGGGGATGGAGCGACTCCCTTACGAGGAAAGGTTGCAGCATTTGGGGCTTTTTAGTTTAGAGAAAAGGTGGGTCAGAGGAGACATGATAGAAGTGTATAAAATTATGTATGGCATTGAGAAAGTGGATAGAGAAAAGTTCTTCTCCCTCTCTCATAATACTAGAACTCGTGGACATTCAAAGAAGCTAAATGTTGGAAGATTCAGGACAGACAAAAGGAAGTACTTCTTTACTCAGCGCATAGTTAAACTATGGAATTTGCTCCCACAAGATGCAGTAATGGCCACCAGCTTGGACGGCTTTAAAAGAAGATTAGACAAATTCATGGAGGACAGGGCTATCAATGGCTACTAGCCATGATGGCTGTGCTCTGCCACCCTAGTCAGAGGCAGCATGCTTCTGAAAACCAGTTGCCGGAAGCCTCAGGAGGGGAGAGTGTTCTTGCACTCGGGTCCTGCTTGCGGGCTTCCCCCAGGCACCTGGTTGGCCACTGTGAGAACAGGATGCTGGACTAGATGGGCCACTGGCCTGATCCAGCAGGCTCTTCTTATGTTCTTATGTTTAGGTCCATTTACCCAGAATGCCTTCTGATTCTCTTGTCTTCCATGCGAGTTTCCTACTCGTTATAACTCTTCCAACTTTTGTGCTGTAGTACCGTGTCATCACCTCCTCCACCCCTCCAATTCTCATTGGAGAATGAAATCCCCCCTACTTTTTTGGTACCCCCCCCACAAACGTTTAGGCAGACTACGGGCCTGCACCCTACCCAAATTCACTCATAGTCACAATCTAGTACAGCTACAAGTCACAATCTGCCTGACACTAAATTTTCTCCTGTAGTACATCTGACTGCTTTGACAGTTTGAAAAATGGAAATGGACTGTCTTCAAGTCAATCCCGACTTATGGCTACCCTATGAATAGGGCTTTCATGGTAAGTGGCATTCAGAGGGGGTGCCATTGCCTGCCTCTGAGGCTAGTCCTCCCCAGCTGGCTAGGGCCTGCTCAGCTTGCCACAGCTGCACAAACCAGCCCCTTCCTTGTCCGCAACTGCCAACTGGGGGCAACTGGGCTCCTTGGGACTGTGCAGCTTGCCCACGGCTGCACAGGTGTCAGGGCATGTAACCCCTGAGCCACTCACTGTGGGGGTGATCTTTAGCTGGCCCTTGACACCCAGGAGACATAAGCAGGGATTTGAACTTGCAGACTCTGGACTCCCAGCCTGGCTCTCCTCCCCACTGTGCTATACCACCTTAGCTGATTTTAAAAATACATTTTGTCATTGTCTTCTGGTAAATTTTTCACAAAGGCAGGCTCTTACCTAACACAGCTACCTGCTCCCTTCTGATCTTCACCAGCAAGGTGTTATCACACCAGGGAAGAATAGCTTAATATTCTAGCCTCACCTATCCACTCAATTTTCTCTGTTCTTTGTCTAATACCTTCATCATCAACCAGCTTTCCCCATTGACATTTTTTAACTCTGCTCAGTTAACTGCTCTTTCTCTATTGACAAGATCCTCCAGCCAGAGTCTACTGTTTACCTGATTGATGCAGCTCCCTTCTATAAATACTAAAAACCATTCTCTCCCCCTACCCTTTGGAACCTGTCACTAAGCAGCTACTGCTAAACAGGCTTAAAACAGTAACAAAACAAGCCGTAAAACTTTGACATTCGTACTCTGACATCATCAAAGATCACAGAAATTGCTTCTAAAGCACAAAACACAAACAGGCAGTTACATGCAGAGGATTTCTTCACATAATTACCAGTTAATGTAACTTTCTCATCGGCCAACAAAAGCCTTTCTATTCCATTGACAGCCCTGGAGCCAAGGTCTCTAGCAAAGGAAGTGTCTTTGTGTCAGTAAAATTTGCATAGAGCTAGACTTTCTCCTGTTATCATCTGTCTTAGTTCATTATAGCTGGCCTTGAATTAGCAGAATCCAGTGGTTTTTTTGGGCCAGATTAACAATGTACTGGGGTAACTTGCACAAGCTCTTGCCCACAGCCCATTTTGTAAGTTACAATATTTAGGTTTTAACTTGCCACAACAAGACCAGTTTGAGCTATAGCAGGCTAACATGGCTGCCCCTCTGGTTATCAATAGCCTTGAGTCATAGAATAGTAGAGTTGGAAGGGGCCTATAAGGCCATCGAGTCCAACCGCCTGCTCAACGCAGGAATCCAAATCAAAGCATTCCTGACAGATGGCTGTCCAGCTGCCTCTTGAATGCCTCCAGTGTTGGAGAGCCCACTACCTCTCTAGGTAATTGGTTCCATCGTTGTATGGCTCTAACAGTTAAGAAGTTTTTCCTGATGCCCAGTCGAAATCTGGCTTCCTGCAACTTGAGCCCATCATTCCGTGTCCTGCACTCTGGGACGATCGAGAAGAGATCCCGGCCCTCCTCTATGTGACAACCTTTCATGTACTTGAAGAGCGCTATCATATCTCCCCTCAGTCTTCTTTTCTTCAGGCTAAACATGCCCAGTTCTTTTAGTCCTCCAAGTACCTAGCAGAATCATGGTAATTTGTATGAAACCAAATGTGCTTGGATGGTATAAAGTCACTGATTTGGGATATATGACCTCAAGATAAAATGTATTTCCTGAAAAGATGCTGGCACTATTGCCAGAATTCTGCCTTTCTATGATGCACATGAAGTAGCAATGCAATAGATTTATAGGACACAAATGGGATCTGCAACAAAATGTTACAGTATATTCTCACTCCTTAGAAGTAGTGTTCCAGCCAACCATTCCCTCCAGGTAGGGCATTTCACTCCCCCACCCCTTGCAACCCACTGCTCTGCTGTCTTTTCTAACTGTCACTCTAAATTCTGTGACTACTGAGCATGCTCAGTTCTCACTGGGCTATTATTTGGGGGCTTGCCCCCTTTTTAGTGTTTTTCTTTTCAATTTTTTATACATCTGCAAACCTTGGGGTTTCCCCAAACACACTGATATTTTCCTCTTCCTCAGTGGCTCCGTTTTGGCTACAGTCCTGTTGGCTCTCACGAACTGAGTTAGCTGTTAGAAGGCATGATACACACAGAGACTCATTACTTCATTTCTGTATATATGAAACTGAGCACCCCTTGATTAAAATTCTGTCAAATGGCCACAGCAGGCCAGATAAAATTGGTTTGGGGACATTTCACTTAGCAATTGTCACAACACCCTCATTAGACAGGTCACTGTAGTTGTAAGATCATGAATCAGTCATAGTCAATTTCTAACCCCTCCAAGCACATCAATCAAAGCACAAGAAAAGCATAACAGTTAAAGATATGCCTTTGAACAAAGCATCAGAAAAGACTAACAGTACCAAGCCTGTTTATTTTCCATTAGCTTCTGTTTACCAGGGAGGAAGGTCACATTGCCTAGTGCTTTGATGATATCTTGAAAGACCTTATTGTAAATGTGTATAGAAAGAGTGAGAGCTTGCATCACTGTGGCAACCATAACTGTACGTTTCCTTCCTGACTAGTTTTTAGCATTTCATCAGGCATTAAACGAGGGCTTAATCCCTCCTGAGGAAGGCCTATCTGCATTCTCCAATTGATAAGCGCTTCCCTCCTAGGAACAAGACCCATCCAGCAAGTTCACCACAAAGCCTAGCACTTAGGAAGCCACCAGTACCTGGGAAATAGGGGAGAGGACAGAAAACTTGATGCAGGGCCAGCTGAAGACATTTTGTTGCCTGAGGCCAAAGACAAGGTGGAACTCTCCCCCGCTTCCATTTAAGAAGCATATCGGGCAAGCATATGAAACTAGAATAGTGAACTGCCATTTTATAGTGTATTTTTTAAAAATGTATATTTGGGGTGGATCTTAATTGTTGCAATGTAAGCTGCTTTCAGGATCGGTATACACACACGAGTGACTTTAAAGAGCTTTTACAATTCAGAAGCAAGGAGCTGTTGTATGCTAAGATAATCTAGTCCAGGGATGGGAAACCTGTGGCCCTCCAGATGTTGTTTGACTCCAACTTCCATAACCTCCAGCCAGCATGGCTATTGGTCAGGAAAAATAAGAACTGTGACCCAACAAAATGTTGAAGACTACAGGTTTCTCAGCCATGGTCTAGTTAAATGTTATTTCCATTAGGCAGCTGTGATTTTCCAGGATCTCAGGCACAGGTCTTTCCCATCTATTTACAACTTTGAATCTTCTTGCAGAAACATGTACTTTATCAATAAGGTATTGTTATGGGTTGGGGTTGAGATGGATGATTTCTATGAGGACCCTTCCAGACTCTGATTTGGAACCCTGCACCTGGAGGTGAGAAATCTGCTCTGCTGGTCAGATCTCTCTTTGTTAGTCTAATAGAGTGTCCAGGTGAGTTAATGGGCCCATCAAGTGCCCATTAACTAGTGAATGAGCCAGGGAGGTCCTATTGTTGGTGAAACTCTTCAGCAGAGCCCCCCCTTCCTGAGGCCAAGGAGAGGCTTGAGGTTTTTGTAAAGAAAGAGAAAAAGGCTGGGGACTGAAAGCAGGCAGAGGGGCTGTCTGTCTGCACCATGACTTTAGGGTAGCGATTTTCAACCAACGTGCCGCAAATGGTCTGCAGGTGTGCCACGGGAGTTTGGGGGAGGGTCATTTATTAGTAGGGCCATTGGGGGAGTTTGAGGGAGGGCAGAACCAGTGTCATTCTTCAGTCAGCTGTTGTTCGGATCGGGTGTGTTATTCCATGTAAGCTTGTAAGTTCCGTGTTATTCTGTGTAGCTGCTACACAGTTAGAAATGAAATACACTGAACACTGCTTAGTCGAGCACTAACGACGCACCTGCAAACGCACACCAAGATACTCAGGGAAACACTTCCAATGTATTTAAAAGCTAATGGGGCACCACTGCAACACAATCACTGCAGGGTCAAGCTACAGAGGGCGAGGAAGCGGAAACGGACTGTCATAGTTACCACATTCCGACCACATGCATAAAAGCAGTCCCCAGAGTGGATCCAATCTATTTACTTTTGATTTAGCCTTTTATAATGACAATTTAAGATCTTCTGGCGCATTGTCAGAACTCTGCCTTTTGTATAACCCTGTATTAAGTACCAATCCACACGACCGTTCTCGAGTGAATCCGAGCAAGAATGAACCCAACATCATTTTCCCTCCGCACTGTGCAAGGGTGTTTGAAAATACGGGGTATGTGAGCCTCGGGCGTGTCCGGTGGTTGTGCAATGTGAGGCTTTCCCAGGTTCATACACATACATAGACTTTGCCTAAAACGCAACCCCCCTCCAAAGTTTGTCTGGCGGGGTACCTGGCCACTCCATGCAGCGCAAACATGAGTGACACTCAGCGCATCCAATAGGCAACAGTTTCTCCGCCTACTTTGGGTGATTCCAATCTTAATAGATGATGAGCACGGGTCAAAAGCGAAAGAGGCTTTTGGGGAGCGTGCTGCCTACGGGGGCTGCTGACAGACCAGAAGCAGAAGGGGCGATGCTGCTCCAGCTGAGCGCCCAATTTGATCTTCAGAGAGATGTGGTGCCCTGGCTTTCGAAGCAAAGTGCGAGAGCTCCGCTGGAAGACTCCAACTATGGTGAGCATTGTTGTTATTGCTTGGTAGAGTTGCGTATGGCTCAAAAAACTGATCCCCAGTCACCTCCCAAAGTACTCTTGCCACAGGGACAAAAATGTCAAGGTAAATAGTTTGTTATTTCTATTTTGTTTTAGTTATTTTGTTATTTCTGAATTTAGTTCCTAATTATGTGTACTTGTTGTTTCAAGGGCTTATTAGACATGGATAGATTTTTAATTAAAAAATGTAAGTTAGATGATGACAATGAATCAGGTGTAGCTGGCACTAGTTCAGGTAGTAACGCACATAGTACCATCAGTGTTAGATCTAAAACCGTCGTGCGCCAGTATAATGAAGACTATTTGTCCTTCGGATTCATTTCATCTGGAGAAGAAGTGCCATGTCCTAAGTGTGTTGTTTGCGGTGAGAAACTGGCAAACCAAGCTATGGTTCCAAGTAAGCTGAAAAGACACCTTCACACAAGGCACTCACATTTATGCAAGAAACCAATTGATTATTTTAAAAGGGTTATAGCTGATCAAACACATCAGGCTAAACAATTTACCAAAATCACAACTATTTCTGACAAAGCTCAAGAAGCAAGCTATGCCATTGCCGAAATCATGGCAAAAAAAGATGAAATCACATACAATTGCTGAGTCAGTAATTTTACCAGCATGCTGTAAAATTGTAAATATGTTTGGCGAAACATATGAAAAAGAGATCTTGAAAATCCCTGTGTCAGATAACACTATTAGTCGGCGTATACATGACATGTCTCAAGACACTGAGTCACAAGTGATAGCTAACATTAAAGAAGCCGATTTCTTTGCCATCCAGTTGGACGAGTCAACTGACATCAATGGAAAAGCTCAACTCCTAGCATTCAGCAGGTTTGTTTGTAATGGAGACAATTGTTATTTTGCAAATCACTTCCAGAAACAACAAGAGGCCAAGACATTTTTGATGTTGTTGACATCTATTTCAATTCTCACGATTTGTCATGGAAATCATGCATCAGCATCTGCACAGACGGTGCTCCCTCTATGTCGGGAAGCCTAAGAGAATTCGTCGCACTGGCCAAGCAAAAGAACCCTGGCATTGTTTTTACACAGTGTTTCCTGCACAGAGAGGCCCTCATTTAAAAATCTGTACTACCTGAACTCCAGAAAGTACTGGCTGAGACAATCAAAATGGTTAACTACATCAAGAGTAGGCCATTAAAATTGAGGTTGTTTTCAGCACTGTGTTCTGCCATGGAAGCTGCTCACACACAACTGCTACTGCACACAGAATTGAGATGGCTATCTCGAGGGCAGGTACTTTCAAGGTTGTATGAACTGAGGGAAGAGCTTCTAATTTTTTTTATGTCAGAAGAGTCTGAGCTGGCTGACCTCCTTAGTGATGAGACCTGGTGCAATAAAGTTGCATTCCTAGCTGACATTTTCCAAGCCTTGAACACTCTTAACAAGAGTATGCAGGGAAAGAATGAAAATATTCTTACTTGTACTGATAAAGTAATCTCCTTTAAGGAAAAACTAACACTGTGGGGAGACAGAATCAAAAAAGAGAACAAAGTTGAAATGTTTGAACTGACAAAAAGTTGCAGACTGGACAAAAATCTTGTCGATTTAATTCTACAAAGTTTGTCACTGCTGAGTAAAAACATTGAAAAGTATTTCCCGTCAATTGATGTATTTTCCTTGGACTAGGTGAGAGATCCGTTTGTGTTAAGTGCGTGCAAGTCAGCAGAATTAACTGTTGCAGAAGAAGATGAGCTGATGGAAATCAGAAATAATACAGGACTGAAACTGAAACACTCATCAACAGATATGGCCTCATTCTGGTTGTCTCTCCAAGAGGAATACCCCATCATCACAAAGATGGCGATTAAAGCACTTCTTCCTTTCTCAACATCCTATCTGTGTGAGGCTGGTTTCTCTGCTATGAACTCAATGAAGAGCAAGAACAGGTTGCGGCTTCAAACACAGGAGGAGGACTTGAGGGTATGCTTGTCAACCATCCACCCTCGGACAAGGGACATCATGAAACATCACCAAGCAAAGATTTCCCACTGATTTATTTTTTAAAAAATAACACAATGATTAAAATTTTAGTTATTGAACTTTAAACACAATCTTAATACTAATTTTTAAAGGATAAAATATATCCTTTAAAAACTGATAGTGTGCCCTGACAATTTTAACACCTTGTCAGTGTGCTGTGAGATGAAAAAGGCTGAAAATCGCTGCTTTAGGGTGTCTCCTGTAAGGAAAAATGCAAGATCTATTGGACTGCTGATGCCTTGAACCCCTCCATCCTAAGCTCAGGTTGGAATGTGTGTAAATAAATAAACCATATTTCATAAAGACACCATAGTCTCCGCTGACCTTCTTCCCAAGGAAACCAAACCCTGAGTGAGTGCAGGGACCCCTGGAAATCTCACCACTCAGAGATTGGGGTGGCGCACAACACTGGTGTAAGCAGTGGGGTTCAGTTTTCTGGAAGAAGCATTGGGAGCAAGGTGTGCCTGAGTCAAAATGGAGGGAGAAACAGCAACCCTCCTGGAACAGATGAAATTGATGTTCCTGCAGCAAAGGCAATGAGACCGCCAGGAGGACCAGCAGCAAAGGCAATGAGAGCACCAGGAGCACTGGCAACAAATGGGGGAGATATTGGGAAGCACCTTTGGAGAGAAAAATAAGACCCCATGTGAGGAGGTGAGAGCCCTGCCTGATCAGCCACTACAAGAGGTTGAGAGTGACTCTGGAGTCCAGCTGCAGAGCACCCAGACTGGGATGGCTTAAACAGATCCAGAAAGTGGATGGGCAGCTGGAGGGCTTGGACTGTAAGGAGTTGCAGTCAGTGGTGGAGGGGGAAGAAGCAGCTTTGGTTGTCCAGGAGCCTGCCAGGGGGAAGACACCAGAAAGCTGGAAGTAAAGCCCCAAGAACTGAAGGAGGACAGGCTGGAAAATTAAGAGGAAGATGCCTCGGAAGAAAGTGGGGTAGAGGCTGGAGAAGAGATGCTACTGATAGATTTCTCTGCTCCATGTGTTCCTGCGGTTAAAGAAGTGGTGCAGGAGGAAGAAAAGGCCTTAGAAAATGCTGAACTACAGGCTGGTGAAGAGCCACTATTGATAGATTTCCTCACTCTGTGTGTGCCAGCTGTAGAAGAGAAAGTGCAGAAGGAAAAGTTGGAGGCGTGTGAGAGGAGCTGCCAGTGCCTGGAGAAATGGCTGTGCAAGAAAAAGTGCAGGAGGAGAAGCCTGAGGTGGGAGTGCAAGTCCAGGAGGGGCTCCCAGCACCTGGAGGGATGGGTGGGGTAAAATCCCCAAGTGACTTTGCCCCTTGGGTGCCCCATAATGGTCTTATGGGGGGGGATACAACTCCTATGATGGGTGTAGTCCGTGGGCAAATTCCAGCAGTGAGAGGCACCCAGCGCCCTGTGAGTTTGGGGGGCAAGAGACAATGGGAGAGTTACGGGCCTCTGTTTGGGCCCATAATTCACGCTAGAGATGGTGAGGGAGAACAGAGAAGATTTCTTTCTGCCAACTTGGGTGAGCTAGGCCAGCTAATCCTGAAGAAGATGCCCCCAGATAAAGACTTGTGGCAGGACTTTGATTTGAAGTTTGGGCAGGAGATAAAATGGACTGGCTTAAAGACTTTTCTGAGAGCAGAGAGTGGGAGGAAAATGGCCACAGTCTGCCGTGTGCTGATGAGGAAACAAACACGTTCCTGGAGATGCATTCCAAGACCCTGCAGGCAGCAGTAGGAATCAGCTTGGACTGAGAACTCCATGAAGCCCCAAAACGAACAGTGATGTGGGCAACTGCATGGTTTGGGGGCAGGGGTTATGCTATGTGGGACTGTGTACTGATTTGCTGCAGGAATTCTTCTGATGGCTTTAGTATTGCCTTTTGAAATGATGTTGATTTATGCTTTTTGCATGTTTGTGGAGATATGATCTATTTAACGATTTCTTAGAAATTATGCTGATAGGTTTTTGCAGTAAGATTTTAATGTTTAAGATTTACTATACTTTGCCTGTTTGATTTTGTGTGTGTGCAACTTTTTTGGGGAGCAAGGGAAAAATGTGTGTGTGGTTGAGGGCTGCTGCTGTGCTGCAGTGGCACAAGGCAGGACAAAGAAGCTCCACTGTGGAGGCTGTAATCTGGTTTAAACATGTGGGAAACTCACTATCTTGGCCACTGCCAAGTATGAGGACTGGGTAAGTGGTATGGATGCAGAACTGTGACTGGGAGCTCCAAGAAAGAAGAGGAAACCTAAAGACAGTAATTAATTGAAAACGTGGTGAAAGGCATGGACTGTTTTTGTACTTGTGTGGATATGTGACTATAATATGACTATGCTTGTGATGATGTACATTTCAATGTCTTATTAACCTGTATCTGTTATTTCTTTGTAGGAAAGATCTTATTTTGTTGTGTTTGCAGGTCTGGGATAGACCTTTGTCAGGGAAGGGGGTAGTGTTATGGGTTTGGAGTTGAGATGGATGATTTCTATGAGGACCCTTCCAGACTCTGATTTGGAACCCTGCACCTGGAGGTGAGAAATCTGCTCTGCTGGTCAGATCTCTCTTTGTTAGTCTAAGTGGCCAGGTGAGTTAATGGGCCCATCAAGTGCCCATTAACTAGTGAATGAGCCAGGGAGGTCCTATTGTTAGTGAAACTCTTCAGCAGAGCCCCCCCTTCCTGAGGCCAAGGAGAGGCTTGAGGTTTTTGTAGAGAAAGAGAAAAAGGCTGGGGACTGAAAGCAGGCAGAGGGGCTGTCTGTCTGCACCATGACTTTAGGGTGTCTCCTGTAAAGAAAAATGCAAGATCTATTGGACTGCTGATGCCTTGAACCCCTCCATCCTAAGCTCAGGTTGGAATGTGTGTAAATAAACAAACCATATTTCATAAAGACACCATAGTCTCCGCGGACCTTCTTTCCAAAGAAACCAACCCCTGGGACAGCACAGGGACCCCTGTAAATCTTGTTTAGTGTAACAGTATGAATGATCTCCACGTTACATGTTTCATTGTCTTTAGAATGCATGTTTCTGCCTGGAAAATAATTCAAGTGTCAAAAAAGTTACACTGAGCCCAAAGTATCACCCAACACAAAATTTGTGGCAGAATTGGGGTTTCTGGGGTGCAAAATCCCCTGGAAAAAATGACCCTAAAATCCATTGCTACTATGAGTGTTTGCAGCCATGATGATCAACACCATTTTGTTCTTTCAGCCTGTGCCTTAAATTCTACTGCAGAAAACCAGGAGAGTTGCCAGTCTGCCTAGGCCTAGGCAATGCAAGGATTCTTTCCTATCTTTCAGAGCTATGCTCTGCAGCACAGTGCATTATTCTTCTGGTTGTGTGGAGAACAAGATGATCAGTACTGGCTCCAGGTTTTCCAGGACCCTGAAGCAAGGTGCTCTTAGTGTCCCCTCCTTGCCTGCTCACTTACCCTTTCCCCATGGGCCTAAACTGCAGAACCACGAGGAAAGCAGAAGATCCTATTCCATCTCTTTGCTCTCATCATTGCTTGCATGCTCAGAGAGGGAAGGTGATCGATCTGGATTCTTAGGATAGTGGCAGAGGGCCCACTGCAGGGTGTGGATCTCAGCAGGTGCTCAGCCAACAATGTCTTTTGCTGATGCCCTGAAGATAACATTACTGATCTTGCTGCACTATGCTGTCATGTAGCACCAGAAAATACGGAAATAGTATCCATGCAGTGAGCTTCTTCTCATTCAATAATATTCATAAACTCTGTATTTTTTATCCCTTTTGGATTTACATTTTAATTTAATATTGGACAGCATTCACATACCCCCCCTAAATACTAGCTACCTCATGCCTTTTCCTTACTGTTTGACATACACTCACAGAGTCTTGCAGCACCTTAACGACTTAACAGATTTCCCATCACCTTTAATGGACAAAACCCACTTCATCAGATACATTGTTATTCTCCAACTGCGTATCAGTTGGCAGATATTTATACATACCTGGGTGTGCAGCCGAGGTGGGGTGGAGACCTACCTTTGTAAACAGTAAGGCCAAATGGCCATGGAACAGTTTGTGACAGTTTTATGCATAGCTTCAGTGTACTCAAGATAAGTACCACTGTGACCATTAGTCCACAGTGGTATTAATTGGTGATAACCATCTTCCTCATTGTTGAGTGATTGCAGCCTGCCAGTTCAACACAGCTAAAAATAATGAGGGCAGGACAAGACAGGCATCCAGATTATTATTATTTTTAATTCCAGGTAAAATTAAGCCCAGGCATCCAATGTTTTGTTGTTTTTTAATCTACAACGAGGCAAAGACAAACATGATCTTGATCTAGAGAGGCTCCATCTATACGACTTGCATTAAAGTTGATAACTTTATGGGAATTTGCATTCACATCTTGAACTAGAGCTCAGTAGCCATTCCCAGTGGACAACAGATGTTTATAGCGACTGGTTCTGATTTCTAGGGTGGCCACTTAATGAACCTCCAAAAAAGAGGTCAAAACAGGACATTGATTTGTATATTTCATATGCATAAAAGCAAATTTAGAAATAATAAAATGTAAATAACAATATCATACATCTCACATAGTGGGGGAGACAGTGACCAGGTGACCTGTGTGCCTGCTCAGTCTGCTCTCTAGTTGCTATATGTTGATGGGCAGCTTCAAGGCCCTTCCCTCTCTCCCTACTCATAGTAGGTTATCTTTAAATACACAGCCTTCAAAATAAAGGATGCCTTCAAACAGAGTAAGTACTGGGAACCTCTGGCCCTTCAAATGTTGCTGAACTTCAACTCCCATCATTCCTAGCCATTGGGCATGCTTACCTGGACTGACAGGAGTTGTAGTTCAGCAACTTCTGGAGGGTCAAATGTTCCCCACCCCTTAAAAAGAGGACACATGCCGCTCTAGTGCTTTCCCTGTTCACAATTTACACCAGTTTAAACAGCTGTGTAGCCTTGTCTGAAACTTTACTTCCTACATGCACCAGCATCTGGGATTGATGTGCAGATTATTTTTTTGTTCCTGAGTTTGAAGTTATCTATTTTTTCCTGTGTTTGGCCTTAACCAGAGCCAGTGTCAGCCTAAGACATTTTACTGCCTAAAGTGGATCTTAACTCTCTCTCTCTCTCTCTCTCACACACACACACACACTTTTAAAAATATTGCTGCACGACTTCAGACTCTAGTGGGGTGATTACTATTTTGAAAACTCCCCCACGTTAAAACACACACACACCTCACTACAAATAAAAACCTGTACAACAGGCAAATGTTTGGGCTAACCTGAATCAGATCATTTCTCCCTGATTCTCAATTTGCAGACTACTAAGGTTTAATGACGAAGAGAGGTGTTTATTTTTGAGTCTGTCTGAGGAAGAGTGGAAGATACCAGAGAGGAAAGACCGGGGGGGGGGGGGGAAGAACCACAAAGAGAGCAGCTAAACAGCACTATCTAGAGGCGAAGGTGGAAGAATTGCAGCCTTTGGGCCTTGCAGAGCATTCATCCACAGAAGTTCTGCAGACTGGAAGTCACAAACATGCTTAAAAAGCAGGGAGGCCATTTTGTCTTGCTTTGTTTTGAAACAAATGTGCACATGTTTGCACACATCTTTATTGTTTGATTCATATAGTGTTGTAGTGGCTCCATGCATACACACCAGTGAGCTGAGTGGGGCAATGTTTTTTTACCCACTTACACATGTAGTGGAAATTCCTTCTTATTCCACACCAAGATAGTTTGATCCCAGGAAATTAGTGCACACGAGACTTCCAGACAGAAAGCTAGCTTTTATTACAGTACTTACATAATGAGACAGCGATCACACAAGCATGTCTGCCTGAACACAGACTGAGACTCCCTTATATACCCTCGCAACATCCAAGGACACGTGATTCCACATAGCGAATGAAATAATTTCTATCTGCGATGTGTGCCAGAACAGCTGGCAGTAACCCTGTTAGCTGTTAAAGCGGCGGGAGTTTTAAAGGTTTACATCATCACTTCAATCGCTCCACCCTCCTTTGTACGTGCAATTACCCTCGCCCACCACAGCTGTGGAATTTTCCACATCACACATTCGTTACCCATCGCATGTTTGGTATTCCGGAAGCTTCCCTTTTCCTAGCCATGAACCTTTGTGGCACACCTTCCCTCTTTTTCTGTATTCACCAGCATCACCATTACCTTGCCTTTTTCATTGGAGCTGTGCTGTGCTGAACTTATGAGATGAAACAGAGAACTTATTTTATTTATTTTATTTATTTTATTTTATTTATATACCGCCCTAAGCCCGAAGGCTCTCTGGGCGGTGTACATAAAAGGTAAAAGCAAGCACAATATATAAATACAATAAATACAATAACTCAAGAAACAAAAACACACAAACAATACGAAAACCGAACAACATCCAGAATACAACATAGTAATAAAATACTGTAAAAATACACTTTAAAATGCCTGGGAGTATAAAAAGGTTTTCACCTGGCCCCGAAGAGATAGCAGCGTCGGCGCCAGGCGCACCTCATCAGGGAGACCATTCCACAGTTCGGGAGCCACAACCGAAAAGGCCCTATTTCTAGTCACCATCCTCCGAGCTTCTTGATGGGATGGTACTCGGAGGAGGGCCTTAGATGTTGAGCGCAGTGTACGGGTAGTTTCATATTGGGAGAGGTGCTCCACCAGGTATTGCGGTCCCATGCCGTGTTCTAATTATGGAAATCTATTTATAAATTGCTGCTTTTAAAACTTCTGCCCCACTCTAGAGGTGCCTCTTTAACACACACACACCCAACACACACACAAACCAGATCAGGGAAAGCGTATTGAGGGCACTGCTATTTCAAACTTCTGCTATTGCAACAACAGACCCAGGCCCTGCAGGAGAAAGAAAGCATCGCCCCAAGGGAAGGAGAGGCTGCTGCTGCTGTGCTGCTGCTGCTGCGGGACCACCACCTCCACCACCCTTCCCAGAGGGACTTCTGCCTGGCAGGACCAGGCCCCAGGTACCCAGCCAGCCAGGACTGATTCTTACCACCTGTCCCTCTTTGGAGGGATACATAAGCCGGCTGGCTGAGGTGGCCTGGGAGACCCAGGCCCTGCAGGAGAAAGAAAGCATCGCCCCAAGGGAAGGAGAGGCTGCTGCTGCTGTGCTGCTGCTGCTGTGCTGCTGCTACTGTGCTGCTGCTACTACGGGACCACCACCTCCACCACCCTTCCCAGAGGGACTTCTGCCTGGCAGGACCAGGCCCCAGGTACCCAGCCAGCCAGGACTGATTCTTACCACCTGTCCCTCTTTGGAGGGATACATAAGCCGGCTGGCTGAGGTGGCCTGGGAGACCCAGGCCCTGCAGGAGAAAGAAAGCATCGCCCCAAGGGAAGGAGAGGCTGCTGCTGCTGTGCTGCTGCTGCTGCTGCTGCTGCTGCGGGACCACCACCTCCACCACCCTTCCCAGAGGGACTTCTGCCTGGCAGGACCAGGCCCCAGGTACCCAGCCAGCCAGGACTGATTCTTACCACCTGTCCCTCTTTGGAGGGATACATAAGCCGGCTGGCTGAGGTGACCTGGGAGACCCAGGCCCTGCAGGAGAAAGAAAGCATCGCCCCAAGGGAAGGAGAGGCTGCTGCTGCTGCTGTGCTGCTGCTGCTGCGGGACCACCACCTCCACCACCCTTCCCAGAGGGACTTCTGCCTGGCAGGACCAGGCTCCAGGTACCCAGCCAGCCAGGACTGATTCTTACCACCTGTCCCTCTTTGGAGGGATACATAAGCCGGCTGGCTGAGGTGGCCTGGGAGACCCAGGCCCTGCAGGAGAAAGAAAGCATCGCCCCAAGGGAAGGAGAGGCTGCTGCTGCTGTGCTGCTGCTGCTGCTGCTGCTGCGGGACCACCACCTCCACCACCCTTCCCAGAGGGACTTCTGCCTGGCAGGACCAGGCCCCAGGTACCCAGCCAGCCAGGACTGATTCTTACCACCTGTCCCTCTTTGGAGGGATACATAAGCCGGCTGGCTGAGGTGGCCTGGGAGACCCAGGCCCTGCAGGAGAAAGAAAGCATCGCCCCAAGGGAAGGAGAGGCTGCTGCTGCTGTGCTGCTCCTTTCTTTTTCTTTTTTTTTACTTTTTGTTGGTGTGTTGATGCAATTTGAGATGAATGGGTGCCTGATTATATGAATGTATGTTTGTTTATATGCTGTATATATGGCTGTATATATAGCTGTTTTTATACGTTTAATTGTTGTATATTTTAGTTGTATTATGTGCTTCAGAGAGAGTTTTATCCATCAGGCGGGGAGACTTGAGGGGGCCCCAATTGCCGTAGTGACGGGCAAAGGAAGGTATGGCGCTGTGAGAAGGACGTGCCAGGTAAGGGGAACGCGGTCCAGACATGTTGTGGCTGTGCCTTGTTCCGGTCCTTCCCACACCCGCAAGGTCGTTGGTAGTCCTATCAGCCAACTCTCAGATCTCCAGTTGCTGTTATTAAATGCCAGATCGTTATATAATAAAACCTCCCTCGTCCACGATTTGATTGTGGATGAGGCAGCCGATCTGGCATGTATAACCGAGACCTGGGTGGGTGAGCAGGGAGGAGTTGGTCTCTCTCAGCTCTGCCCACCGGGGTACCTGGTCCAGCATCATGGTAGATCTGAGGGTCGGGGAGGTGGGGTTGCTGTCATCTATAAGAGTTCCATCTCACTCACCAAGCACCATGTTCATTCAGTTACTGGCCTGGAGTGTTTACACCTTGTGTTGGGCCAGAGGGACAGGCTGGGAATCCTTTTGGTGTACCGCCCACCTTGCTGCCCAATGGCTTCCCTAACTGAGCTGGCGGAAGTGGTCTCGGATATATTGTTGAGGTCCCCCAGACTAATAGTACTGGGGGATTTCAACATTCATGCCGAGACCACTTTGTCTGGCGCGGCTCAGGACTTCATGGCTTCCATGACAGCCATGGGGCTGTCTCAATATGTTAGTGGTCCAACACATGTATCGGGGCACACTCTAGACCTTGTTTTTGCTACTGAGCATGGGGAAAGTGATCTGGATGTGGGGAGTTTTACAACACTCCCTTTGTCATGGACAGACCACTGCTTGCTGAAGTTTAGACTTTCAGTAACCTCTTCCCTCTGCAAGGGTGGGGGACTTATTAAAATGGTCCGCCCCCGGAGACTAATGGATCCTGAAGGTTTTCAAAGGGCTCTGGGGGATTTTCCGGCTGATAGGACTGGCGCTCCTGCTGAAGCCCTGGTCGCTCTGTGGAATACGGAGATGACCCGGGCTGTAAACACGATCGCTCCTGCACGCCCTCTCCTGTGTAGAGCTCATACAGCTCCATGGTATACTCCGGAGCTGAGAGCGATGAAGCAAGATAGGAGGAGGCTTGAGCGGAAATGGAGACGAACTCCCGACGGACACAATTATGCGCTGGTTAGTGCTTCGACTAAGCTCTATGTAGGAGCAGTGAAGGCAGCTAAAAAACATTTTGCTGCCACTATTAAATCATCTCTTTGCCGCCCAGCGGAGCTCTTTCGAGTTGTCCGGGGGCTTCTCCATTCAAATCCTCCGGACAGGGTGGAATCATCGGAGGCCCGCTGTAATCAGTTTGCCGATCACTTCCAGAATAAGATCTCATGTATCCGCCGGGACCTAGACTCTCAAGTTATAGCAGTAGATCCTAGTGAGGTGTCCGGAGCACAGTCTTGTCCTGTTTTGTTGGATGAGCTTCAGTTGGTTCAACTCGAGGACGTGGACAAGGTGCTTGGACAGGTACGTGCAACCACTTCGGTACTGGATCCTTGCCCCTCCTGGCTGATAAAAACTAGCAGGAATGGAACAGGTAGCTGGGCCAAGGAAGTGATAAATGCCTCTTTACGAGAGGGAGTGGTCCCGGGCTGTCTGAAAGAGGCAGTGGTGAGACCACTCCTGAAAAAGCCTTCCTTGGACCCAGACAATTTTAACAGCTACAGGCCAGTGGCGAATGTTCCATTCCTGGGCAAGGTCTTGGAACGGGTGGTTGCTGGCCAGCTCCAGGCGCTATTGGATGAAACTGATTATCTAGATCCATTTCAATCGGGTTTTAGGCCCGGTTTTGGCACTGAGACAGCCTTGGTCGCCCTGTACGATGACCTATGTCGGGAAAGAGACAGAGGGAGTGTAACTCTGTTGATTCTCCTTGATCTCTCAGCGGCTTTTGATACCATCGACCATGGTATCCTTCTGGAGAGGCTCGCGGAGTTGGGAGTTGGAGGTACTGCTTGGCAGTGGTTCCGCTCCTACTTGGCGGGTCGTCTCCAGAAGGTAGTGCTTGGGGAACATTGCTCGACACCGCGGGCTCTCCAATATGGGGTCCCGCAGGGGTCAGTTTTGTCCCCCCTGCTTTTTAATATCTACATGAAGCCGTTGGGAGAGGTCATCAGGAGTTTTGGAGTGCGTTGTCATCAGTATGCTGATGACACGCAGCTCTACTTCTCCTTTTCATCTTCTTCAGGTGAGGCTGTCGATTTGCTGAACCGTTGCCTGGCCTCGACAATGGACTGGATGAGAGTTAACAAACTGAAGCTCAGTCCAGACAAGACTGAGATGCTGTTGGTGGACGGGTTCTCTGATCGGATGGTGGATATATACCCTGTCCTGGACGGGGTTACACTCCCCCTAAAGGACCGGGTTCGTAGTCTGGGAGTCTTTTTAGACTCTTCCCTCTCACTTGAGGCTCAAGTAGCCTCGGTGG
Organism: Rhineura floridana; assembly: GCF_030035675.1. Lineage (NCBI taxonomy): Eukaryota > Metazoa > Chordata > Lepidosauria > Squamata > Rhineuridae > Rhineura > Rhineura floridana. The sequence goes on from NC_084487.1 coordinate 22,844,874, forward strand.
TTAGGAATGCGTTTTACCAACTTCGGTTGGTAGCCCAGCTATGTCCCTATTTGAGTAAAGAGGACCTTACATCAGTGGTACATGCTCTGGTAACCTCACGTTTGGATTACTGTAATGCGCTTTACGTAGGGCTACCTTTGAAGACAGTTCGGAAGCTACAACTAGTGCAAAATGCGGCGGCCAGATTGCTGACAAGGACCAAGCGGTCCGAGCATATAACACCTGTTCTGGCCAGCTTGCACTGGTTGCCAATATGTTTCCGGGCTAGATTCAAAGTGTTGGTATTAACCTATAAAGCCTTATACGGTGCGGGACCACGATACCTTGCGGAACGCCTCTTCCGATATGAACCGGCCCATGCACTACGTTCTGCTACGAAGGCCCTCCTCCGGGTTCCAACTCACAGGGAGGCCCGGAGGGTGATGACAAGATCTAGGGCCTTCTCAGTGGTGGCCCCCGAACTATGGAACAGTCTCCCTGAGGAAGTACGCCTGGCGCCGACTCTGCTTTCCTTCCGGCGCCAGGTCAAAACCTTCCTATTCTCTGAAGCATTTTAAGTTACATTGATCTAATTTTAATAATGTTTATTGTATTGTTGAT